>NC_086103.1:36341338-36658526 GCF_963921235.1 Mobula hypostoma | reverse complement strand
ACACAATTTTGAAACCAGCAACAAAAAAGCTGAAATACAAGCTGAAAATTCTGAAAAATTTTAATAAGTAAGCAGTATCTGTGGAGATTGAAGCAGAGTAAATATTTCAGTCTGATCACCTTCATC
This sequence comes from Mobula hypostoma, assembly GCF_963921235.1. Classification (NCBI taxonomy): domain Eukaryota; kingdom Metazoa; phylum Chordata; class Chondrichthyes; order Myliobatiformes; family Myliobatidae; genus Mobula; species Mobula hypostoma. Next base: position 36,658,400 of record NC_086103.1, on the reverse strand, counting down.
AGAATTGGGAAAAATTAGAAACAAATAAATTTTAAGGGTAAAAAGAAAGAGCAAAATGGAGGGTCTGTGACATATCTACAGTACAAATAGGAATGTTCTTTTTCACGTGTGTTTTGATTTCAGGACTGAAGGCAGATAGAAAAAGGAATATGATTCTCGGCAAGCCTTCCAAAGGAAATTGAAAGGCACGAAATCAGATGTCATAATAGATGAGATGAAAATCCAAAGAGTCACTTCTTAGAAAACAGCCATTTAGATTGGACCTAACTCTACTGTAAACTGCAACAGAGAATTTCTGTCCCTTTTTATTGGTTGCTGGTAATATTTGATGATGTCTGTCTGTCTGTCTAGGTACCATATCCGATGCAGACTTTGTTGACCATAGTTTTCCATATAGATCTATCCTTCGTTTTTTGGATGACTTCCATTTCCTCGATGTGTAGACACCTGGCTATGCTTTTGATGTACATAAGCCAAGGTCTTCCTCTAGGTTTACTCCCTTCAATCTTTCCCGAGAGTATGAGTTTTTCTAGTTCATCTTTCCGCATGATGTGTCCTCCGAATCTGAGTTGTCTTTCTCTTATTGTTGGTATGAGTGATCGAACTGCTTGGCCTCTTCTGAGAACTTCTTCATTTGATATGTGTGTGGTCCATGATATTTTTAACATTCTCCTGTAGAACCATAATTCAGCTGCTTCTAGTCTCTTTTTCATTGCTGGGGAAATGGTCCAGCACTCACTTCCGTAAGTCAGGATAGAATAAATGTAGCACTGCAGTATTCTGTTTTTAGTGTACATGATCATCTTTCTGTCTGTTAATATGGTCTTCATTTTTTGGAAAGCTTCTTTCGCCATTGCTATTCTGTATTTTATATCTGTGTTGCACCTGCCATTACTTGTTATTAGGCTGCCAAGATATTTGAATTTGTTGACTTGTTGATGTTTGTATTTCCGAACTTGATCACACATTGTGGGATATTTGTCTTTCTGGAGATGACCATGCTCTCTGTCTTCTTGGTGTTGATTGAGAGGCCTCTGCGATTACTTTCTGCCGCCACTATAGTGAGTAGTTCTTGAAGTTTTGTTTCTGAGTCAGCTGTTAGTACGATGTCATCAGTGTACCTGATGTTAGTTATATTATAGCCTCCAATTGTGAATCCTTTGATGTCTTTGATACTTCTCAAGATATTTTCACTATACAGGTTGATGGTGATATATTATTTATGATACTATTTATAAATACCAGAAGGAAGTAGAAATTAACCAGCATGCTACCATGGTTATCCAGCAGCTAAACCATAGCTGAATAAAAATAATAAAGTTGATGTGTCTAAATAAATACTTGAATACAATTTGTTAAACTATCAGTATTAATTCACAATCTATTTCTGAGGATGTTTATATTTTCTAAAATACTCACTAATCTGCAAGACTGCAGCAGATACTGGATTCCACACAAGAAAGTTTTATTTGTAATTGCACCAAAACAATTCATCACATCCTATTTACACCGAAGATCATTTAATTAATGCAACTAAATGATGTTTAACAGAAAGGAAGGACGATGAAACCAAGGCAGTGGTCATGGAATAGATGTAGACATGGCATGGAAATGCATGAGATATGGACCGTCAAAGCTGTCAAAATTTACCTCTGCTAATCCATTGTGTTTCGCACGGTTTGATTCTAATTATCAATTAATATATCAAAGTCTGAGTGGTTTTTATTCACATTCTAAAATAGTTGTAAGTATTCATTTTCTGTCATATATTACACCATTAATTAGTTAAATGTAGATCCACTTCAAATGTAAATAAGTCAGTTCCATGGCATCCCAAGCACCCAACAGCAATGATGTCAGCCAAGCAGCCAAACGCATTAAAGAGTTCTTACAAACAGTAGATTAGAAAGGAATATGCACATATTTTAGCTCACATAATCAAACGTAAGGTATGCTGAATCACAGATAACAGCCTTGAGATTTCCAATTAAGGTATGCATTCATGAATATCATGAAGAACTCACAGTTATAGTTCTTGATAAAAATAAAAGAATCCCAAAAAATAGGCATTATAGAATTGTGAATCATTAATCTAATCTGTACCAAGAATAAAAATCAGTAAAATCAGAAGCATCAACCTACAACTTGGGAAAGAAACAAGGCACAAAGGTGAATCAAGAAATAGAAACAAAAGCAATTTATTGATAAGGTTAAATTCCATACTCCAACCTTAGGTGAACTTTGACAACTAAAAACTAAATAGTAATTTTGATTAATTAATCATATTATAAAGTTTCTTTGACCAATTAACTTGCGTAATATTGCTTTCCTTACCATTCATTGTCCATTTTTAAGAAATATGTATTTTAGGTTTAATTTGTTAAAAAGTAAATGGGCACTTGTGCTAAAGGAAATCTACAAAGTAACTCCATTCTCATCTCAAATCCTCACCTAGTAATTATGAACTATGAAATAGTACAAACCTGTAATGTGCTACTTACAAGGAGATACTGACAATTCATCTGTCACTGTTAAAAATGGACAATGAAGATGAAGATAATTTAGAAGAAGCAGAAATTACAGTATTATTGCCAAGATGAATTGACTTAGCATAGGTTTCAGCTAAGGAGGATAGAGGAAGAATTGCTTTCACTCGGAGGATATTTGGAGTTTGAGATGCACTTCCTGAGAGGCGGAGGAGGCAGAATCTCTTTCTTCTTTCTTTTTAAATCTTTTTATTAAATAAGTATACAAAAAGGTAAGCCATATAGACACTAATACATTGTTAGAATATAATAAAATTACAGAAGATATTAAGACAAAAAAAAATACTACAAACAATGTAATTTAAACATAACATACCAAGGTAACATAATAGTATACTAATTTTATATATATATCAATAGAGAAAAAGAAAAAAAACCACCGTGCAACTAACTAAAAGCAAAGCAAAGCAATGGGCTAACTTGAAACCAAACAGAGTTAAACTTAAAATCACGTCCTCAATCCCGACCTCCATTAAAAACAGTAAAAAAAACAAGAAGGGTATATATTACATTAAATGAAAATATTGAATAAAAGATCTCCAAGTCTGTTCAAATTTAAATGAGGAGTCATAAAGATTGCTTCTAATTTTCTCCAGATTCAAGCATAATATCGTCTGAGAAAACCAAAAAAAGGTAGTTGGAGCATTAAGCTCTTTCCAATGTTGTAAGATACATCTTTTCGCCATTGAAGTAAGAAATGCAATCATTCTACGGGCTGAAGGGGAGAGATTACTGGAAATTTTAGAGAATCTCACACAACAATGAAGAGGATGAGCACATGAATCACCAATACATAGAAAGCAATGGATCAGTATAGATGGAAAATAAAAGCAGAAAATGCAACAAAATCTCAGTAGATTAGTATCTGTGGAAAGAGAAACTGTCAACATCAGAACAAAAGTTCACAGACACAAAAATATTGACTGTTCAGATTTCTAGGCTGTGCAGATTTTTGACTTTCATGTATTTATTTATTTCGCAAGACAACGCAGAGTAGGTTCTTCTGACCGCTTGAGACATGCCAACTCAGCAACCTCTGACAAAGCCAATTTAACCCTAAGCAAATCGGAGGAAAACTTACAATGACCATTGTAGCATCCTGGTACATCTTTGGACTATGAGAGGAAACATGAGCACCTGGGGAAAACCCACACATTCCACTGGGGGGGGGCGCGTAGAGACTCCTTACAGAGGATGCCAGGATTGCATTGAGCTGCAATAGTGTCGTGCTAACCGCTACACTACCATGGTGCTCAAAGATCAAAGGTTTAATGATCAATTGATTAAAGGTCAATTAGCTTTATTTGTCACATGTGCATTGAAATATCAAACACACAGTGGAAGTGTTGTTTGCATCAAATCAAATCAGCGAGGATTGTAATGGGCATCCCGTAAGTACTGCCACACTTCTGGTGCTAACATAGCATGCCCACAACTCAACACCTGCTCTAACCTTATGCCTTTTGGAATGTGAGAGGAAACTAGAGCACCTGAAGGAAACACACAGAGTAGAGAACATACAAACTCATTACAGGCATCAGTGGGAATTGAACCACAATCAGGAATCACTGGCACTGTGCATAAAGCCATACACTAACAAGTCCAGATAAGTATTTGGTGGTCAGTACATGCATATAGGATGGGCTGAAGGGCCTACTTCCACTCTGTTTGACTCCATTGTAAGACTTCAAACACAATATCAGCCATTCCATTACTAAATTATGAAGCCAAGCCAAACCTGTCAGAACATAGGGTCACTAAATCTTTTAGTTCTTAGAACTGATAATGTTGAAATCAATAGCATAAGAAATTCTGCAGACACTGCAAATCTTCAGCAACACACACAAACTGCTGAAGGAACTCAGTGGGCGAGGCCACATCGATGGAAATGAATAAACAGTCAAAGCGCTTCATTGGCACTGAAAAGGAGAAGGGAAGAAGCCAAAGTATTGTAGGAGGAGGGAAGGGAGTACTGGCTAGAGGGTTGTAAGTGAAGCCAGGTGTGTGGGAGAGGAAGTAAGAAGCAGGGAGGTGATAGGTGGAAAAGTTAAAGGGCTGGAGAAGAAGGAAGCTAATAGAAGAGGAGAATGAACCATGGGAGAAGTGAAAAAAGGAGGGGACAAGAATGGTGATAGGCAAGTGAACAGAAGAGCAGAGGTGAGAGGGGAGCCAGAGCTGAGAATGAAAGAAGAAGGAAGGGGGAGGCGAAAATTATCAGAAGTTAGAGAAATTGATGTTCAATCTATCCAAGTTGGAGGCAACTCGGGTGGAATATGAGGTGTTGCTCTTCCAACCTGACAGTGGCCTCATCGTGGCAGTAGAGGACATGGACTGACACGTTGAATTCATAATAGGGATTGGAATTAAAATGTTGGCCATTTTTGTTTTTGCAGATGGAGCAAAGCGATTCCCCCAATCTACATCAGTGTAGAGGAAGCCACATCAGGAGCACAGAATGAAGTAGATGACCCCATCACAAACACAGGTGAAGTGTTGCCTCAGCTGGAAGGACTGTTTGGGGTCCTGAATGGAGGTGAGGGATGACAATAATGAGCAGGTAAGGCACCACTTCTGCTGGCGGGGTTAAGTACCAGGAAGGAGATTAGTGGGGAGGGGTGAATGAACAAGGGAATTATGGAGGGAGTGATCTTTGTCGAAAACGGGGAGTGGAGAGGACGTAAAGATATCTTTGGTGGTAGGATTCATTGAAGATGGTAGAGGTTGCAGAGAATGATGTGCTGGATGTGGAGGCTGCTGGGATGGTAGGTGAGGACAAGATGAATTCTAAGCCTGTTAAGGCGGTGAGAAGATTGGGTAAGGGCAGATGTCCAGGAAATGGAGGAGGTGCAGGTGAGGGAAGCATCAATGGTGGAGTAAGGGAAACCCTGTTAGAGTCACAGAGTCATAGTAATCTACAGCACAAAAACAGGCCCTTCAGCTCATGTGATCCATGCAGAACAATTTAAAATTCTGAGACATATTAACTAACATCCGGACCATAGCTGTCCATAACCCTCCCATCCATGTACCTATCCAAACTTCTCTTAAATATTGAAATCAAAATCACATCCACCACTTGCACTGACAGCTCGCTCCACACTCTCTGAGTGAAGACGTTTTTCCTCACGTTCCCCTTAAACAGTTCACTTTTCACCTTTGACCTATGACTTCTAGTAGTAGTCCCACCTAACCTCAGTGGAAAAAAATCTGCTTGCATTTACCCTATCTATACGCTCCATAACTTTGTATATCAAATATCCTGTCAATTTTCTACATTCTCAGGATCAAATTTCTAACCTATTGCATCTTTTCTTATCACTCAGGTCCAGTCGCAGCAACATCTCTGTAAATTTTCTCTGTACACGACTCTTCAAATCTTATTTACATATTTTCTGTAGGTAGATGACCAAAACTGCACACATACACCAAAAAGCATCCCGCCCAGATGGGGTACCTGACCAAGTACTAAGGACCTGTGCTAATCAACTGACTGGAGTGTTCACTGATATCTTTAACCTCTTGCTTCGGCAGTCTGACGTATCCACCTGCTTCAAGCAGGCTTCAATTACACCAGTGTCCAGGAAGAGCGTGATGACCTGCCTTAGTGATGACAATCGGGTGCGATAAAGAGCTTTGAGAGGTCGGTGATGAAACATATCAACTCTTGCCTGAGGAGCGACTTAGATCCACATCAATTTGCCTAAAGAAGCAACTGGTCCAACTCATTGGCTGTTCACTCAACCTTGGTGCATCGGGACAACAAAGATGCATACATGAGGATGCTCTTTATTGACTACAGCTCAGCATTCAATATCATCATCCCCTCAAAAATAAGCCTTAATATCTCTTTGTGCAATTGGGTACTCGATTTTCTCACTTGCAGATGCCAGTCCGTTTGGATTCAATAGCACAGTTGCACCACAAGTCTGGGCAGTTAAACCCCTGCTCTACTCACTTTACACTTATGACTACCCTCCACAACCTAGGTCAAGATGTTGACATCGTATAGAAACTTGTGTCTTCAAGGACTCCGTCAGGCGATGCCAACTCAGGACCGCCTGTGTTGGAACGGCTGTGGATGAGATGCCAGACAAAGCTCGATCCAACACCAGCTCCCAAACGGACAAAGTTACACCTGTCCCCCCGGGCCACACTTCAGTTAGAGTGTGAATGCCATATGAAATAACTTATGACCATGTGGCTAAGCACAGTCCCCATACCATATTCAGGTTTGCTGACGACACCACTGTCGCTGGCCAAATCAAAGATAGCGATGAATCAGCATTTCAAAGGGAGATTGAAAATCTGGCTGAGTTGTGCTTTAACAATAACCTCTTACTCAACCTCTTACAGCAAGATTTCTAATCAAAGAGCTGATTCAGGACCTCCTCACCTTGCCTACCTATGTCATTGGTACCGATATGTACCAAGACTTCTGGCTGCTCACCCTCGCCCTTGAGAATGCCATGGACCTGATCCAAGACATCCTTGATCCTGACACCAGGGAAGCAACATCCCATCCGGGCGTCTCTATCGCACCCACAGAGTATTTTTTCCCTTCCTCTGACTATGGAATCTCCTATCAACACTGCAGTCCTCTTTACCTCTGTTCTCTTCTGAGACACAGCACCAAGCACCAGACTCAGTGTCAGAGACCCGGTCACTGTGGCTCCCCCGGGAGGTTGTCCACTGCAATAGTATCTAAATTTGTATACTTATTATTGAGGGGAATGGCCACAGGTGTACTATGCACTGGCTGTGCATTTCCCTTCCTTCTCCTCACAGTCACCCAGTTACCTGCCTCTTGCTATCTAGGGGAGACTACCTCACTATAGCTCCTGTCTATTACCTCTCATTCTCTCCTATGAATTGAAGGTCATTGAGGTATACGTCCAGTTCCTTAACACGTTCTCTCAGGAACTGCAACTCAGTGCACCTGGTGCAGATGTGTTTATCCGGACAACTAGAGGTCTCCCAGACTTCCCACATCCCACACCAAGTACAAAACACTGCCCCTGGAGCCACTTTCACTGAACTACTCTGCTCTAACAGATAAGGAATGAACAAATAAAAACAGAAAGAGGGAAACTTACCAGAATCTTTACCCCACCAGAGCCACTCTAAACACTGGCACGCTCAAAAGAATGGCTGCTTAAAGAATGGCCTCTCTGCTTGCTCTTGAGTTATTTTTACTGACTCTTTATAATGAATTCCTCTCGTTGATTGGTCACTCCTCAACTCAGAGAAATTCCCGTGAAGCTCTGCCTTTTATCTAGTTTGTTCACTATATTATTTGTCTTTTTCTTATTTGTTCACTATCTCATCAAGTCCTTTTACAGTATGAGAGATCAAAGCAATATGTAGAAAGTTAAAATCACCTACTATCACAACCTTATGTTACGCAACAGTCTGCGGTCTCTACAAATTTGTTCCTCTAACTCCCTTGGACTGTTTGTTGGACTATAATATAGCCCATACCTTTTTTATTCCTTTTTTCTATTCATAAAGTCTCACTGGATGAGTTCTCCATTCTGTCCTGACTGAGCACTGTGATGACATTTCTCTGACTAGTAACACCACCCCTCCCCCTTTAATTCCTTCCGCTCTATCATGTCTAAACCAATGGATCCCCAGAATACTAAATTCCCAGTCCTGCCCGTCCTGCAACCAAGTCTCACTAAAGGCTAAAATATCATAATTCCATGTGCTGATTCTGAGCTCATCTGCCTTTCCTACATTACTTCTGGCATTGAAATACACGCAGCTCAAAACATTAGTCCCACCTTTTGATTCCTGTGTTTCTAAGAGGGTTTAACAACATCTGTCTCCACAACCATTCCACTACCTCTCCTGGCACTCTGGCTCCCACCGTCCTGCAAGGAGGACGTCAATGGGATCATTTTCATAGATATTGCCTGACTTATTCAGTTCCTCCAGCATTTTGTGTGTGTTGCTCTGGATTTCCGGCATCTGCACAATCTCTCGTGTTCAAAACATGATCGCCATGTTGTGGTTCCCAATTTTCTCTTCTTTATTACACTTCAGGATTCAAATCTTTGGCTTGCATTTTGTTTATTCACAGAGCACCAGGTCTAAGCCACTGACAGATGTAATTTGTGTTTTCTACGTAGAACAGAGAGCACAAGTGACTGCTGCAATAGACTAAGCATAGATAGTCTGTTTGCTCCTATTATAAAATATACCTCCATTCATTCTTGTGACCCAATTAGGTGCTAAAAGAAAAGCTTTTATAATCTGGGAGACAACTGAGAATGCAAACCGAAGCAATCATCTGAGCCCTGGATATAATTTGTCCATATAAATGAAGTTAGTCACTAATAGATTTTAAAAGAGTAAGTGTTCAGTCACCTTCTCATTGCATCTACCCTAATCTCATTTGTCTCAACATTTAAATCTGGCCCCAAATATCTTCAAAGTTAATGAGAATTCATAGGCAAGATCTTCACATAAAGCATTGTATTTATTTGTTAAATTGACAGTGGCAGCTTGTCAAATGAAATTATTGCTTGAAGGCAAACAACATGGTGAGCATTAAGTTAATTTCTATGACTTGAAATGCACTGAACAATTATGTCAATTAACTTTAGAGAAAATGGAAGAGGTAGAAAAAATAGGAGCAGAAGTTTCTTTTGCTCCTTGAGCTACTTCCACTGTTGAGTAAGACTAACCTGATTGTGAACCTCTATTCGACAATCTTTCTCGTTCGCTTCCTCCCATGATACCCAAGAGTTTAAAAAATTATCTGTTTCAACATTCAGTGAAAGAGCTATACCTTCACCAGAGCATTCCTGGAATCTACGGAATTCCTTTCCACAAGGACAAGTTCCACTTGTCATCTCACCCTTAATTAATCTGTCCTTTTCCCTGAGATTATGTCACTTAGTTTTAGACTCACCAGTCAAGGAAAACAGTTGCTTGTCAAATACTCTCAGAATTCAAGTTCCAATGTCATCTCTTGTACTTGTAAGCTTCAAAGTATATCAGTCTAATCTACCCAAACTCTCTTCATAAGACCACTCACTCATTCTAAGAATAAATCTTGTAAGCATTTGAGCACTGCCTTTAAACCAGGTATATTGATCGTTACATATGGAGATCAAATTTGTGTATAGACAATGGAAGCACACACCCTTACTTTTGCACTCAAGTCCTACAGGCATAAAGCTCAGCATTCCATAAGTGTTCCCAATTACTTGCTGTTCAAAATCTGCATGCATATTTTTCAGTGTTTTGCCTACAGTCTCCAAATTCCCATTGAACTCTCACAGTTAACATAAACAGAAAATACCTGAGTATTGCCGGTACTTTCCAGTTCAACTTCTAATTTCTTGCAATTTCAGTAATTGCAATTTTAATTTCAGTTTTTTGTTTTACAACATTTAATAAATCATTGCCCTTTTGTAAATATCCAGTTATCTCTTCTACCTGCAAAATTAATAACTTTTTTATTTCTGTATATTGTACTTCATCTGCCACCATGACTGCTTAGTCTGTTTATGTAATTTACAGATATATTGTGTGCATGTGCAATTCACAGTTTTATCCCCTACCTAGATGTTTTATGTTAGCAAATTTCCAAACATTAAATTTAATATCATCATCTGTTATTAATATAGACTGTAAACCTCTAAGCCCTCAGCATTTCTCCTAGGAACATACCTATTACAGCCAGCCTGATAATAATTTACTAATTCCTGTTCAATATTTCCCATCCGTTTACCATGCTAATATATACTGTAGCTGCTGAACTCAAGAATTCTTATTTTATTAAACTTTATCTCAAAACTCCTTTTGAAAATCTAGATAAAACATTGACTATGTTAATCTTTTCTGTTTTATCCTCAGAAGAATCTAGTTAATTTGTTAAACTTGATTGCTGCCTTCTAAAGCTCACCCAAGTATGAGGTTTACAAAACTCCTTGGCAAGTTTATGACCTCTTCCTTTAAACTAATATAATCTTGAACCTTTTGGTTGACCATAAATATATTATGTTTTCTATTGTCTTCATTTCTCAACAGAGAATTCTTGGAAACCATTTATTGCCACTCTTTTTTTGCCAGCAATACTGTTAAATCTGATTTACCAAAACACCTTAACCATTTCTCTCTTAAACCTTTATAATTAGCTTTAGTTGATGAGATTCTAGCTTTACATAAAAGTTGATGCTCTCAAATTCTGTGTAAAACCTTAACATAGCGTGATCACTCTTCTCTAGAGCATCTCTTGGTATGAGATAACTAATAAAACATCTCATTGGACAAGTTCCAAAAAAAGTTTCAATATTTATTGTTCCAAGAAACAATATCAGATGTTTTAATGAATATCCCTCATAATAGTGGAAAAGGGTAAACAAAATAAAATGTTGATAATCGAACATATGGTTGTGATTTTTCATATAATTTAACAAAAATTCTATGTGCATCTTCAAAAGTAGGACTTATGGGCTGATATTTCATATGGTTTTATATATTGTAATGCATATATACCATGTAAGTGAGGTGAGCTACACACACAAAATGCTAGAGGAACTCAGCAGGTCAGGCAGCATCTATGGAAAAGAGTACAGTCAACGTTTCAGACCGAAACCCTCAGCAGAACTGGGGAAAAAAAAGATTAGGAGTAGATTTAAAAGGTGGGGGAGGGGAGAGAAACACAAAGTGATAGGTGAAACCGGGAGGGGGAGGGATGAACTAAAGAGCTGGGTTTTGACCCAAAACGTCGACCTGTACTCTTTTCCATAGATGCTGCCTGGCTTGCTGAGTTCCTCCAGATCTTGTGTGTGTTGGTCAGATTTCCAGCGTCTGCAAAATTTCTCTTGTTTGTAAGTGAGGTGAGCTGTTATCTTGGAGAAACAAGAGGCTGCTGGAATCTGGAGTTTAAAAAATAAACAAACTGCTGGTAGGAAAGATTGCCTCCAGCAAGTTGTTTTTTGGAGCTATTATCTTTACTTCAATAGAGAGGGAGAAAGACAAATGATTGATAGGTATTATGTATGTATGAGGAAGCATGAAGATTCTCTAAACTTGGTCAATTTCATCAGTATTCATAATATTGTCGACTAATTACCAATGAAATCATTGCCTTAAGCATGAAGTAGAAATAACTTGAGGCTAGTGCAAAGGATTGATTTTGGCTTTGATACAACTGTAAAAAACACTTTACTAAAGCTTATCTATAATTCTGTACTCAGCACAGAATATGAAAGAATTGATTCATCCCCTCAAGCAATTTCCTGCCACATGCTGGAACTGACCATTTACAAGTAGAGCTACTTTCATAATTGGTTGCCACAATGGGCCTTTCTCCTTCTTCTAAGTGCACAACAAAATAACGCTTCACCAGAGAGCAGCACTGCATTATGCCAACATACTTATTAAGACTTTTTCTAGATATTGTGATCACAGTTTCTGCTGTTGTCTGACAACTCCAGGGCCCTACAAAAGGTTCATTTCCAACCTGTTGTGCATGTGTGTGTAAAGCTAGCCCTTTCTCCCTTTCGCTGCGTAGATTTCCCTCAAGCATTCCTATTTTCCACAATATTCGAAGGCTATGCAGGAACACAAGAGATTCTGCAATACTAGAAATCTTGAGCAACACACACAAAATGCTGGAGGAACGCAGCAAGTCAGGCAGCGTCTGTGGATGTGAATAAACTGTCAACATTTTTCAAGCTGGCACCCCTCACTGTGAGCTATTTGCTATAGTTTGAGGACAAAAAGAATCTAAAAGGGAGTTGATATGCATTTGAGGTGCATAACGCAATCACGAAATTGTGGACACATTGGTAATCATTTTCCAATGTTCAATAGATTCAGGGTCTGTTCCTGTGGATAGGAGGGTGGCTAATGTTGTCCCTCTCTTCAAGAAAGGAGGGAGAGAGAAAACAGGGAATTATAGATTGGTTAGCCTGACGTCAGTGGTGGGAAAAATGCTGGAGTCAATTACAAAAGATGAAATTACTACACATTTGGATGGCAGTAACTGGGAGGTCAGAGTCAGCATGGATTTACGAAGGGAAAATCGTGCTTGACTAATCTACTGGAATTTTTTGAGGATGTAACTATGAAAAGGGACAAGGGAGAGCCAGTGGATGTAGTGTACCTGGACTTTCAGAAAGCCTTTGATAAAGTCCCACTTAGGAGATCAGTGGGCAAAATTAGGGCACATGGTATTGGGGGCAGTGTACTGACATGGATTGAAAATTGGCTGGCTGACAGGAAACAAAGAGTAGTGATTAACGGGTCCCTTTCGAATGGCAGGCAGTGATAAGTGGGGTTCAGTGTTGGGACTGCAGCTGTTTACAATATACATTAATGATTTAGATGAAGGGATTAAAAGTAACATTAGCAAATTTGCAGATGACACAAAGCTGGGTGACAGTGTGAAATGTGAGGAGGATGTTATGAGAATGCAGGGTGACTTGGACAGGCTGGGTGAGTGGGCGGATGCATGGCAGATGCAGCTTAATGTGGATAAAGGTGAGGTTATCCACTTTGGTGGTAAGAACAGGAAGGCAGATTATTATCTAAATAGCTTCAAGTTAGGAAAAGGGAAGTACAACAAGATCTAGGTGTTCTTGTACATCAGTCACTGAAAGCAAGCATGCAGGTACAGCAGGCAGTGAAGAAAGCTAATGGCATGCTGGCCTTCATAACAAGGGGAATTGACTATAAGAGCAAAGAGGTCCTTCTGCAGCTGTACAGGACCCTGGTGAGACCACACCTGGAGTACTGCGTGCAGTTTTGGTCTCCAAATTTGAGGAAGGATATTCTTGCTATTGAGGGAGTGCAGCGTAGGTTCACAAGGTTAATTCCTGGGATGGCGGGACTGTCATATGTTGAAAGATTGGAGCAACTGGACTTGTATACACTAGAATTTAGAAGGATGAGAGGGGATCAGATTGAAACATATAAGATTATTAAGGGACTGGACATGCTGGAGGCAGGAAGCATGTTCCCGCTGATGGGTGAGTCCAGAACCAGAGGCCACAGTTTAAGAATAAGGGGTAGGCCATTTAGAATGGAGTTGAGGAAAAACTTTTTCACCCAGAGAGTGGTGGATATGTGGAATGCTCTGCCCCAGAAGGTAGTGGAGGCCAAGTCTCTGGATACTTTCAAGAAAGAGATGGATAGAGCTCTTAAAGATAGCAGAATCAAAGGTTATGGGGATAAGGCAGGAACTGGATGCTGATTGTGGATGATCAGCCATGATCACAGTGAATGGCGGTGCTAGCTCAAAGGGCCGAATGGCCTACTCCTGCACCTATTGTCTATTGAGATAGAATGGGTTTCACCATAACATTGTGGGAAATAAGGAGGGGAACAGGATTGACATAATTGCTCTGTTAGGGGATAGCATGGAGCAGATGAGCTGAATAGCTTCCTTATATCCGGCAATAAGTAACAAGAATAATGAATAAACCAGGTATGACTTACAGAAGGCTGTTTCAAGAGCTAAGGGGACAATTCCAAGTGAGGTTGGAGGTGAAATTGTCTGTACGTCAATTCTGGCAGGGTTTGCAGGCCATTACTTCCTACAAAGTGAAACCTAACACCATGAACAGCAGTGAAGCTTCACTCCCAAATGAGCTCAGTAACTTTTCTCCCGCTTTGAATGAGAGAATAAAACTACAGCTATGTGGACCCCTCAGCACCTGGTGACCCTGTGATCTCTGTCTTCAGAGGCCAACATCAGGCTGTCTTTCAAGAGGGTGAACCTTCACAAGGCAACGGGCTCCATTGGAGTTCCTGATAGGGTTCTGAAAACCTGTACCAACCAGCTGGCGGGGGTGTTCAAAGACATTTCCAATTTCTCTTTGATATGGTCAGAAGTTCTCACCTGCTTCAAAAGAGCAACAATTATACCAGTACCCAAGAAGATCAGCGTGAGCTGCCTTAATGACTATCCTCCAGTAGCACATACATCTACAGCGATGAAGTGCTTTGCAAAGTTGGTTATGGCTAGAATTAATTCCTGTCTCAGCAAGGACCTGGACCTACTGCAATTTGCCTGTCACCACAAAAGGTCTGTGGTGGATGTGATCTCATTGGCTCTTCACACGGCCTTGGATCACCTGAACAATACAAATGTCTACGTCAGTATGCTGCTTATTGACTACAGCTCAGCATTTAACACCATCATTTCTACAGTTCTGATCAAAAAGCTCAAGAATCTGTGTGTTTGTCCCTCCCTCTCCAACTGGACTTCCTAACAACCTGTGCGAATCAGAACAACATCTCCACCTCACTGCAATGAACACTGGTGCACCTCAGGGATGTCTGCTTAGCCCACTGCGCGACTCTCTCTACACCCACAAATGTGTGGCAAAGCACAGCTCAAATGCCATCTATAAATTTGCTGATGATACAACCATTGTTGGCAGAATTTCAGACAGTTCCGAGGGGGCGTACAAGAGTGAGATATATCAGCTAGTTGAGTGGTGTCGTACAACAACCTTGCACTCAGCATCAGTAAGACCGAAGAACTGATTGTGGACTTCAGAAAGGGTAAGATGAGGAAACGCACACCAGTCCTCATAGAGGGTTAAGAAATGGAAAGAGTGAGCAATTTCATGTTCCTGGGTGTCAGTATCTCTGAGGATCAAACCTGGACCCAACATATCAAATCGGCTACAAAGAAGGTGTGACGGCAGCTATATTTCTTTAATAGTTTAAGGACAGTCTGTATGTCTCCCAAAACACTCAAAAATTTCTGTAGAGAGCATTCTAACTGACTGGCATCACCATCTGGTAAGGGTGGGGTGGGTGGTGACTGCACAGGATCAAAGTATGCTACAGCGAGTGCTAAAATTAACCGGCTCCATCATGGGCACCAGCCTCTGTAGTATCCAGAACATCTTCAAGGTGTAATGCCTCAAAAAGGCAGCGTCCATCATTAAGGGCCCCCATCACCTCGGTCATGCCCTGTTCTCATTGCTACCATCAGGAAGCAGGTACAGAAGCCTGAAGGCACGTGGCACGCTATCAACAATTCAGAAACAGTTTCTTTCCCTCTACCATCCTATTTCTGAATGGACATTGAACCCATGAACACTACTACTTTTTTATTTCTAGTTTTGCACTGCTCATTTCATTTAGCTATTTTATATATATATATACTTACTGTAATTCGCAACTTTTTTTCTCTTTTATTATGTATTGCATTGTGCTGTTGCTGCAAAGACAACAAATTTCACGACATATGCTGGTGATATTAAACCTAATTCTGATTCTAATTCTGATGCAATTACACTGTTGGGAGGTAGCATGGAGCTGATGGGCTGAATTGTCTCCGTACGTTTTGTAAAAAGTAATAAATGCATTAACGAAATCATGTGGAATTGCCTCAACAAAATCATGGCTAATCTTCTAGCTCCTCTTCAATATTTTGTCTCTATTTCAATATGATGTATATTCAATAATGTATATCGAATGCAGACAATGATTGCATCTTTGCAGTCACTCCCAGGACAGAGAACTCCAAATATTTGCTACACAATAAGTGAAGAAATTTCTCCTCCTATCAATCTTAATTGACCTACCCATTATTTTGAGATGGTGGCCTTAGTCCTAGACTGTTCAACTGGGGAAATGCCATCCCTGCATACTAACCTATGGAGCCCTCTAAGAAATGTGTGCATTGCAATGAGGTCACATTTCATTCTTCTATATTTGGAGAAAAGAGGCCTAACCAGTTCAGTCTCTACTCATATAATAGAGAAGTCACCCAGAACCCAGTCTAGGGAAGTTTTGATGCACTTATCCTTATCCTTAGGAAGTGTGTTTTCATCCATCAAAAATAAGTGAAGGCAAGAATTTCTTCCCTAAAGAGCTGTTGGCCAGAATGAATTAATTTCTGCAGATCAGTACTGAGTCAAATGCTATGGAAGCAGACAAAGCAAATACCTTTGTTGATGCTGTGTGGTCAAAGGAATGGAGGCTACCAATCTTGTGAGTCTGTTCTTGCAGCAACCATTTTGTGAACTGGTTCTTGCTTAGGATAGCTCAATCAGAGCAATTGAAAAAGGAAACAATGAGTTTCCTGTTGATGATCTGTTAAACCTGAGAGCATTTCCAAATGATATGCTTTTTATTCAGTTTGTAGAAATAGCTGTCTTATAGAATGGCCTGTTATATGAAGTAGCCTGAGCCCAGTGTTTGACTGACCTGGCTAAACTGGTCTGATTTGGAAAGAACAAAGAAACTCACCTCAGGCACAAGTATATGCTTGAAGCCTTGGGACGGATCCAATGAGAACCTGACACAGGTCAGTCAGATGATCCTGGGCCAATGAAATCAAAACATATTAGATTGATCTGATAAACAAAAGGAAAGGAATGGAGGATTGTGGGAGTATAGGGAGTGGCAACACTGGAGACCAACCTTCATAGAAATTGGAAAAGTGGAGATTACATTGGGATTAAGATGAATGTTTGGCCACAGTAGACTCATTTTCCTGGGTATTACCTATTCTAATTATTGAGTGTTCAAGTGGAGTGGGGTGACTTCAGAGAAACTTAATGTGCACGGGTCTTTAATTTACAAACGTTTGTAGTTCATATGCTTGTTTTTAATTAAACCAATAAAGTTATTGGTCTGTAAATTTTTTTTATGCTCAGTTCGATGTCACCAACTCTGAGCCCCCGAGAAGAGCCACCAAGGCATCTAGCACCTTGGTTATCTCTGAGGCTGAAGTACGCAGGTGTTTCCAACGAGTGGACAGTCGCAAGGCTGCGGGACCGGACGGCATCCCAGGCCGGATACTCAGGATAGACAAGTACTCGGGATCTGCGTGGCAAAACTGGCAGGTGTGCTTACAGACATTTTTAATCTCTCCCTCTCTCAGTGTAGAGTACTCTCCTGTCAAAACATCCACCATCGTTCCTGTACATAAAAAGACCAAGGTAACATGTCTGAACGACTGGTGTCCTGTCACACTCACCTCAATAATAAGCAAATGTTTTGAGAGGCTGGTCAAGGACTACATCTGCAGCTTGCTACCACCCATACTGGACCCCCTACAATTTGCCTACCAACACAACCGATCGACAAATGATGCAATAGCCACAGCTCTGCACACTGTCGTTACACATCTGGAGAAGAAAGATGCTTATGTGAGAATGCTGTTCTTGGACTACAGTTCAGCATTCAACACCATAGTTCCATCCAGGCTTGACAAGAAGCTCAGAGACCTCGGCCTTCACCCTCCTTTGTGCAGCTGGATCCTGGACTTCCTGTAGGTGGTAAGAGTGTGCTCCTTCACCTCTGCTCCTCTGACCCTCAACACAGGAGCCCCCCAGAGCTGTGTCCTAAGACCCCTCCTTTATTCTCCATATGCCCATGACTGTGTCGCCACCCACAGCTCCAATCTGCTAATTAAATTTGCTGACAATACTACAATGATTGGCCTTATCTCAAATAATAGCAAGGCAGCCAACAGAGAGGAAGTCATCACCCTGACACAGAGGTGTCAAGAGAACAATTTCTCCCTCAATGTTGCAAAAACAAAGGATCTGGTTATGGACTACAGGAGGAATGGAGACAGGCCAACCCCTATTGACTTCAATAGATTGGGGTTGAGAGAGTGAACAGCTTCAAGTTCCTCAGCATACACATCACTGAAGATCTCACGCGGTCTGTACATACCAGCTGTGTGGCGAAAAAAGCACAACAGCATCTCTTTCACCTCAGATGGTTGAATAAGTTTGGCACTTTCTACAGGGGCACATCATGACAAGCTGCATGCACTTTTCAATGTCAGCTTTAAGCCCATTCCTTTGACTGCCCTGTTTGGTATTGTTGAGGATTGTGCTACAAAATTGAAGCCATCTAATTTGCGGGTATTGGCCTTTATGTCTCTTATGGCCAGGAGGGCGATCTTGCTCAAGTGGAAGGAGTCCACCCCGCCCACTCATGTTCAATGGCTATCTGACATTACGTTGTGCCTTGATCTAGAGAAGATTCGTTATTCGATCTCTGATTCTAAACATGACTTTATAAAGTTATGGGGACCCTTTCGGAATTATTTTCACAATCTTTGAACTGTTACTAAAGTATGGATCTGAACCATTATTATTACATCATATGGTAAGGTATTTTTCTTTTTTCTTCTTTTTTTTAACCAACCAGCTGATTTTGGTAGTGGGGGTAGATTTTTTTAATAAAATACAATTATTTTATTTCATTTCATAATTCAATCTTTTTTTAATACATGATTGATTTGGAATATGGGATACTGTGATCATATTACTGTGATTTAAATGTAATCCAATTCGTATTACCTACTTGTATCCTTATGAATTTTGTATTTGTATTCATGCAATTTATATAATATCAATAAAAATATTGAAAAAGAAAAAGACAGGCTGCATTACTGCCTGTATGGGAACTGAACTCAGTCACAGGACTCTGCAGAGAGTGGTGCGGACAGCCAGCGCATCTGTAGATGTGAACTTCCCACTATTCTGGACATTTACAGAGACAGGTGTGTAATAAGGGACCAGAGGATCATTGGGGCCCAAGTCATCCCAACCACAAACTGTTCCAGTTGCTATCATCCAGGAAACGGTACCACAATATAAAAGCCAGGACCAACAGGCTCCGGGCCAGCTTCTTCCACCAGGCCATCAGTCAAGTCAAGTCAAGTCGCTTTTATTGTCATTTCAACCATAGCTGCTGGTACAGTACACAGTAAAAACGAAACAACAATCCTCCAGGACCATGGTGCTACATGAAACAGCACAAAACTTCACTAGACTATGTGAAACAACACAAAACTACATTAGACTTCAGGCCTACACGGGGCTACATAAAGTGCACAAAACAGTGCAAGAGAGTACAATAATTAATAAGCAAGACAATAGGCACAGTAAAGGACAAATTACAATATAATAATAAATGATGTAAATGTAAACAATGTTTTATCAGGAATTGAGAAGGGAGTGGAGCGGTGTTCAGTTGAGAGTGTGTGTGTGTGTGCGTAGGTTGGTGTCAGACTAGACTCTAGGAATTGAGGATTCTAATGGCATGGGGGAAGAAACTGTTACACAGTCTGGTCATGAGAGCCCGAATGCTTCGGTACCTTTTGCCAGATGGCAGGAGGGAGAAGAGTTTGTATGAAGGGTGCGTGGGGTCTTTCACAATGTCGTTAGCTTTGCAGATGCAGCGTGTGGTCTAAATATCTGTAATGGCGGGAAGAGAGACCCTGATGATCCCTTCAGCTGACCTCACTATCCGCTGCAGGGCCTTGCGATCTGAGACGGTGCAATTTCCGAACCAGGCAGTAATGCAGCCACTCAGGATGCTCTCGATACATCCTCCGTAGAATGTGGTGAGGATGGAGGGTGGGTGATGGACTTTTCTCAGCCTTTGCAGAAAGTAGAGACGCTGCTGGGCTTTCTTGGCTATGGAGCTGGTGTTGAGGGACCAGGTGAGATTCTCCGCCAGGTGAACACCAAGAAATTTGGTGGTCTTAATGATCTCTACAGAGGAGCAGTCGATGTTCAGCGGAGAGTGGTCGCTCCGTGCTCTCCTGAAGTCAACAGCCATCTCTTTAGTTTCGTTCACATTCAGATACAGATTGTTGGCTCTGCACCAGTCCGTTAGCCGCTGCACCTCCTCTCTGTATGCTGACTCATCGTTCTTGCTGATGAGCCCACCACGGTCGTGTCATCGGTGAACTTGATGATATGGTTCGAGCTGGGTGTTGCAGCACAGTTGTGGGTCAGCAGAGTGAACAGCAGTGGACTGAGCACACAGCCCTTGGGGGCCCCTGTGCTCAGTGTGATGGTGTTGGAGATGCTGCTTCCGATCCGAACAAACTGAGGTCTCCCAGTCAGGAAGTCTGGGATCCAGTTGCAGAGGGAGGTGTTCAGGCCCAGTAGGCTCAGATTTCCAATCAGTTTCTGAGGAATGATTGTGTTGAATGCTGAACTGAAGTCTACGAACAGCATTTGAACGTACGTGTCTTTTTTGTCCAGGTGGGTGAGGGCCAGGTGGAGGTTGGTGGCGATGGCGTCGTCTCTTGAGCAGTTGGGACGATATGCGAACTGCAGGGGGTCCAGTGAGGGGGGCAGCAGGGTCTTGATGTGCCTTATGACAAGCCTCTCGAAACACTTCATGATGATGGATGTGAGAGCAAAGGGACGGTAGACATTGAGGCAGGACACTGAAGACTTCTTTGGCACAGGGACGATGGTGGTGGCCTTGAAGCACGTTGGAACAATGGCGCTGCTCAGGGATGTGTTGAAGATGTCAGTGAGAACATCTGCCAGTTGGTCTGCACATGCTCTGAGCACTCTGCCAGGAATATTGTCTGGTCCAGCGGCCTTCCGTGGGTTGACCCTGCACAGGATTCTCCTCACATCGACCTGGTCATTGGGAGAAGGGGTGGTCTTCCTCGCCACCACGTCACTTTCCACCTCAAAACAAGCATAGAAGTTGTTCAGTACATCTGGGAGGGAGGCATCGCCAGCACAGGCAGGTGGTGTTGTCTTGTAGTTGGTGATGTCCTGAATGCCCTTTCACATGCGCCACGTGTCTCCACTGTCCTGGAAGTGGCTGTGGATTCACTGGGCACGTGCACGCTTTCCCTCCCTGATGGCCCGGGACAGTTTGGCCCTCACTGTTGTTAGGGCTGCCTTGTCACCTGCTCTGAAGACAGAGTCTCGGGTCCTCAGCAGCGCACGCACCTCCGCGGTCATCCATGGCTTCTGGTTAGAGCGGGTAGGGACGGTCTTGGCCACAGTGACGTCATCAATGCACTTGCTGGTGTAGCTAGTCACTGATGCCGTGTACTCCTCTAAGTTGGCAGAGTCGCCATCGGTCACAGCCTCCCTGAACATGTGCCAGTCAGTGTGCTCAAAGCAGGCTTGAAGAGCAGAGATGGCTCCTGCTGGCCAGGTTTTCACCTGCTTCTGAACTGGTCTGGAGCCCCTGACGAGTGGTCTGTATGCTGGGATTAGCATAACAGAGATGTGGTCTGAGTAACCGAGGTGGGGCCAGGGATCCGCCCGGTACGCGTCGGGGATGTTTGTGTAAACAAAGTCCAACGTGTTCTCCCCTCTTGTTGCAAAGTCCACATACTGATGGAATTTGGGGAACCCTGACTTGAGATTTGCATGGTTGAAATCTCTGGCAGTCCATCAGAATGTGCGTTCTGCAGTTCATACAGCCCCATACAGTTCACAGAGCACCTCCTTAGCGTTAGCGCTGGGGGGACTGATTAACCCACGCTGATACAGTTGTATGTCTATACTGTATTGACTGTCCTGATGTACTATCCATTACAAATTACTATAAATTGCACATTGCACTTTTAGATGGAGATGTAACGTAAAGATTTTTACTCCTCATGTATGTGAAGACGCAAGAAATAAAATCAATTCAGTTCAATTCAATATGGATTCTCTATGCCTAACTAATCGTTATTGTTGAAGGTTAATACCTGCAACAGAACAAAGGGAAACAGCAGGTTTAGTAGTTTCAAGATTAGATTCATTGCAATTCCAGTTTGTTTCTTATTGATTGAATTTAATTTCTTCAGATGTCATGATAACAGTAGTGGAGAAAGATCATCAGTCAAGACCTTTGGATTAGTCCATCTGTAATTCAACTACAAGACTCCCAACTCCAAACATATTATAGAAATAATATTTGGCTTCAAACAAAGTATATTCAGTATTTTCCTTTCCAGTGCTATCTAATCATCCTCCAAATTTACCAAGGGAAAATAAGAAGTGTTTTCACTTCAAATGATTATGATCCTCTCATTCCAGCTATTATCAGCACTGCTTCCTAGCCATGTAACTGCTGATTAAGGGAAGTGGAAAAAGAGGTCAGGGAAAAGTAATGAAAGCAACTTTCAGCCAGGGAACAGTAGGATTCAGCACTTAATACCAGTTGGCTGTGGGGGTCAGGTGGCCAGACAAAAAGATGTTCTGGTTGACTTGGATGAGAACAGCAGGAAAAAGCCAAGAAAGTTAAAATACATTTTGGAAGTAGGACCATCAGGAAAAACAAAAATGTCTCTAGTGGCTAAAGAGCAGATCTGATTTAGAAAGGAATTTTGTCAATACAGCACAATATTTACAAATAGGACTCTGATCACTTACAAAGAATCCCAAAGCTATTTAACTGCCTACTGAGTATGACACCTGCAGTGGATGCCTTTGGCTCAGTAAAAAGTTAGACAGGATTTGTAAGCTAAGTGTAAAATTTGGTTTGCAAGTGCCAATTCCACAGTGCCTCAGGAGAACTTTTGAATCACTGCCACCAAACCCTCCCCCACCCCCTCCACACACGTCATATACCAACTGTGAAATACTCCTGAACCTAGCCCTTAGCAGATTGCTAGCCTGGCAGCCTCCAAGCCTGTAGTCCAGAGAGGCTCTGATCAGCCTTTGGGCAAGAAGCTGTCTGGCAAAGGTTAATAAGACCTAGCCTATAAAATCCACCCCCACAACCACCAACACAAACCAACCCCCGGAGCCCATGGTACAAAACAACTAGAAATTAAAATTTCTCATTAAAGTACAATCTCCTAAACGCTCCTTCATTTGAACAACCAGAACTATGCAGCAATGCAATGCTTTCCCTTTTAGGTCACGGGAATTACGAACTGATTAATCCCTTCAAATCACCTTAAACTGGACACCATTTCATGTTCAAAGTCAGCCATCCACGAAATCTGGAGTAAACTCTGTGCAGGAAATACTGGCTCAGCAGAATGAACCTTTCTAAACAGAATCTTATTGATCATTAATTCAGTGGGGACAAGGCAGATTTGAGACTTCCATTGATCAGGTCACTTCCCATGTATTCTCACCTTCAATCACTCTGAAAGCTCTGCAGAAAAAGAAAACTAACTTCACAGCTTACCCCAATTCAATTATTTGTTTTCATCTAAAGCGGTATGCTCATTTTGAATTGCCGAAATAACACCCCTCAACAGCCATCAGAAGGTCACTTGTAAATTAATTTCCCACTTTATATTGTTCCCCAATTGTGAAGAATCCGCAAAGTGTGCAAGCAAAATTACAAGCTATCTTCACCAGCTAACTGCTTCACCCTTACAGCAAACACAGTTCTCCACCACCAAGAAATGGTCATACATCGGCCTATGCAGCTCTCTAATCTCACATTAACCTTTGCCTTTAAATGCTGTAGTAGACCCTATTAAAGTGACATTCATCATCTTGGAATCAATGTACAAGCCTTACATATTCTTTCCATAACTTTCAAATTCTTTTATGCGCTCTCATAAATATAATTTATTGCGTTATGCCAAACTGCCTCTATTGGATAATTGTTGGTGCCTGGGGGAAGTTCAGAGAGCATCTCAGGAGTATGAAGACTAACGGTAATTGTCTTCTTATTTTAGTTCATCCAGCAGTGATTTTAATTCTTTCTGTCTGTTCTCAGCAGGTATCTTTGTGACCCTCATCACACCAGAAAGCAACCTTGTGCACTGTCTGCTTTTCTCGAATTAAATGATTGTTTTGCTATTACTGAATTCCATTCCCTTATTTTCTATATCCCCCTTATCAGACTGTTTATTTTCCTCTGTGTGCCATTTCTTCTCATTTTGTATTATTGTTTATCCCTCTTGGTGCCACAAATTCTACCTGTGGTTTTCATTTTATCCCTCACTGATACCCTCGCATCACATTTCTCCTTTATCCCATTGATTACGTACTTGTTTTCCTCTCCAGCTTCGCTCATTTTCATCTTTTTTCCTTCCCAGTTGAAATTACCTCAGGAGCAAAGGGTTGTTTCTGCCTTTTGCATTGCCTGCTCTGAATCCCTTGCTTTGTTATTTGCAGTCCTGCCAAATTATTTCTTCGTAGAATGTATACGGCTTCTGTCATTTTCCACTTCTATCAATAATACAGGATGAACTAAATCAAATGGATTTCTCTGTCACAAAAAAATATTCTCCAGTGGTGCTGGTGAACCCAGATGGATTGCATATTTCATTTAATTGCAACTCCATCAGACTTAAAGGTGATTTAATTAATCACATAATTAAGCATGGAATTTCAAGAGCACCATTTCTCTACTGAACTCAATA
The DNA here is from genome assembly GCF_963921235.1 of Mobula hypostoma. Classification (NCBI taxonomy): domain Eukaryota; kingdom Metazoa; phylum Chordata; class Chondrichthyes; order Myliobatiformes; family Myliobatidae; genus Mobula; species Mobula hypostoma. The sequence continues at coordinate 36,633,764 of NC_086103.1, read as the reverse complement.
CGTGACTGATTTTATGCCTCCATCACTTACAGGGGTGATTAGAAATAAATGCAAAATACTATCTTTTGCACACATCTGTGAGAGAATCTGGTGTCTCTTCACTTCCACTCACACTTACATTTTCATATTTCCACTCCACTTTAACGATAGAGGCATGTCCTGAGTTAGGCTTTCAGCTTAAAATGTTGACAGTTTATTTCCCTTCATGGATGCTGCTTGACCTGCTGAGTTCCTCCAGCATTTTGTGTGCTTTGATCAAGATTTCCAGCATCTGCAGAATCTCTTGTGTTTGTGTTTTCAGCCAGGTGATATCACAAAATTATAACCATTTAATATACATTTGGGAAAATTACATGTGTCAGATAACGCCAAAAGCATGAGACATGTGTTGACAGAAGCCCCACATCAACCTCAGAATGTGAAGACCAGGTCACTTATGCAATGTCACTGCAGCACAAATTTCAAGGACTTATTAATTTCTTGCTTAATGTTCCTGCAGTAGGTCGTCCTTTGACTGACCCTGAAGAGCTTGGTGCTGACACTGGGATTGTTAAATTCTTTATGACTTTGCTCCAAGGTGTTTATTGAGAGAGCAAGGTACATCATGTGATTAAATCCTTTTTTTGCACATTTATTTAGAATACTTTGCAAAACCATTTTAATTTACAAATTAACTGTGATGGAAAACAAGTTCTTTGCTATAATTGTGGTAGACTAAATATATCTTTTTATTGATTTATGGTTTCTGATTTTACATATAGTTACTGTGCATTTAAACTCATCAAGGTAAATAAATTAATCTTCTTAGTAAAAGAGCAGCCAAGACAGTAATTAATATGATTGCTGATTCTGGCAATAAATCTCTGCCTAACATCAAGGAATAATATATTAACATACAATTAAACCATGTTTCAATATTCACCTGACTATTTTGCAACTGAACTCCACTATGTTTGTATATTATTTACGATTGTTATTTTGCTGTTATGAAATGTACCAAAAATAGGACAAACTAGAGTTTGTACATGAAGACGCCTGCTGAAATAATGTCACATACCAACAATTATATAATTCACTAATTATTATATACCAACTGCTAAATACTGTATGGTTAAAGTGTAACTAATAAAACAAAAGCAATGTACAAATTTGTAATGTGGAAAGTTCCCACCAGAATTTTCTTTCAGTCAGACCTGCTCTCAGTATTGTGCACACAAATGTCTGTGTACAAGTGGGGGAGTGAAAGAAACAGATCGACTGGAAGCTCCCGGAAATTCACTGTGGTCTAAAATATCCAAACTGCATGAGGAAGGTCAATAATCCATGAATATTAAATTAACAAAAAGAGAAATTTTAGCTATTAGGGAGAAATTCCAAGTGTGAAAAAAACAATCCATCAATGAGCATGGCAGATTTCTACTTGCTGTCATGAAAGTACTGTGTCAAATCAACTTGAAACATCTAAAAGAACAGAAGGAGTGTGTACTGCTTTTTATATCATTTATTGTATTAAATAAGAATTGCATAAACTCCTTTTTATTTAAGTATTTTTGGAGAGTTTGTGATGGTTACTCTGGAGTAAAAAGAGACTATTTGTGTGATGTTTGTATATTGCAGTCAAAACAAGACAATTCTGCTTAGCTCAAGAGGTCACTATCGACAGCAAGAGAAGAAAACCATTTGGACCCATGCTTCCTCAAACACATCTTCACCATATCCTCAGGGAGAAAAGTACCGCACTGAATTTCAATGAGTGCACTCCCAATTAAACCACCATTACTTCAGTTACAGATCTGCAGAATCCCCAGAGTGAGGAAATGAATGGAAACATCTTCAACAATTCAATCTCTGTTCCTTGATGTATATAAATAGCACCATTCCCTCTATGCTGTGGGAGTGCACGGCCGCGAAGTAACTGAAATGCTCCCATGCACGTAGCCTTTGTTGCCACACAGCTGGAATTCTTTTAATATCATGTTAATTTAATTTTGAAATAACGCTCACATAATTGTGAAATACCCTGTAATTAATATTGTATTTTAATATATATAATCCATAAATTTTCTGAATAATAAACATACCACCAACTTTATTTTGAAACATTTTGGAGCTTCAATGCACTTACATTGTCAGTGCTTCAAGTTAGAAAACTGTTACAAATTGTAATAATAAACACAAAATGGAAGTCGGTAGCTCATTGTTAATAATCCACCAGCCCGCTGAACGCTGACATCATCACGCCACTTTTTAAAAAAGGATGTAGGCAAAAGACAGACAACTATAGGCCAGTTAGCTCAACATCTGTGGTCGGGAAAATGCTTGAAGTTGTCACTAAGGAAGAAATAACGAAACGTTTAAAAAGGAGTGGTTCCATTAGACAGACGCAGCATGGATTCAGAAAAGGCAGGTCCCATTTGACAAACTTACTGGAGTTCTTTGAGGACATAATGAGTGCAGTGGATAGAGAGGAACAGGTGGATGTCGTATACTTGGATTTCCAGAAGGCGTTCAATAAGGTGACACACAAGAGACTTATAAATAAGATACGGATGCATGGAGTCAGAGGAAGTGTATTGGCATGGATAGTGGATTGGTTAACCAATAGAAGGCAGGGAGTTGGTATAAATGGGTGTTTCTCCGGTTGGCGGTCAATGGTGAGTGGGGTGCCGCAGGGGTCGGTGCTGGGCCTGCAGCTGTTTACCATTTACATTGATAATTTGGAAGAGGGGACTGAGTGTAGCATAGCAAAGTTTGCTGATGACACTAAACTGAGTGGAAATGCAAATTGTACAGAGGATGTGGAGAGTCTGAAAAGAGATATAGGTTAATGAGTGGGCCATGGTCTGGCAGATGGAATACAACATTGGTAAATGCGAGATCTTCCACTTTGGAAGGAATAATAGAAGAGCAGATTATTATTTAAATGGTGAAAGATTGCAGAATATTGTTGTGCAGAGGGATTTGGGAGTTTTTGTGCATGAATTACAAAAAGTTGGCTTGCAGGTACAGCAGGTTATTGAGAAGACAAACGGAATGTTAGCCTTTATTGCTAGAGGGATTGAATTCAAGAGCCAAGAGGTCATGCTGCAACTATACAGGGTACTGATGAGGCCGCACCTGGAGTACTGTGTGTAGTTCTGGTCTCCATACTTGAGGAAGAATACACTGACTTTGGAGGCAGTGCAGAGGAGGTTCACCAGGTTGATTCCAGGGATGAAAAGGTTAACTTATGAGAAGAGTTGAGCTGCCTGGGACTTATACTCTCTGGAATTCAGAAGAATAAAAGGGGATCTTATAGAAACATACAAAATTTTAAAAGGGATAGATAAGATAGAAGTAGAAAAGTTGTTTCCATTGGTAGGTGAGATTAGAACTAGGGGACATTGCCTCAAGATTCAGGGGAGAAGATTTAGGACAGAGATGGCAAGAAACTGTTCCTCCCAGAGAGTGGTGAATCTGTGGAATTCTCTGGCCAGGGAAGCAGTTGAGGCTTCTTCACTAAATATGCTTAAGAAACAGTTAGATAGATTTTTACATAGTAAGGGAATTTAGGGTTATGGGGAAAAGGCAGGTAGATGGAGCTGAGTTTACGGACAGATCAGCCATGATCCCATTAAATGGCAGGGCAGGCTCAGTGGGCCAGATGGCCTACTCCTGCTCCTATTTCTTGCGTTCTTATGTTCACCTAGTCAAACATTTTATTTTTGCCTTTGAACCTATAAGTTGTTTTGACCGCCTGACATTGTTTATTTCTGTTGAGTTATCTTTGTTTGATGTGCATATCACAAAAAAAAAACATTTTAAGTGCTGTACAGTTTTCAGGCCGCGTAAAAATTTCCTGCTCAAAACAACGGTTGGTCCACGCAACTGTAAAAAAAATATTAGACAGAACATTGATAAATGGGCAAGGTGAAAGCTAGGTTTTGAGAAGGCAAAGAAGCTTGCATCTTAAGCAAATACAAAAAATATGCCATACAGAAATTAAAATTCAATAAAAACAGATTTGAGATGGATTAATATCTAAAAGCTAAAAGCGTTGAATACTTGTAGAATAGCAGCAGCAGTCAGGAGAAATTATTCAGTATCTGTTATAAAAGTGGTTGATGATCCCTTTCAGCAGCTTTGTACAGCTGGCATTCCTGCCGCTGTGAGTGTGCTCAGCTGTTTGAGGTCATGCGAGATCATGGAGCTCCAAAATGGCAAAACTGCTGTCAAGTCAACGAGTACTGTTGCACAGCTAATTCTGAAGTTTTTACCCAGTGTGACTCTCAAAGTTCAAAACAAATTTATGGAAGTATATATATGCCACCGTATACTACCCTGAGATTCAATTCCGGCAGGCATTCACAGTAGTACAAGAAATACAATAGAATCAATGAAAACCTGCACAAAAAAGTACTAATGTACAAAAGAAGTTAAACTTTGCAACTACAATAAAAAAAATACAGAGGATATAATTTATAGAGTCCTTAAAAATGAGTCCATAGGTTGTGTTCAGTGATCATTTCAGTGTTGTGGGGAGTGAAGTTGTCTACGCTGGTTAAGGAGCCTGATGGTTGAATCCAGAAGTGTGGGGCCTAAGGCTTCCGTACCTCCTTCCTGATGGTAGCAGTGAGAAGAGAGCATGACCTGGATGATGGATGCTGCTTTTTTTGTGGCAGTGGTCAATGGTGGGGATGTCAGCATTGAGCACATTTACCAGGAATATTTATACAGTCTTCATTTGCCAATTTGATAATAATTTTCCTCCAAAGAATAATGGCTCTGGAACAAAATTTTACTGCATTTATCTACCTGTCCTATATTTTTCAGCTTCATTAAATAAATAATGTTGAACACATTGCTTAATAAATTTGTTTTATTGCAATAGAGTGTCAACTGATTTTGCATTTAGCCAGTATAGGGATCACATTAAATAATGCAAACTGAACTCCTGGTCCCTATTTAGGTTTTCCAGTTCATGCTCCGTACAAAATGCTGTTGAAAGAGAATCATTTCACACTATTCTGGGATCCTCAGTGGTAAAGTTAGGATCAAGACAAAGGATACCTGTGATCTCAGACAGCAAGGTGTCCAGTTTCGTTATAACTGGATGTGTAATCAGGAGCAAGTTAAAATCAGGATCACTATTTTGAAAGACTGTGATATGCCCTTAAAGCTAGAAAAGGATTTTATAAGCAACACACATCAAAGTTGCTGGTGAATGCAGCATCTCTAGGAAGAGGTACAGTTGACGTTTCAGGCCGAGACCCTTCGTCAGGACTAACTGAAGGAAGAGTTAGTAAGAGATTTGAAAGTGGGAGGGGGAGGGGGAGATCTGAAATGATAGGAGAAGACAGGAGGGGGAGGGATGGAGCTAAGAGCTGGGCAGGTGATTGGCAAAGGGGATATGAGAGGATCATGGGACAGGAGGCCCGGGGAGAAAGACAAGGGTGGGGGGGAACCCAGAGGATAGGCAAGGGGTATAGTCAGAGGGACAGAGGGAGAAAAAGGAGAGTGAGAGAAAGAATGTGTGTATAAGAATAAATAACGATGGGGTACGAGGGGGAGGTGGGGCATTAGTGGAAGTTAGAGAAGTCAATGTTCATGTCATCAGCTTGGAGGCTACCCAGACGGAATATAAGGTGTTGTTCCTCCAACATGAGTGTGGCTTCATCTTTACAGTAGAGGAGGCCGTGGATCGACAGGTCAGAATGGGAATGGGATGTGGAATTAAAATGTAACACACATCAAAGTTGCTGGTGAACGCAGCAGGCCAGGCAGCAACACACATCAAAGTTGCTTGAATTTCCAGTATCTGCAGAATTCCTATTGTAAAGGATTTTATAAATTAGTTAAACTTGAAGAAGTAAACAACAGGAATTCTGCAGATGCTGGAAATTCAAGCAACATACATCAAAGTTGCTGGTGAACGCAGCAGGCCAGGCAGCATCTATAGGAAGAGGCGCAGTCGACGTTTCAGGCCGAGACCCTTCGTCAGGACTAACTGAAGGAAGAGTGAGTAAGGGATTTGAAAGCTGGAGGGGGAGGGGGAGATGCAAAATGATAGGAGAAGACAGGAGGGGGAGGGATGGAGCCGAGAGCTGGACAGGTGATAGGCAGAAGGGGATACGAGAGGATCATGGGACAGGAGGTCCGGGAAGAAAGACGGGGGGGGGAGTGACCCAGAGGATGGGCAAGAGGTATATTCAGAGGGACAGAGGGAGAAAAAGGAGAGTGAGAGAAAGAATGTGTGCATTAAAAAGAGTAACAGATGGGGTACGAGGGGGAGGTGGGGCCTAGCGGAAGTTAGAGAAGTCAATGTTCATGCCATCAGGTTGGAGGCTACCCAGACGGAATATAAGGTGTTGTTCCTCCAACCTGAGTGCGGCTTCATCTTTACAGTAGAGGAGGCCGTGGATAGACATGTCAGAATGGGAATGGGATGTGGAATTAAAATGTGTGGCCACTGGGAGATCCTGCTTTCTCTGGCGGACAGAGCGTAGATGTTCAGCAAAGCGGTCTCCCAGTCTGCGTCGGGTCTCACCAATATATAAAAGGCCACATCGGGAGCACCGGACGCAGTATATCACCCCAGTCGACTCACAGGTGAAGTGATGCCTCACCTGGAAGGACTGTTTGGGCCCCTGAATGGTGGTAAGGGAGGAAGTGTAAGGGCATGTGTAGCACTTGTTCCGCTTACACAGATAAGTGCCAGGAGGGAGATCAGTGGGGAGGGATGGGGGGGACGAATGGACAAGGGAGTTGTGTAGGGAGCGATCCCTGCGGAATGCAGAGAGAGCCGGGGAGGGAAAGATATGCTTAGTGGTGGGATCCCGTTGGAGGTGGCGGAAGTTACGGAGAATAATATGTTGGACCCGGAGGCTGGTGGGGTGGTAGGTGAGGACCAGGGGAACCCTATTCCTAGTGGGGTGGTGGGAGGATGGAGTGAGAGCAGATGTACGTGAAATGGGGGAGATGCGTCTCACAACTATCTGGACTATTCCTCTTCTCACCCTGTCTCTTGCAAAAACGCCATCCCCTTCTCGCAATTCCTCCGTCTCCGCCGCATCTGCTCTCAGGATGAGGCTTTTCATTCTAGGACGAGGGAGATGTCTTCATTTTTTAAAGAAAGGGGCTTCCCTTCCTCCACTATCAACTCTGCTCTTAAACGCATCTCCCCCATTTCACGTACATCTGCTCTCACTCCATCCTCCCACCACCCCACTAGGAATAGGGTTCCCCTGGTCCTCACCTACCACCCCACCAGCCTCCGGGTCCAACATATTATTCTCCGTAACTTCCGCCACCTCCAACGGGATCCCACCACTAAGCATATCTTTCCCTCCCCGCCTCTCTCTGCATTCCGCAGGGATCGCTCCCTACACAACTCCCTTGTCCATTCGTCCCCCCCATCCCTCCCCACTGATCTCCCTCCTGGCACTTATCTGTGTAAGCGGAACAAGTGCTACACATGCCCTTACACTTCCTCCCTTACCACCATTCAGGGCCCCAAACAGTCCTTCCAGGTGAGGCATCACTTCACCTGTGAGTCGACTGGGGTGATATACTGCGTCCGGTGCTCCCGATGTGGCCTTTTATATATTGGTGAGACCCGACGCAGACTGGGAGACCGCTTTGCTGAACATCTACGCTCTGTCCGCCAGAGAAAGCAGGATCTCCCAGTGGCCACACATTTTAATTCCACATCCCATTCCCATTCTGACATGTCTATCCACGGCCTCCTCTACTGTAAAGATGAAGCCGCACTCAGGTTGGAGGAACAACACCTTATATTCCGTCTGGGTAGCCTCCAACCTGATGGCATGAACATTGACTTCTCTAACTTCCGCTAGGCCCCACCTCCCCCTCGTACCCCATCTGTTACTCTTTTTAATGCACACATTCTTTCTCTCACTCTCCTTTTTCTCCCTCTGTCCCTCTGAATATACCTCTTGCCCATCCTCTGGGTCACCCCCCCCCGTCTTTCTTCCCGGACCTCCTGTCCCATGATCCTCTCGTATCCCCTTCTGCCTATCACCTGTCCAGCTCTCGGCTCCATCCCTCCCCCTCCTGTCTTCTCCTATCATTTTGGATCTCCCCCTCCCCCTCCAGCTTTCAAATCCCTTACTCACTCTTCCTTCAGTTAGTCCTGACGAAGGGTCTCGGCCTGAAACGTCGACTGCGCCTCTTCCTATAGATGCTGCCTGGCCTGCTGCGTTCACCAGCAACTTTGATGTATGAAACTTGAAGAAGTGTTCAGATTTAATGAAAAACAAACAAAATTATCCTAATAGACCATAAGTGTAACAATAGACAAGTCTGTAAGGAGCAAGGATCAACTTCATTCAGCACTTACACATCTGAGCAATTTGTTGTGTGTTGGTGTGATATGCCGCAAAAAAAGCAATGTTCAACAGATAAAAGAATCATATAAAAATAAGGCTAGAAGTACAGTGAAGTATGTGAAGTAATAACACGCAGAAACCTGACAGTTGAAATGGTGCGAACTGTAGAGTTATTGATGATGGGTAGCGGGAGAAGAGAGACATTTCTCCTGAAATTGATATGCATCTTCCTAGTTTTATGGGCATTCAGCTCCACGTTGCTATGATTCTACCTGGACATTAGCTTGCTTGCTTCCTGTCAGTACTCGGGTTCGTTGCCTCTGGTGATAAGTCCAATGACTGTGACGTTGTCTGCAAACTTTATCAGCTTAACTGATGGATCACTGGAGGTGCAGTCATTGTTGTAGAGAGAAAATAGAGGAGGACACTATGTAACTGTATGTATTTTAATCCCTGGTGTTTTAAATCACTACAATAAATTAAGAACTCCTTGTTTATTAACTAATAGAATAATAAATCTATAAAAATTAGGCTACATGTAACACCAAGAAATTGAGGGTACACCAATTCCTCTGAAAAGCATTTTGTTAATCAAAGTCTTGTACACAATAACTTCAACATGACCTGTGACTGCGTGGGTTTCTTCCCACACTCCAAAGATGAAGCAGTTAGTATGCTAATTGGTCGTTGTAAATTGCCCAGTGATTAGGTTAGTATTAATAGATGGGTTGAACACACACAAGAACACACAAAATATAAGAGCAGGAGTAGGCCATCCAGCCCGTCGAGCCTGCCCACCATTCAATAAGATCATGGCTGATCTGTCCGTAAACTCAGCTCCATCTAACTGCCTTTTCCCCATAACCCTTAATTCCCTATTTCTTAAAGAATCAGTTAGTCAGAAATCCAAATGTTATAAATTAAGTAATCATATTTGCCTAGAAATTCAGTTGCATAGCACAGCCAATTCCAACATGCTCTTCTTTGTGTGCTCTGCCCTGGCATTGCACATACAGAGAAGGTCTTTCTTTGTTAGGTGAAAAAACAGAATCTTGAGCGTTGAGTGGTAACCCAAGCCTTCATTATTGCACCACACAGTGACTGGTTTTTGTGCCGTTTCAATTTATAATAAATTTCTTGGCTGAGGTTTCATACTCTTTTTTTCTTTCTTTGAATCTAGGGACCACTGGCAAAGCACAAGTTTATTTTCCTATTCATAATGGTCTTCAGGAAATTGGACAGCACACACAAAATGCTGGAAGAACTCAGCAGGTCACACAGCATCTATGGAAAGAAAATAAACAGTTGCACTTTCAGGCCAAGATGCTTCAGCAAGACTGGAGCTACTCCTCAGCTTTCCTTCTCCAGTCCTGCCAAAGGGTCTCGGCTCAAAATGTAGACGGTACTCTTTTCCATAGCTGCTGCCTGGCCCGCTGAGTTCCTCCAGCATTTTGTGCTTGGATTTCCAGCATCTGTAGATTTTCTCGTTTGCTCAGGAAATTGGAGGTGAGTGACCTTCTTGAACTGCTAGAGCCTTTCTGGTGAGTATGCTCCAAAACCATTCTAGGCTAGGGTGTTCCAAGATTAAAAGTCAGCAACAGTGAAGGACCAGAAATGTACTTTCAAGTCAGGATGGTGTGTAATTTAGCTGGTGATGTTCTCACAAACGAGAGAAAATCTGCCGGCATTTTGTGTGTGTGGTCATGTTCTGGTTGCAAGAGCAATATCTTTGTCCTTCTTGATGACAGAGTTTGCAAGGATAAGGTGCTATTGGAGTAGCCTGGTTGAGTACAGGAGATTTTGCCTGCAGCCAATATGCTCCATTGGGAGAGAAAGAGAACGTTCAGAGTTGTTGTTGTGTGCCACCCAAGTAAGCTGCTTTGTCCTGGATGGGTGTTGAATTTCATGAGAGTTATTGGAACGGCGCTCAGCCGAGAAAGTGGAGAGCTTGCCACTTTGTCCTGACATACCAAGAAGGAATGGCTGAGGAATGCCAAGAACATAGGCACTCACTACGGAGTACCAGCCTCTTTCCTGCTCTTGTATCCGCAGTAATCATTTTGCTAGTATAGTTGGATTTCTGATCTTTGGTGCATCCCCAAAGATAGATGTAGCTATATATTGCCATAAAATGTCAAGGGTAGGTGATTAGAAGATCATTGCCTGACACATTTATGGTGTCAGTGTTGAGAAAAAGGAATAATGTGATGTACTGTTCTATGTTCTATAGTTATTGCTGAAATTTCCTTCCTAAAAGATGCTTAAAGGAAACTTGAAAAAGGAATCACACCAGTTCAAATGGCCTTAAACTGATGAATAGCTCCATTGGGAAGGAGGCTTTTGGCCCATCATGATTGTGATAGTTTGAATCATTAATTCTGCATCAAAGATCAGTTTTAGTGAGCCAAACAAAGAAAATGTGGATTGAAAGAGTGTCACAAAACTCTCTGTAAATTACTGCTATGACATTAAACTCTGCAGAAACCAAATAAAATGTGACAGGGAGAAGCAGAAAAATGATTGGCTTTTATTTGCAGAATTTCTAACCTGAAAGAGAAAAGTTAGATTCCCTAAAATGAAAATTCAGGCCTTGTTCAATGCCCAGAGAAATTCCATTGAACAGACCTATGGTCAAGCATCTGGCAGTAAAGAAATCAGATAAATCACTAATTACAGCATATATTCAGACACATTAGAGCAAATATAGAGAGTTGCATTCATGTGGATTCACCCCCACAATCCACGCTACACCTAACTAACAGGAGAGGTAGCGGCACCAGATTATCAGGCACTTTAGGATGATTATTTATATTAGGGGTGTAATATAAATTCATGAGCCGGCTGGTGGTGTAGTGGCATCAGCGCTGGACTTCGGAGCGAGAGGTCCTGAGTTCGAATCCAGCCGGCTCCCGTTAAGAGCTGGTGATCTCTTAAAAAAAAACTTACCCGGCAGAAGGCAATGGCAAACCACCTCTGTAACTTGCCTAGTACGCAATTTCCCAATACATCAGAGCAGCATGCAAGGAAATTGTCCACTACCTGGAAATTCATGAGTTGTTTCTTCTGTGATTGGAAGCGCTGACTAGAAATTATCTGCTTTTCTACTGGGAAAGGAAATCTCCATGGGCAAGGGATATTAGAAGCAGAGCAGCAATCTCAGAGATAGTAAAATAAAGAGCAAATGTAACTTGTTATAAAATATTAGAATATTGAATATTCGAGGGTTTACAAGACAGCAGGAGGCCACTCAGACCAATGTGTCTGTGCTGGTCCATAGCCTTGTCGTTCAAGGGCCCTTAAATACACATTCAAATACTTTCTAAGCATGATGAGAGGGTGTTTGCCAAAACCATCTTTTAAGATTGCATTCCATAAATCTGCCTTTTTTTTCTTATTTTCCCTCATCTCCACTCGAAACATTCTGCCAGGTCAATCATAATTTGATTCAACTTAATAAAACTTTCCCTCAGCCTTGTCTGCTACAAAGAAAGTAAACAGAACTTATTCAATCTTTTCTTACTGCCAGAGATCTCCAGTTCTCCAACATTCATTTGCATCTCTTCCAAAGCAATCAGATTTCATCTGCAGTGACTAGAGCTGAATGCCATTGTCAAGCTAGTGTCCAACTAGTGATGTATACACTTCTGGCATATTGTTGTCTTATACTCAATGACACATGCCTTATTAACCCTATAACTGAGCTTTAGATGCCTTTAAACATACTCTGTCCCTTTGCACTTTCAGTATCCTGTATTTTATGAAATACTCCCTCGCTGTGCTTCCTCAGATACATTATCTCACGTTTTCCTGGACTGAGTTCCATTTGTTTCTTTTCTACCCAACTTGCTCATCCATCGCTATCCTTTAGTGCATACACATCAGGTTGAGGAAAAAGCAGGGTGTTATGTACCAGTAAACCATAAAGCCCGGCTTTCTTACAATAAAGATTACACGATCAATAAAGAATCAGCTATTTGGGAGTTCCACCTTCTGTCGTGGGTTTCAGTTGATCAGCAAATATTGCTGCTTTGTATTAATGTAAATCTCACTGAACTTCTTCAACATATCTCGTTGTTTCTTAGTGATATACTCATTGCAGAAACTTAGATTCCTGACTTCAGGGATCTCTGAGTGTTTATTATAAAATGCACTAATCTCATTTTGACAGCTTGTATCGCCCAAGTGTATGTTGCATTGCAGCATGCTGATTTTTGAGTGACAGTCTGCTGCTATCCCAGGGCTCAGCCCGGCAAGCCATCTGCTATCGAAACTGGCACTTTTTCAGCAAGGAAGCCTGATCATCTTTTAAACAGATACGGCTCATTTTCCTGTAATTTTTAAAGGAGACATGACTGTTTTGGTCTTTGGATCTAATAACTAAACTGGTAAACAATTCCACAGGAAAAACAAAGCCGATAATTCATTCATTACCCTCTACAAGACAGATCTTGATAAAATCTCAATGTAGCTGCAAGTATTTACTTCAATTTCTTTGCACAGAATTCAAAGCTGCTCAAAGTGTTCATAAAAGAAAACCCTTAGAAATATCATTGCTCCATATACAAGCTGGGTACCAATTAAGGAAACATGTATATTACATAATTTCATATTTTCACTTAATTTGGGAGAGAAGTTGGTCAATCATTGACCATAAAATTATTTTTATATTTAAATATTTGTATCAACCATAAATAGCTGTTGCTCTTTTAAAACAGTATAGTGACACTTAATTATAAGTAATAGGAACAAGATAATCTACCTGGTTCACTTTCTAACCAATCCCCGTATCCTTAAATCCATAGGTAGTCAAAATATTTTCAATATAATTCTTTAGTAATACAAACAATTAAACATCTATTGAGATTTTCGAAATAAGGGAATTCTTTCTTAGCTCAGTTCTAAATGGCTCATCCATGTCCTCAGATTAGTCTATCCAGATATTGGAACCAGCTCTAGATATCTGACCTGCCCAGCAATGAGAGAACGTCTCGTTCTGCTAAGCACCGGTGAAGCTGCGGCAATATGATCTATTCCATTCCAAGAACAAAGTTTAGCAAATCTGTGCTGCATCAATATGAATCATTGTAGTTCTACGAGTGCTTCAGGAGTGGTCTCATCAAAACACTGTAATTTTCCAGAAAGGCTAACATTTTACTCCAACTGTGGCCAATGGGCATCAGTAGAAAATACTTTAGTCTAATACTGGAATCTTACCTTGTATGAACAAAGATGATTATGGCTGTGGGGGGTGGGGGGGTCATTCATCTCAGACCCAGAAGATAACTGTAGGAATTACTCAGCGCAGTGTCATTGGACACGTATTTTCAGCTGCTTCGTCAATTACTTTCCTTCCATCAAAGATCAGAAGTGGGTGCATTGACTGACGATCACACAAAGTTCAATTCTATTCGCAATTTCTCTGCAGGTGAAGCAGCCCATGCCTTCCTGCAGACAACATTCAGGCATGGATCGGTAAGTGGCAAGTAACATTCAGGCCGCTGGCCAGAAAGAACTACAGTCTGCAAATCAGTGAATTTGAATGATTCAAGGGCAGAGGAACAAAACACACCAATTACCTTTGTTCTTGCCTTGAGGGGGGAGATGAAGGCTACCATCTTATGAGAAGATTGTGTTCTCCATTTTGGGAGTTAGTCACTTGGCTTGATCAGTGTTTTAAGGTCAACACAATGATGCCTCAAATGCCCCGGCTGAACTACAGAACCATTTCCAAATAAGAAGTTATTTGTGAGGTGTTCTTTGGTCGGATATAAAATACAGGTTTTTGACTGTTAGGGGCTGAATCTGTTCTGTAGGATTCAAGATGGCTGCTGATTAGGAAAAAAAGAGCCATAAATTACCAATTGTCACTTGCTGGGAAGTGGGTAATGAATGGATGCTGGCCTGGATATTCAGTGGCATTACCACTGCCACGTCCTCACCATTAACATCCTAGAGGTCACCATTGACCGACCTGGATCCGCCACATAGATACAGGTCAGAGACTCAGGATCTTGCAGCAAGTCACTAAACTCTTACCACGCAAAGTCTTTCCACCATCTACAAAAGTATGTTAGAAACATGATAGAGTATTTTTCACATGTTTGGTAAAGTGTAGCACGAACAACTCTCAAGCGTTCAACATCATCTGAGATAGAACTGTCTGCTTGACTGGAACCCATCAGAGAGAGGTTCCAACTTAAACATCTACAAAATGCACTGTAGTTACTCCACCATGCTAATACAACAGTGCCAAGATGAACAAGGGCATCAGGTGCTTTGGAACACCACCAACTCCAGTTTTTTCTGCAATGCACACACCACCTTGATTTGTAAACATGTCACCATTTCTTCGTCATCTCATTATGTAAATCCTGGAAATCCCTACCCAAAGGATGTGTGAGAGGCCGCAGTTGTTCAATTAGGTGGCTCACCACAAGCATCTCAGGGGTAATTAATGGTGGGCAATAAACCCTGGCCCTGCCAGTAATCTGCAAATCATAGAAAACAAATTAGTAAATAACCTTAATAATGTCATGGGTCACAGAATGAACATACTCTCCACTATCAATAAAAATTGGTATTTTAGGGGCAATTGAAAATTATCTCAAGAAAATGTGAAAACACAATAGAAAGCATCCTATCTGGATGTGTGATGACTTGGTATGGTAACATGACAGCAAGAAATTACAGAGAGTTGTGAGCACAACTCAGCACATGATAGAAACCAGCCCCCCACCACCACCACCATTTTCTGTGGAGTCTATCTACATCTCTTGCCACTTCAGTAAAGCAGCCAGCATGATCAAAGATCCCACCAACCCCAGACTTTCTCTTTTCTCCCCATGCTCATCAAACAGAAGATACAAAACCTGAAAGCACATACCACCTGGCTCAAAGATAGCTTAGATTCCACTGTTATAAGACTACTGAATGTTTTCCTCGTGTGATAAAATGAACTCAACCTCATGGTCTGCTTCATTATAACCGGGCAGTTTAAGTTCACCTTCACCGCAGTTTCTCGGTACTTCATTCTGTTAATGTTTTACCTTGTACTACCTCAACACACCATTGTAATGAATTGATCTGTATGGATGGTATGCGAGACAAATTCTTCGCTGTAGCTCAGTACATGTTACAATAACAAACCAATTTATTAATTTGGTTTTAAATTTACCATTACTTTAAAGATTTATTTCCTGACTGCATACATCCATTTCTACAGTTACTCAAGCCTTTCTGCATAACCAATTTTCCATGTTTATTTTCACAAGCCCTACAACACAGAGAGTAAAATATAGATCTGCAGTAGTGGTAATCCTTCTATAAAGGATATAACAGTTGCAGTAAAGATCAACCCTTACAACATCCATTTGCCACTGCTTCTTGTAATTAAGCACCTATCAGCCAAGGTGAGGATCTGAGAGCAAAAGGATTAAAGGTGCAAATTGCCAATTTGAACTTTAACTTCTAATAGATGAGAATCAGTTTGCAAAACATTTCAAACAGATTACCTTTTTAACTCCCGTGTAAGGATGAATGAGATCAAATATCTCTTAAGATTTATACTGTATTTTAATACTTACCTGATTCAATTATTTAGTATATTTTCACACTAGTTTCATCTAACATTTGTAAACAGATTAACCTGCTTCTGATGTTTCCTCTTAGGGAATGTATGACTGGTCAAGAATTGTACAAACCGGAAACAAATGCGGATTGAATTATATATTAGCCATCCATGCCAAAGTGAATGCTTTTACCTCCTGCTTTCGCCCTCCCTATAATTTAGGTCAGACTGCCAATTTAACAAAGAGAAACAAAAACATTTTATGTAGCAACTCTGTTTGCTACACCTCTGCCCACCTTCACACATCTCCAATAAGCTGCTCAGGCATGCTTTTCTTTTCAAAATCAATATTGATTTTGCCTGATTACCTTGACTTTTTCTGAAAATATGGAGGTCTAACAGAAATTGTTAAATCCAATAATAAGTCACAGGAGCAATTTTACGGTACCTTTTGTTTTTCCCCAATATAGATACAGCACCTTTCAATTTCAATTTGTTTTTTTTTTCTCTTCCATCTCTCACTGGTGATAGTATACATGCAGGTTGCACACTGAAGTCATGAGGAATGTTGTCAGTCCTTGTCAGACCTAGTTGCCCAAAAGACACAGTTCGATTTGTTGTCTAGGTCAAACATAGATGGTGTAGCAAATAGCCACAGGATGGTGTTGTTATGGCTGCTGACAGGATACAAGGCATTATTTCCAGTGGATGCTCACACACCAGTTAGGCATTGATGTTTTGCGTATTTTGATTTTGATGCACTCCAGAAGTAAAATGTAGTTCTAAAGTGAGCAATGGGAAACCCATAATGTTGCCGAGTTGGGAATTTGCTCTGCTTGCAAGGAAGGATCAGCTACAGTGTATAGGTATTAGACTTCCAGTCAAGAAGATGCCTGCATACAACACTCCTTTGGTCAACATCTTCTGGATAGATCATTAAACTACGTTTGTATCTTTTTCACTTCTTTCATGTCTTTTACATTTGTTTCTCATCTTGGAACTGATGGAGCCTGTGTTTAGCTGTTTGGAGATTGTTCTGGAGTGCTTCAGTGCTCTGCAGTCTGAGAGGATTCTGGGAGGCAGAGGCAGTGTGAGCGAACCTTGTGGTGAGAAGGCTGCAGGATGGTGAACTAGCTGATATTTTACCCCATTTTGCCAGTTAAAGCTTCCATTGTTTGCCGAACCAAGCGACGAGAGTGATTGAAACATCAAGGCAAGTGTGGAAGTTTGGAGATATTCTGGATGTTCCAGCACTTTGCCAACTCCAGGAGGATTCCAGGAGGCAGAGATAGAGTGCAGGAACCTCGTGGTGGCCAGGCTGCAGGATGGGACGCAAGCTGTTTGACTCCATTTCGCCAATTAAAGTGATGAGGGAGATTGAGTCATCAAAGTGAGTCCAAAGGAGTGAGCGCCAGCTGCCAGTCTTTTGACCGGTCACTCTGTACCGGAGAGGGAAAGGTCTGCCGCTGGGCCCAGAGAGTGTTCCCCAGGCTCTTCGGTGTTCTGGATGTGGACTTTGGACTGTAGACTCTATTTTTCAGTCTTATGGTTTTTATATTGTGTTTTTTCGACCGATCTTCTTGTTTTTTTATGCAGGAAGGGGTACTTGGGGGTGTGGATGTGCCTGATCCATTTTGTTTGTTTTTCGTGTGGGAGGAAGGATTTGGTAGTTGATGGGTCTGATCAATTTCTTTCGTTTTTTTGTGAGGGAAGAAGATTTGGAGGGGTCAATGTGTCTGATCCATTTTACTCGGGAGGAGAGATTGAGGGTTGATGCGCCTGTTCTGTTTTGTTCATTTTTTTTGTGGGGAGATGGGATTTCAGGGTTGATGATCGTACTACCTTTCTTTCCTTTCTAGGTTTCATGGCTACCCGGAGAACTGAGGAGTTTCAGAGTTGAATTCTTTGATAATAAGTGGCCTCCCGCACAGCAGTGAAATGACAATCTACCATATGTTACAAGAATCTCCAGCCTGGAAGGATCCAAACAAGAAAAGTTCATGGACACTTTGTGAACAAAGTTGATGAGGAGGAATTTCCTTAGCTAGGGGGCAGTGGAATCCAAGACGTTGGGTGTATCTAAAGCAGAGGTTGATAGGTTTTTGACGAATGAGGTGTGTCAAAGATTACAGGGAGAAGGCAGGAGAATGGGGTTGAGAGGGAAAATAAATCAGCTACAATCAAATAGCAGAGCATACTCAAAGGGCCAAATGACCTAATTCTCTTCCTATGTTTTATGGAAATGCAACCTTGATAGCCACTCTTCTCTGAGATAGCATTAAGGCAGAAACAAATGGAGATTTCGGTGAGAATGCAACTTTATTCATGGAGTTATAATTCTTGAAATCTTTGGCAGGTACAGACTCCTGCTGGTACCCCTTACGGCTGAACATATCTTCAAATGTAGGGTCTTTGGCCAGAAACATTAATCCTGTTCCTCTCTCCACTGATGGTACCTGACCTGGAATTGGTTCATTACTATAGTCACAAGTACTGAGGTACAGTGAAGGCCTGTCTTGCATGCCGTCCATACAGATCAATTCATTACAGCAATGCTTTCAGGTAATGCAAGGTAAAGCAATAACAAAATGCAGAATAAAATGTACCACTCACAGAGAAAGTGCAGTGCAGGTGAACAATAAGGTATAAGATCGAGGTAGATTCTGAGCTCAAGAGCCCACCTTATCATGCCTGCAGGTTGACTCAAGCATATTTTCTTTTTGTACTTTACCTGTTAGTTTAAAGAATCCATCAGTCCAAAGCAGACTTGCACAGGAACTTAAGTTTGACACGTCTTGGAGGGAGCCACATTATTGTTTATTTTATGTATTGTTATATACACTAGGATTAGTTTGTGGTAGCCCATGAACCTAGCAATTCTAAGAACTAGAATACTGAGGGAAAACCCTCAGTCACACACAATTTTCTATTGTTATTGGTTGTTATACACACTGGGATTAGTTTATAGTAGCCAAGCAGTCGCAGACAGAATGTGGAACCTCCGCACAGAAAATAGAGGTCACGATCAAACCTAGCTGTCCACATCTGTGAGGCAACAGCTCGACTGGTTGCTGCACCAGGCCACGGAAAATGACTGCGTGAGTGATGGGAAAATATTTTCAGAGAAGCTTCCGTTAATTTTTCAGCCAGCCTGCTGTGAAAAGGCATAAAAAGTCTGGTGAAAACTGATGGGGATTCATTAAACATATTGCCTCACATCAGAGCATTAGCAGTATGAAAACTAATTTGTCCTGGAGCCTAAATTAATGTCATAAACAAACAGAATACCCCTTGCATCTCTTCTCAATGTCTCACTGGTAAGCAGAAACGTTTATGCATGGTGTCATGGCCTAAGGGAACGACTCTGATGGTATGTCTCATGTGTGATGGCCATTGAACAGTTGTTTAATGTGATAAAATTATACAATAAACATTGCAAAATATAGCGATCTGAAGGAGTGATAACATAACAAAACTGACAGGAAAGGTATTTCACAAAAGTTTCAGCAAGCTTGTCAGATGTCAGATCTTCAAAGTCAAGAGTTGTATTTTCTTAGTCCCCAGCTGGTCCTGGGGACAAACAAACCATGTTTTTTGATGCCATAAACTGTACAAATCAATGAGGTCCCACACCTAATCTCTCCAGTCTGAGTCCTGATGCTGGATTTCGACTTGAAATGCCCACAATTCCTCCCCCACCAAAGCCCCCTCCCCCAACAGACAGTGCTTGACCTGCTGTGTTCCTCAAGCAAATTGTTTATTTTGCTCCAGATTCCAGCATTTGCGGTCTCCAAAGATAATCTTAAAAACCTATCCTCGGCTTTAGACTGCAGTAGGAGATCAGCCAGTGTTTTTCCTACTGATCACAGTACAAGAATTCTTCTTGCAAAATATTTGCAGGTGAGTATCATGAAAATAAGGTTAGCTTAATAACGATACAAGCAATTCCCAGTTTACAACAGGGTCCAGTTCTTGAGAACTATTCATAACGTGAATGGTTTGAGAGTCGGAAATGAATGAAGAAACCGCGTGGCAGAGGATCATGTATACAGCTGTGATGTGACATTGAGCAGGCTTAGGAAGAGTGGCCACCAGCAGGACACAGATTCAGTGAGTGTGTGGAACGGTTCAGCACTCCCGGTTCAGTTTTGCACACCCATTGTTACTTCTTGACGGGAGGAGAGCTGAACTGGGGGTGGGGGGGCAGCGCAGGAGGCATGTGTAAATACCCATTTCTTCAAGGCAGAACATGCTTGCACTCCCACAGAGGCTGACAAATCCATTCAATATATCTTGTCAATTTCCTAAATCTTTATGTACAGGGTGTACACCAGTCAGGTATG
This sequence comes from Mobula hypostoma, assembly GCF_963921235.1. Lineage (NCBI taxonomy): Eukaryota > Metazoa > Chordata > Chondrichthyes > Myliobatiformes > Myliobatidae > Mobula > Mobula hypostoma. The sequence goes on along the minus strand of NC_086103.1, from coordinate 36,613,527 downwards.
CTTAACTCAAAGTTATTCTGGGGGATTGAACAGTCTGTCAGTATACTCTCAGATTCTGAAACCCTGAACACCTGTGGACAGAACTATCTCACTCTTCAAAAGTCATAACCAGTTTTTGTCAGTGAGTCAAGGAATAGAATTGAATGAGGAGAGTTTAAAGAGAGGGAGACTATGTGGTCATTGCTAAATTTTTTAGAAAGCAGACTGTGAATTGATGTGCTTTAATTAACAGAAGAATACACTCTGATCAACAAGTTACAGAGGCTGGAAGACAGAATCAATAAAACAACAGTATTAAACAAGACAAAGATCTTTTTCCTGATTGCTGATGATACGATGAAATATTGCACCACAAGGTGAATTACAAAAACAGAAAGCTGGAATGTTTGGTAGCACTGAATTTCAGGTAATAAATAGCTACAAAACAGGTTTCATCTTTTTTTAAAACCACTAGGTCTATGCTGTGCGTTGCACAATAATCCAATCTGCTCAACTGCAAATGAAAACTTTGAAACTGGCCAAAAGTACATTAGAAACAGTAATGTGTTGGTTTACACAATGAATGTTCCCATTGAGAGTTGTACAAGAATCTGACAACTGGCACATGTTATCAGTGAGAAGAGTAATTATTAAGGAATTCTCCCCCACAGGAGCCTCAGTTAAAAGGTTCACTCACAACACGCTGGAGGAACTCAGCAGGCCGGGCAGCATCCGTGGAAAAGATTGGTCGACGTTTCGGGCTGGAACCCTGCCCGGCCTGCTGAGTTCCTCCAGCGTGTTGTGAGTGTTGCTTTGACCCCAGCATCTGAAAATTATTTTGTGTTTACAGTTGAAAGGTTGCCATGGAAGACAGGAAAATTACAGTAGAGGTTGAGAGGCAAAGGGGGTTGAGGGGAAAATACAATGACCTTCTGTTCGTTTCTGTCCTATCATGTGGTCTTCTCCTCGGATCACCACTCTGTCATGGAGGAGAGGCCGGTGAGATCCTGAGGGTGATGCCACTTGGAGTTTAGCCATCTGGCACTTAGCTCCTGGTAAGGTCACCAGTGGTGGTAAGGGCAAGGCAATTCCAGGCAAAGACTATTCCAATCAACACCTCAGTGGTTGAAGATAATGACGCATCTTGTAGCAGTGAAGGGACCCCAGTCTTCTTGCATTCCACGCCACTGAACCCTGACCCCGATCTGTGAGGACCTGTTTGGTGGCTGCCTGGGCATCAGCGGCCCCACGTTAAACAAGTCACATTGAGGTATTCTCCATTAAGGGAATCCACCATAACAGAATATGTAGATCCCAGACTGGCCTCTACAACCACCTGAAGACCCACCATTAGAGATCCCCTTAGGGGAACATCATACTCTACTCGAGTTATTGCACTACCTACTACAATGTGGTCATCACCCCAAACCAGATACCATGTTGTGAAAGGTCACTTGCAGGTGGCATGATCAGTGAGGCTGAGGTTGCAGTATGCAGCTCGGAATTGAACCGCATATGAAATTTGCAATCAGTGATGAAGCAGCCAGTCAAGAGGTTTCCATTTTATGAGCAGTGAGGTTGTGGCAGGTAATTGAAAAACACCAATGTCAGGATAAAGGTCTTTGAGTAATACCTCATCATCAGTCTCAACAGAATCATTACCTAGTTGTACTAGTTGTTCATAGTTTGCAATTAAAAGCTTCAAAGTATGCCAGCAAAGGATGACAAATGTATTGTATGACCTATGACACATTAATTACATGATTAATGCCAGGAAAATGTCAAAAGCTCGAGAGTAATTTGCACAAGGAAGCCCAGATCATTTTCCCAATGGCAAGATTTTACCTGCTATCGTGATGTAATCCAGGTAAAATAAAATGCACAATTTTTACATGTAAAAATCCATCCAGTTTCTTAGGCCAATAATGATCAATGCTACCAATTGCTTTGTTACAGGAGGTATCTAATAAAGTGGCCTCTGAGCATATGTTTGTTGTCTTCTGCTGTTGTAGCCCATTCACTTCAAGGGTCAGCGTGTCGTGTGTTCAGAGATGCTCTTTTGCACACTACTGTTGCAATGCATGCTTATTTGAGTTACTGTCACCTTCCTGTCAGCTTGAACCAGTCTGGCCATTCACATAGAAACATAGAAAATAGGTGCAGGAGTAGGCCATTCGGCCCTTCGAGCCTGCACCACCATTCAGTATGATCATGGCTGATCATCCAACTCAGAACCCTGTAACAGCCTTCCCTCCATACCCCCTGATCCCTTCAGCCACAAGGGCCATATCTAACTCCCTCTTAAATATAGCCAATGAACTGGCCTCAACTGTTTCCTGTGGCAGAGAATTCCACAGATTCACTGCTCTCTGTGTGAAGAAGTTTTTCCTAATCTCGGTCCTAAAAGGCTTCCCCTTTATCCTCAAACTGTGACCCCTCGTCCTGGACTTCCCCAACATCGGGAACTATCTTCCTGCATCTTGCCTGTCCAATCCCTTTAGGATTTTATACATTTCAATAAGATCCCCCCCTCAATCTTCTGAATTCCAACGAGTATAAGCCTAGTCGATCCAGTCTTTCATCATATGAAAGTCCTGCCATCCCAGGAATCAATCTGGTGAACCTTCTTTGTACTCCTTCTATGACAAGAATGTCTTTCCTCAGATTAGGGGACCAAAACTGCACACAATACTCCAGGTGTGGTCTCACCAAGGCCTTGTACAACTGCAGTAGTACCTCCCTGCTCCTGTACTCAAATCCTCTTGCTATGAATGCCAGCATACCATTCGCCTTTTTCACCGCCTGCTGTACCTGCATGCCCACTTTCAATGACTGGTGTATAATGACACCAAGGTCTCGTTGCACCTCCCCTTTTCCTAATTGGCCACCATTCAGATAATAATCTGTTTTCCTGTTTTTGCCACCAAAGTGGATAACCTCACATTTATCCAAATTAAATTGTATCTGCCATGAATTTGCCCACTCACCTAACCTATCCAAGTCACCCTGCATCTTCTTAGCATCCTCCTCACAGCTAACACTGCCACCCAGCTTCGTGTCATCTGCAAACTTGGAGATGCTGCATTTAATTCCCTCATCTAAGTCATTAATATATATTGTAACCAACTGGGGTCCCAGCACCGAGCCTTGCGGTACCCCACTAGTCACTGCCTGCCATTCTGAAAAGGTCCCATTTATTCCCACTCTTTGCTTCCTGTCTGCCAACCAATTCTCTATCCACATCAATACCTTAACCCAATACCGTGTGCTTTAAGTTTGCACACTAATTTCCTGTGTAGGACATTGTCAAAAGCCTTTTGAAAATCCAAATATACCACATCCACTGGTTCTCCCCTATCCACTCTACTAGTTACATCCTCAAAAAATTCTATGAGATTTGTCAGACATGATTTTCCTTTCACAAATCCATGCTGACTTTGTCCGATGATTTCACCGCTTTCCAAATGTGCTGTTATCACATCTTTGATAACTGGCTCTAGCAGTTTCCCCACCACTGATGTTAGGCTAATCGGTCTATAATTCCCTGGTTTCTCTCTCCCTCCTTTTTTAAAAAGTGGGGTTACATTAGCCATCCTCCAATCCTCAGGAACTAGTCCAGAATCTAAAGAGTTTTGAAAAATTATCACTAATGCATCCACTATTTCTTGGGCTACTTCCTTAAGCACTCTGGGATGCAGACCATCTGGCCCTGGGGATTTATCTGCCTTTAATCCCTTCAATTTACCTAACACCACTTCCCTACTAACATGTATTTCCCTCAGTTCCTCCATCTCACTAGACCCTCTGTCACCTACTATTTCCAGAAGATTATTTATGTCCTCCTTAGTGAAGACAGAACCAAAGTAGTTATTCAATTGGTCTGCCATGTCCTTGTTCCCCATAATCAATTCACCTGTTTCTGTCTGTAGGGAACCTACATTTGTCTTAACCAATCTTTTTCTTTTCACATATCTAGAAAAGCTTTTACAGTCAGTTTTTATGTTCCCTGCCAGTTTTCTCACATAATCTTTTTTCCCTTTCCTAATTAAGCCCTTTGTCCTGCTCTGCTGGACTCTGAATTTCTCCCAGTCCTCAGGTGAGCCGCTTTTTCTGGCTAATTTGTATGCTTCTTCTTTGGAATTGATACTATCCCTAATTTCCCTTGTCAGCCACGGGTGCACTACCTTCCCTGATTTATTCTTTTGCCAAACTGGGATGAACAATTGTTGTAGTTCATCCATGCGATCTTTAAATGCTTGCCGTTGCATATCCACTGTCAACCCTTTAAGTATCATTTGCCAGTCTATCTTAGCTAATTCACGTCTCATACCTTCAAAGTTACCCTTCTTTAAGTTCAGAACCTTTGTTTCTGAATTTACTATGTCACTCTCCATCTTAATGAAGAATTCCACCATATTATGGTAACTCTTACCCAAGGGGCCTCTCACGACCAGATTGCTAATTAACCCTTCCTCATTGGTCAATACCCAGTCTAGAATGGCCTGCTCTCTAGTTGGTTCCTCGATATGTTGGTTCAAAAAACCATCCCGCATACATTCCAAGAAATCCTCTTCCTCAGCACTCTTACCAATTTGGGTCACCCAATCTATATATAGAGTGAAGTCACCCATTATAACTGCTGTTCCTTTTTTGCACACATTTCTAATTTCCTGTTTAATGCCATCCCCAACGTCACTACTACTGCTGGGTGGCCTGTGCACAACTCCCACCAGCATTTTCTGCCCCTTGGTGTTATGCAGCTCTACCCATATCAATTCCATATCCTCCCGGCTAATGTCCTTCTTTTCTATTGCGTTAATCTCCTCTATAACCGGCAATGCTACCCCACCTCCTTTTCTTTCATGTCTATCCCTCCTGAATATTGAATATCCCTGAATGTTGAGCTCCCATCCTTGGTCACCCTGGAGCCATGTCTCTGTGATCCCAACTATATCATATTCATTAATAACAATCGCTCTTTTAATTCATCAACCTTGTTACGAATGCTCCTGGTATTGACACACAAAGCCTTCAGGCTTGCTTTTACAACACTCTTAGCCCTTATGCACTTATGTTGAAAAGTGGCCCTTTTTGATTTTTGCCCTGGATTTGCCAGCCTTCCACTTTTACTTTTCACCTTACTACTTTTTGCTTCTATCCTCATTTTACACCCCTCTGTCTCTCTGCACTTGTTCCCATCCCCCTGTTGTGAACTAACATCCTCTCTCCTAGTCTCTTTAATTTGATTCCCACCCCCAACCGTTCTATTTTAAAGTCACCTCAGTAGCCCTTGCAAATCTCCCCGCCAGGATATTGGTCCCCCTCAGATTCAAGTGTAACCCGTCCTTTTTGTACAGGTCACACCTGCGCCAAAAGAGGTCCCAATGATCCAAAAACTTGAATCCCTGCCCCGTGCTCCAATCCCTCAGCCACGCATTTATCCTCCACCTCATTGCATTCCTACTCTCACTGTCGCGTAGCACAGGCAGTAATCCCGAGATTATTACCTTTACAATCCTTTTTCTCAACTCCCTTCCTAACTCCCTATATTCTCTTTTCAGGACCTCTTCCCTTTTCCTACCTATGTCATTGGTACCTATATGTACCACGACCTCTGGCTCCTCACCCTCTCACTTCAGGATATCTTAGACGCCTCTGATCTCTCTCATTAACCAAGGCACTATTGCCCGCAGAACTGCCACTCACTGGATGTTTGTTTTGCTTTTGTTTTGTACACTATTTCCTGTAAAATCTAAAGACCGTTGTGCATGAAAATCCCAGGAGATCAGTAGTTTATGAGATACTCAGCCCAACCCGACTAATACTAACAATTATTCCATCGTCAAAGTCACTTAGATCACATTCCTTATCCATTCTGATGTTTGATCTGAACAACAACTAAACCTCCTGACCACGTCTGCATCCTTTTAAGCATTGAATTCCTGCCACATGATTGGCTGATTAGATATTTACCTAAACGAGCAAAAGTACAGGTGAATCTAACAAAGTGGCGAGTAAGTGCATAATAACATGAATTAGGAAAATGATCCTCATCTTTTCTGACATTTCCTCTAAAATCTTTAAAGCCAGTGGCTTCTTAAAATGTAATTTTATGTGCAGTATTCTACTAATATATCCTAATAAACACTTAATGGCATGAAATGTCATTGCCAAGCCAAGAATTTGTAATTATTGGGAATTCTATCAAATTGGGACAGAACCAACTGTAATAGGGAAATTTTCACACTACACATTTTCTAAGGTTGAAATCTAAAAGGGATCTTAAGGAAAGAGTGAAATTAGCTGTAAATCAAATCAAATTCAGATTTAATTATCATCATTCAACAATATATGAATACAACTGAACAGAACAGTGTTCCTCTGGGGCCAAGGAGCGAAACATACCCACACAAGACACAAAGCACATTCAGGATTGTGAGCACACCTACAGTCATGCAATATATAAAAAAAATATATAGCCCAAGTCCCCATTCAACACTTTTTATCTGTTGTATCTAGCCTGAAGTTACTTCACATTGAAGCAAGCTGATCGATCGTTACTCAGAGCAAGGATCAAGGGCCAGTATAATCCATCTGGCACTCTCCACCAAGAGGTTTTATCTCTCAGGCCTTAGAAGCAGTTTACAATGTTCCTCTCAGCCAAAGCCAATGGGAATCATAGTAAAATAAGCCTTCAGGATGAGAGAGCTACACATAGGTTCAGGGTAGATAAGAGAGGAAGGATCAGACTGCTGGCCGGAACTATGGAAACAAAGCCTGCCAAGGCGACTGGTATTACTATTGGTTTATATTGATCACATGTATCAAGAAACAGTGAAAAAGATTGTCTTGCATACTGTTCATACGGATCAAAATCACTATTCAGTGCATTGAAATGGAACAACATGAAACAGTACAAATGCAGAATGAAGCATAAAAGCTACAGAGACTTTTGAGCAGGTGATTACACCCAGAGTGCAGAAGTCAAGGAGTAGATGGGTGAACACCAAGAGAGGTAAAGTGAAAAAGAAATCAGTGCAGGGTCCCCCTGTGGCCGTTCTCCTTAGCAACAGGTATATCCCTCTGGATACTGCTGAGAGGGATGACCTATCTGGGCAAGATAGCAGCAGCTAGACCAATAGCACTGTGGCCGGCTCTGAGCTTCAGTAGTGTAGGGTGAAGTCAGCTGGAGCAATAGTCAAAGGGGTACTCGATAATTAGGGGGACAGATAGGAAATTCTGTGGCAGCAAAAGAGACACCAAGATAGTGTGTAGCCTCCTGGGTGCAAGGATCCAGGATGTCTGTGAGCAGTTGCAGAATATTCTTGAAGGGAGGGTGAGCAGCCAGAGATCATGGTACACGTTGGTACCACTGACATAGGCAGGAGAGGGGCAGAGGTCCTGCGCAGTAGGCTTGGGGAGTTAGGAAGGAGGCTGAAGAACAGGACCTCCAAGGTGGTAACGTCCGGATTACTTCAGGTGCCACGAGCTAGGGAAGGTCAGGACAGGAAGACAGTGCAGACGAACGAGTGGATACGGAGATGGTGCAGGGGGCAGGCAGGTTTTCAAGGTCTTGGATCATTGGAACCTCTTCAGGGGAAGGGGTGACCTGTACAGTGGGACAGGTTGCACCTGAACTGGAGGGGAACCATTATCATGGGAGGGAGTTCTGCTAATACTATTGGGGAGGGTTTAAACTAGATTTTCAGGGGGATGGGAACCGAAGTGAAGAGGCAGATAATGGGGCAGTTGGAGCACAAGTAAAGATAGCTTGTAGGGAGTTTGTGAGGAAGGATAGGCAGATAATAGAGCAAAGATGCACTCAGCCAGATGGTTTGAGATAGGCAGGAGAGGGGCAGAGGTCTCTCCTGCCTATTTTAACGCATGGAGTATCATAAACAAGGTAGATGAGCTTAGAGCATAGATCAATATGTGGAACTATGACGTTGTTGCCATTACAGAGACTTGGATGTCTCAGGGTCAGGAATGGCTGCTGAGTGCACCAGGCTTTAGGTCTTTCAAAAAGGACAGGGAAGGAGGGAAAGAAGTGGAGGCTTGACATTGCTAATCAGGAATAGTTAATTGCTAATCAGGCTGCAGAAAAGGGGGAAGTCATGGAGGGATTATCTACTGAGTCAGTATGGGTGGAAGTCAATATCAGGAAGGGGACAATAACTCTACTGGGTATTTTTATACACCCCCCCCCCCAATAGTAACAGAGATATCAAGGAGAAAGTAAGGAAGCAGATTCTGAAACCATGCAGTAATAATAGGGTTGTTGTGATGGGCGATATTAACTTTCCTAATATTAACTGGCATTTCCTTAGAGCAATGGGTTTAGATGGGATGGAGTCTGTTAAGTGTGTTCAGGAACGTTTTCTGATGCAATATGTAGATAAGCCAACTAGGGGAGAGGCTGTACTTGATTTGGTATTGGGAAATGAACCTGGTCAGGTGTCAGATCTCTCAGTGGGAGAGCACTTTGAAGATAATGATCACAACTCTTTCTCCTTTATCATAGAGCTGGAGAGGGATAGGAACAGACTATTTGGGAAAACATTTAATAGGGGTAGGGGGAAATATGATGCAATTAGGCAGAAACTTGGGAGCAGATGTGCTCAGGGAAATGCACGGCAGAAATGTGCAAATATTCAGCAAACATTTGTAGGGTGTTCTGCATAGGTATGTACCATTGAGGCAGGGAAAGGATGGTACGATAAAAGATCCATGATGTACAAAGGGTGTAGAAAACCTAGTTAAGAAGAAAAGCAAAGCTTATGAAAGGTTCAAGAAACTAGGTACTGCTAGAACTCTAGAAAATTACAAGGGTGCCAGGAAGGAGCTCAAGAATGAAATTAGGAGAGCCAGAAGGGGCCATGAGAAGGCCTTGCAAGCAGGATTAAAGAAAATTCCAAGGCATTCTACAAGTGTGAAGAGCAAGAGGATGAGCCTTGTGAGAATAGGACCAATCAGATGCGATAGTTGAAACATGTGCATGGAGTCGGAAGAGGTAGTGGAGGTACTTAACGAATACTTTGCTTCAGTATTCATCAGAGAAAAAGACCTTGGCAATTGTGGGGATGACTTACAGTGGACTGAAACACTTGAGCATATAGGCATTAAGGAAAAGAATGTGCTGGAGCTTTTGAAAAGTAGTAAGTTAGATAAGTCACTGGGTCAGGATGAGATATATCCTAGGCTACTGTGGAAAGTGAGGGAGGAGAATGCTGGGCCTCTGGTGATGATCTTTGCATCATCAATAGCAATAGGAGAAGCACCAGAGGATTGGAGGGTTGCAAATGTTGTTCCCTTGTTTAAGAAAAGGAGTAGAGATAACCCAGGAAATTATAGACCAGTAAGTCTGACTTCAGTGGTGGGCAACTTGTTGGAGAAGATCCTGACAGGCAGGATTTATGAGCATTTGGAGAGACATAATCTGATTAGGGATGATCAACATGGCTTTGTCAAGGGCAGGTCATGCCTTTCAAGCCTGACTGAATTCTTTGAGGATGTAACAATATACATTGATGGAGATAGAGCGGTGGATGTAGTGTACATGGATTTCAGGAAGGCATTTGATAAGGTTCCCCATGCAAGTCTCATCCAGAAAGTAAGGAGGAATGGGATCCAAGGAGACCTTGCTTTGTGGATCCAGCATTGGCTTGCCCACAGAAAGCAAAGGGTGATTGTGGGTGGTTTATATTCTGCATGGAGGTCAGAGACCAGTGGAGTTCTGCAGGGATCTGTTCTGGGACCCCTCCTCTGTGTGGTTTTTATAAATGACATGGATGAGGGAATAGAAGGGTGGGTTAGTAAGTTTGCTGATGACACAGTTAGGGGTGTTGTGGATAGTCTGGAGGGTTGTCAGTGGTTACAGCAGGACATCAATAGGGTGCAGAACTGGGTTGAGAAGTGGCAGATGGAGTTCAACCCAGATAAGTGTGAAGTGGTGCATTTCGGTAGGTCAAATGTGAAGACAGAATATATTGATAGTAAGACTCTTGGCTGTGTGAAGGATCATAGAGATCTTGAGGTCCATATTCATAGGGCACTCAAAGCTGCTGCGCAGTTTGACAGTGTTGTTAAGAAGGTGTATGGTGTGATGGACTTTGTTAACCATGGGATTGAGTTCAAGTGCTATGAGGTAATGTTACAGCTATATAAGACCTTAGTTAGACCCCATTTGGAGTACTATGTTCAGTTTTGGTCACCTCACTACAGGAAAGATGTGGATACTACAGAGAGAGTGCAGATGAGATTTACAAGGATATTGCCTGGATTGGAGAGACTGCCTTGTGAGAATAGGATGAGTGAACTTGACCTCTTATCCTTGGAGCAATGGACGATGAGAGGTGACGTGATAGAGGTGTATAAGATAATGAGAGGCATTGATCATGTGGATAGCCTGAGGTTTTTTTCCCAGGGCTGAAAGGGCTAACACGAGGGAGCATAATTTTAAGGTGCTTGGAAGTACGTACAGGGGGAATGTCAGAGGGAAGTTTTTCACACAGAGAGTGGTTGGTTTGTGGAATGTACAGCCAGCAATGGTGGTAGAGACAGATACAATATGGTCTTCTAACAGACTCTTAGAGAGGTACATGAAGATTAGAAAAATAGAAGGCTATGTGGTAGGGAAATTCTAGGCAGTTTCTAGAGTAGGTTACATGGTCAGCACAACATTGTGGGCTGAAGGGCCTGTAATGTGCTGTAAATTTCTATGTTCTCTGTTCTATGAATAAGCAATTATGAGCATGATCATAATGAAGTAAATTGTGAGGATAAGAGTCCATCTTATTGTACAGGTGGTCTGTTTAAGAGTCTGAAAACAACATGATAGAAGCTGTTAAGGGCTTGAAAATTAAGCCAATCACAGTTAAGAAGGTTGGCAGCCCAGGGGATACTGACTCTTCTAGCTCACAAGGATTCCATAGAGGAGTATTTCTGAATATTCTGCAGTCTTGTATTGGTTAACTAATAGAAAGCAGAGAGTTGGTGTTACTCTGGTTGGCAATCAGTGGTGAGTGGTGTGCCACGGGGGTCAGTGCTGAGCCCGCAACTGTTTACGATATACATTAACGATCTGGAAGAGGGGACCAAGTGTAGTGTATCTAAGTTTGCTGATGATACTAAATTAAGTGGAAAAGCAAATTGTGCAGAAGATACGGAGAGTCGCAGAGAGATATAGACAGGTTAAGTGAGTGGGCAAGGGTCTGGCAGATGGAATACAATGTTGATAAATGTGAGGTCATCCGCTTTGGAAGGAAAAATGAAAACGCAAGTTATTATTTAAATAGTAAAACATTACAACATGCTGCTGTGCAGAGGGACTTGGGAGTGCTTGTGCGTGAATCACAGAAGGTTGGTTTGCAGGTACAGCAGGCTATCAAGAAGGCAAATAGAATGTTGGGCTTCATTGCTAGAGGAATTGAATTTAAGAGCAGGGAGGTTATGCTGCAACTGTACAGGGTACTGGTGAGACCTCACCTGGAGTACTGCGTGCAGTTCTGGTCTCCATACTTGAGGAAGGATATGCTGACTTTGGAGGTGGTGCAGAGGAGGTTCACCAGGTTGATTCCAGAGATGAAGGGGTTAGACTCTGAGGAGAGATTAAGTCGCCTGGGACTGTAATTGCTGGAATTCAGAAGAATGAGAGGAGATCTTATAGAAACATAAAATTATGAAAGGGATAGATAAGATAGAGACAGGAAAGTTGTTTCCTCTGGTAGGTGAGACTAGAACTAGGGGACATAGCCTTACGATTCAGGGGAGTAGATTTAGGATAGAGATGAGGAGGAGCTGCTTTTTCCAGAGATTGGTGAATCTGTGGAATTCTCTGCCCAATGAAGCAATGGAAGCTACTTCAGTAAATATATTTAAGATAAGGTTGGATAGATTTTTGCACAGTAGGGGAATTAAGGAATATGGGGAAAAGGCAGGTGGGTGGAGATGAGTCCATGGCCAGATCAGCCATGATCTTATTGAATGACAGAGCAGGCTCTTCAGGCCAGATGGACTACTCCTGTCCCTATATCTTATGTTCTTCCCTAGTCTGTGGTTGAGACTCAGGGATTGACACTATGTGAACTCTCGATCACTTAACTTAAAGATCCCACAATATACAGTGGCATGCAAAAGTTTGGGCACCCCGGTCAAACTTTCTGTTACTGTGAATAGTTAAGTGTGTAGAAGGCAAACTGATCTCCAAAAGTCATAAAGTTAAAGATGAAACATTCTTTTCAGCATTTTAAGCAAGATTAGTGTATTATTTTTGCAAAGCGTTTTCAGGTAGCCCTTTCCTCAGTTCGTAATGTAATTAAGGAATGTAAGTTAACAGTAAACAGAAATGGTAGGGTTCAAGTTGAGATCTGGAAGACCAAGAAAACTTCCCAAGAGAACTGCTCGTAGGATTGCTAGAAAGGCAAATCAAAACTCCCGTTTGACTGCAAAAGACCTTCAGGAAGATTTAGCAGACTCTGGAGTGATAGTACACTGTTCTACTGTGCAGCAACACCTGCACAAAAGCACAAATATGACCTTCATGGAAGAGTCATCAGAAGAAAACCTTTCCTGCATCCTCACCACAAAATTCAGTGTTAGAAGTTTGCAAAGGAACATCTAAACAAGCCTAATGCATTTTGGAAACAAGTCCTGTGGACTGATGGAGTTAAAATCAACTTTTTGTCCGCAATGAGCGAAGGTATGTTTGGAGAAAAAAGGATGCAGAGTTTCATGAAAAGAACACCTCTCCAACTGTTAAGCACGGAGGTGGATCGATCATGCTTTGGGCTTGTGTTGCATCCGGTGGCACAGGGAATATTTCACTGGTAGAGGGAAGAATGAATTCAATTAAATACCAGCAAATTCTGGAAGCAAACATCACACCGCCTGTAAAAAAGCTGAAGATGAAAAGAGGATGGCTTCTACAACAGGATAATGTTGCATCTCAAAATCCACAATGGACTACCTTCAGAGGCGTAAGCTGAAGGTTTTGCCACGGCCCTCACAGTCCCTGACCTAAACATCATCGAGAATCTGTGGATAGACCTCAAAAGATCAGCGCATGCAAGACGGTCCAAGAATCTCACAGAACTAGAAGCTTTTTCCAAGGAAGAACAGGCAAAAATCCCCCAAACAAGAATTGAAAGACTCTTACCTGGCCACAGAAAGCGTTTACAAGCTGTGATACTTGTCAAAGGGACTCGGGCCCTTTTCCTTTTTTGTTATTTTGAAACTGTAAAAGAAGGAAATTAAAAAGTAATCTTGCTTAAAATATTAAAGAAATGTGTCATCTTTAATGTTATGCCTTTTGGAAATCAGGTCATCTTCTACTTGCTTAGCTATTAAGAATAACAGGAATTTTGACCGGGGTGCCCAAACTTTTGCATGCCATAAGTGTTAGCTTGCCAAAATGAATCAACCCTCTCACAATGCCAAATGAGTTAAGTTGCGATAGTGAGGAGGGAACAATTATCAGTATCATTTATTAACGTCACCAGGCTGTATTATGAAAGTAAATAAGATTCTGAACAGCACAAAAAAATCAACATCAATGGCATAGAGTGATCAAGATCGAGCAGAGAAGCAGGACCTCCGGTCCATCTAGTCTGTACCTACCTGTTATTCTGCCTAGTCCTGTAGCGTATTCAATATTTGAGTAATATTTATAAACATATTGTTTGATTAAGTATGCTTTGCCTGTTTACATAATTCATTACAGGTCATATGTAAGAAGTGCACGAATGTCACACATCGTTACGCCACCATGTCACATAGAAGCACCTCACTAAAGTAAAATGAGGTAGACACCCAGCTCCTGTGTTCTTCTTTCAATTAATTTCTGGAGTTGCAAAACATAACAGAAGCGATAAGGAAGTTTTAAAAGGAACCCAAGATGACTACCTATCTGTTGAAGAGCAGCATGTTTTTTTTTATTTGCAAGTGGAGAGATGCACTCGAGTTAAAAAAAAGCTGTGCATGTGTTTCTTCAGAAGTGGAGAGAGACAGTCAAGTTAAAAAAATGGCGGAAGACAGCCAGAATTCATGAATGGTGAGTACCAGGTGATAATAATAATAAATAAAAAATAGCAGAATTAGCTGCCTGCATTGAAAGTTAGATGTGTTTGATTGCACAACAGATAACTGGATGATTTATACTGAACACATTGAGTAATATTTTGATGAAAATGAAATAGCCAATGAAAATTGAGTGCCAGTGTAACTATGTGCAATATGTGGAAAGACATGCAGTTTGCTTAGAAGTTTAACTGCTCTAGCCAAACAAGCCAAAATGAGCTTTTGCTGATATCGTGAACATGATGCAGGAACATTTAGAAAGAAACCATTGTTAATGGCACAGCACTTAAAATTTCATAGGCAGAATCAAAAGTAAGGGGAATCCACTTTATCTTATGTGGCTGAATTGAAGAAATTGTCTGAGCATTGTCAGTTCAGTGATGGGTTTAGTGACACACTGAGGGATCATTTAGTTGGTTGTATCTGACAAGAAAACAAGTTTGAATTCTTTAAACCAAGCATCACTTACTGTGGTCACACCATTGATGGAGAAGGATTACACAAGTGTACTGAGAAAATTCAAGCAGCAGTGGATGTCCCAAGGCCAAAGGACATGTCATAGTTATGGTCCTTTTTAGGATTTGTCAATTACTATAACAGGTCCCTACCAAAACAGGCAACTGTGGTTCACCCTTTGAACTCATTACTACAGATTGGGAAGAAATGACAATGGACAAAGCAGTGTAAGGTGGCTTTCAAGAAGGCAAAGGAAATGGTGACATCAGACACTGTACTCACACATTATAATCCACATCATCCAGGGGAGCTTGCCTGTGATGCTTTGCCTTATGGTATAAGTGCAGTCATGTCACATGGTATGATAGATGGAAGAGAATTCCCCATAGTCTTTGCATCACATTCCCTTACTATTACAGAGAAAAATTACATACAGATTGACAGAGAGGCCTTGAGCTGGTTTGCGGTGTAAAACATTTTAACCAGTATTTGTATGAGAGAGAGTTTACCTTCATTACTGATCATCAACTACTACTGTCCATTTTCAACCCCCAGAAGAGTATTCCAGTAACATCAGCAATGTAAATAAAGAAATGGGCTCTGATTCTTGGAGGACACAATTACAAGATCAAATTCAAGAGGACAGTGTTACGTACCCCGTAACTGGGTTGCCAAACCAGCAGAAATGGATCACTCAGTTGGAGTCTGGATTACTAGAACTAAGAAAGTTTTATTAAAGAAACAAACAACACAGTACTCTAATCAAAAGGATAATGAATGCAACAGTTCAGCAATGATAAACATACATGTACACAGAATTCAGATAACAGGATCAATCAAGCTCTATCGTTGTCTAGGGGTAAATGACCAGTTTCAAAATGACGCAAAGTTCAGTTCAGTTCGCAGTAATCGCTGCCGTGGGAGATGGACAGTGTGGGGGGAGGAGAGAGAGCAAAACGAATGAATATTCAAAACAGCTTCCACACACAGACCTTCGCAGTCAGCTTTCGGGCGAGTCCTTTGTGATGTCATCTGAGGTCACCGACCGTGACCCCTCCGTTTCCAGATACGACCGTTTCTCTGCGCTGAACCTGGCACCCAGGCAAGGGTGGACACACACCAGGCTCCCACCGATCGTGCCTTTCCACCCTGAGCGTCTAAGGCTTGATCCCGCGATCAGCCGTCCAAAAGCTTCCCACCGACTTGTGAGAGGCGCACCGCTTCCAGGGTCTCGTTACCTCGGGAGTCGTGTGTGTTGCCTTAGCGAACCTGTCCCTTTTTATCCCCCTGCTGGGGTATCGCCTGTCCATCACTTCAAACAGTTCAGGGTTCAAAGGGGGAGCCGCTCTAGACAGCTCTCTCTCCCGTCCCTTCATTACACATCTCCAAATGCTGCTCCATTGTTTTCCTTATCTCTCTCTCTCTCCTGAAGACAGGTGGCAGACCAACTGCTGATTCCACAGGACAGCTAACATCTTAATCTATGTGTATTCCTGTCACAACAGCTAATCATGAAAATCAGATGGACTGTCCCATTTACCCTTTTAATTAGAAATACCTGAAAAATTTACAAAAGAGGATATTCCTAATGCAAATCAAATGTCTCCCTATTACAACAGAGATGATCCAAATTGAAAGCAGAAAAGGTCTACATGGCAACCTAAAAGGGCTAGAGTGAATTTGCCTTTAACAGGGCTTGCCTTATGTGGGGATTGAGAGTTGATGTACGAGTCAAGCTGATAGCTAACACAATGGAGGAGCTACATACCGGTCATTTAGGCACGCTCAAAATGAAAGTGTTGCCTCAATGCAGCTACAAAGTGGCTAGAAGTATTCCCAATAGCCTCCACTACAGCCTTGGACACTGTTGATGTGTTCAGAAGCCTCTTCTCAAGGACCGTTTTTCCAGAGCACTTAGTCCGTGATAATCAAGCACAGATTGTTGTGGCACAGTTTCAATCATTCCTGAAATTGAATGTAATATGACATATTACATCTGCATCGTACCACCCAGCTACAAATGACTTGATGAAAATGTTGTCCAGAGTCTAAAGAAGCCACTGCAAGCAATGTCAGCAGAACTCACTGCATTGACACTGAATTCGAAGCTCGCAAATTTCCTCCTTGCATATCGCAGTGCAGCACACTCCAGAAGCAACAACTCAGCAGTTATGCTGTTCCTGAGTCATCCTTTGTGCTCACGCTTGGATTTCCTCAAACACTATCTCAGAAGGAATATGCAGGGCAAGCAGTTGAGACAATGTTCCACTCCTAGACAAGCACTCCTGCCGATGGACTACAGAGGTGATCAAAAGTGGGCACTCGGAAAGATTAAGGACCATTCTCCTACACAGTGGAGATTGTGTCTGATATCATCTGGAGACAACACATCTATCATTTGAGGACAGCGGGGTCAATTGTTAGAGAAGAAAGATGTCCAGAGCTGTCCAAACCATTTCCTGCAGTCCCAGAGTCGACTCTTACAACCACCACAGAGGGGGCCTCAGAAGCTGGGATTGTTTCACAGCCAAGCAGAGTGACACCATCCCAATGTCAGGAATGACTTTGTCCCAAAAGAGTAAGAAATCCTCTACAGTGATTAAATCTTTATATATATATATATATATATATATATGTGTGTGTGTGTGTGTGTGCTTATATGTGTGTGTGTGTGTGTGTGTGTGTGTGTGTGTGTGTGTAAATATATATTTAGTATATGTGTGTATATATATATATACATATATGTATAAATATTTATATATATGTAATGCATTGCTCTCGAGTCATTATATATAATGACTCGAGAGCAATACGTTACATATTTGATTTGAGATGCACTCTACATTCAGCTGGAGTTTACAGCTAAACAGAGAAGAGTGTAGTATATTCAGTATTTCAGTAATATTTGAGAAATATTGTAAGTACTTTGTTTGATTAAGCATTCTTTGTTTGTTTACAATGTTCCCTACACAGTAAATGTAAGAAGTATGTGAATGGCATACATTATTATGCATCCATAGCATATGTGAGTGTCTCACTAAAGTAAAACAAAGCAGACATGTTTATTTCTGGCTTCTGTGTTTTTATTTCAATTAGTTTCTGGAATTATAAAACATAACAAGTCTCATATACCTGCATCTGGGCTTCAGCCTTCCATACCCCTCCCATCCATGCACTTTTCTAGACTTCTCTTAAATGTTTAATCCACATTCCTGACTTAATGACTAATACATATTTGGGATGTGGATCTGAAACAAGAGCTCCTGACTGAAACCGACCCAGTCATGGAAAGAATGCACAAATTCCACACAGAACAAGTCCCAAGGTCAGGATGAAACCCATATCATTGGGACTGAGAGCAGTAGCACTAACCGCTGTGTCACCACACTGAATAAGTTTATTCTTGGACTAGTCTTGCAGATTTCACTTTTCTCTATCAGAAGAACAAGAACTGAATCATATTCCTTGTGAACAGGAGTTTAAGGAGATATTTGAATACAACCAAAATTATGTAAAGAATAAGAAAAGTAGATAGAAAATGATTTTTTTTTTACTTCGTCTAAGGGATCAAAATTGCCAGGTAATAACTATCTCCAACAAGAGTAATTATAAATGCCTAGCTTCGTCAGATCTCTCACCACTAAGCTGATTCAATCACTATCGATCAGAAACTCAGCTAAACTAGCCATATAATTAACAGTGGTCCAATGATGCTGAAATTATGCATCAAGTAACTCATTCCTGATATCTCAAAGTCATTCCATCAAGTTTAATGGACTCTGAACTTGTAAGGATGCATGCATCTTCAACAACACTGAAAATGCTTGACATCCTATAGCAAGTTACACTACCAATACCTTCAGCATTCAAACCCCTCCATAAATTTAAATTCTATAAATTACACCACTTTCTATAAAATGCAGGTAATAGCCTAGGGGAATGAAACACCTCAAGCTAGCCTGCAATCTGATAGCTCATAGAAGGACAAGGGCAGTAGGTGCAGGAAATCACCAAGAACTACATGTTCCCCCCAAGCTGCATATTTTCCTGACTTAAAAATCAGAATTACTTCATCACCACTAGTTCCAGATCTGGAGTTCCCTATCCAGCACCATTCCTTCTCCGGCAACAATAACATTGCTGAGCATGGTCACACATCAGCAGGGCATGCAAAATTCAGCACAATGCACACAAAATGCTGAAAGAACGCAGCAGGTCATGCAGCATCTATGGAGAGGAATAAACTGTTAGCCATTTGGGCTGAAAGCCTTCACCAACATTTGTATTTTCAGCATCTTCAGAATCTCTTGTGTGTACAGAATTAAGCATCAGGGACTTCAAAGCTTCAAAGTACACTGTATAAAGAAATGATCTTTTTTTTACAAAATATTTGTTTATAAATTTCTGCAGAGAGCGACTTTCCTCATCATCTTGGTAGAACATACTGTAGGTGTTTCTGGGGAAGAATTCTGCTGTCTGGATGGCTCTGGAAGAGCTCTGCGCCATTCCAGACTTGCAATCATAAACCGTAAAGAATCCCTACAGCACTTTACCCAGCCGATTCAGAGTTGAATTTTCCCCTGGCCGAAGTGTCTGGAACCAATGTCACTGTTTCAAAGTGGAGAGATGAACATTCTGAATGAGAACGAAAGGTATTCCTTCACCCAGTGACTCTTCGGATATCTCTTCCTAAGAAAGTTGTGGAGTTTAAGGTGCTGCTGGCAACGCACAGCAATGACTTGCTGGTAGCAAACAAAGCTATAAATTACTCTATTAATCACACTTTTTCTTGGATATGATCACTGAAATCAATAGCCTGTAACTTCCCTTTTGGAGTTGAGCTTTTGAACCGCCTGTACAACCTGGCATTTTTGTGGTATGAACTGAAGTTTCAAAGCTGCAGGATGGTTGCGGTCTGGCAAGTACAGGCAGAATCGAGGTGCAGGGCCAAACTTGGAGGTAATTCAATACAGCAGAACTAAGGCGAAGTGAGCGGGGGCAAGGTGAGTAGAGACAAGCAGAGTCTGGGCACCGGAGCCCAGGTATGTGTATGAAAGCAAGAAATGACCCAAGGTTTAGATAGATAGATATACTTTATTAATCCCGAGGGAAATTTGGTTTCGTTACAGCCGTACCAACCAAGAATAGATCGTAAATATAGCAATACAAAAAACCCCAACAATCAAACACCAAAATACAAACTATGCCAGATGGAAAATAAGTCCAGGACCAGTGTATTGGCTTAGGGTGTCTGACCCTCCACGGGAGGAGCTGCACGTTCGATGGCCACAGGCAGGAACGACCTCCCGTGCCGCCAAGTGTTGTATCACGGTGGAATGTGGCCGAAGTCCAACAGTAAAAAGTTTAGCCGATTTAAGTGCTGGGCCAAATTGAACAAGTCAGAGAGTCAGGGCTGGATGCAAGGGATGCTGTGTTCAGCTCAATTATACTCACTTCTGCACTGAACTGAGGCTCTGGCCTGCAACAAACAGGCTCCTGGATCAGCCACAATGATGACTGGCTTTGTGGCGATGACCTCACTTTCGTGAACTTCAGTCCTGAATGTTATTTGCTTTGGGTTTTTTTTCTGTATATTAGGTGTTTGACGTTCTTTTTTAAAAGACTTTTATCAGGTTTCTTTGTTTTGTAGCTGCCTGTAAGGAAATGAATCTCAACAGGATATGCATGCTTTGATAGTAAATGTTCTCTGAACTTTGAGTTTCAACTGCAGTGTACTTAATTCAAAGAATGATAGGTTTTGGATATAAAGGAAAAACAGAGCATCCACAAAGGGCCGAAGATTACAGCTGCCACTATTTCTTGTTTCAGTACACGCTCCCTCTTCTAGTAGATTGTTGAGTTCTGCATTACTACTTGTCATTCTGATAAAAGAGAATTGTCTGAAAGCAATATTGGAGAAGTCTTAAAGTCAATACAAATGCCTTCAATTCTTGAAACGTCACTTCTAGCAGACTTTATATAGACTAAATATGTATTGAAACCATAAGCACTATTTTGTTGAGCCAAGCCTCTTTGGAAATCAATCAGCAACTATTTTGCAAGGGAAGTAGTACGGTTTGGGGATCATTCCCCTTGTTGAATGCTGGATTCTCAGTGAATACATAGCATTGTTTCTGTTGCAGAGCTTCAGTTCGGCAATAACATACAGCAGTCTTTCTTTTCTACAAACCTCAGAGACTGAGATTGTAGCACACACCAGCACTTTGTTCACTATGATGGTCAGTATAATTAGCACTACAAATGTAGACATACAGATCCTGCATCAAACTGAAAACAAATCAATGCCTTATTCCCAAATTATAAACCCTTAATCTCTCCCTCCATGCTTCATAAAAAAATGCTTTGTCTTTTTCTGCACACAGAAACAAAAATAGAACAACTGTTCATCAGCCTGCTTAATGAGTAGTACTATCACAAGTTACTGCCATTTATATAGTTTTCAATCAATAACAATGGATCAAAAGTTAGTTGAAATCAATGATCTGCGCAGTCACTTGCATCGCATCCAAAATGCCGAAGAATAGCATTTTAAAACATTTTCCACTTCTTTTAAAGATTACACAATTCTTTTGCAAAAAAATTAAACCTACTTGAAACTTTATGTCCAATACTGACAAAAAAATCAACACTGGAGCTGACATTAACTTCTATTTAAGTAAATTTATTCTAACTCAAATTTCTTTTCAGAAGTATTTCTCTGGTACATTATGGTTAGTGAGATATTTCTGCTCATGCACTGGATGCAAGTAAATCCTTTCTAACCAACTGTTCCCTCATATGAGATTGCACTGCAAAGTGTGTTGTGCAGAACCCTGTTCACAATTGGATGGTCAAATACACGGCTGGTTACACAGATGCCTCTCAATTTGAAACATAAGTTTGAATTCAACCTCTCCATCTAGCTGCAATAAGTAGTTTTAAAAAATGGATTCAGCTTCAAGCTGCAGCCTGAACCTAAATGGTGCCAGTGTAGTAATTCACAAAGGGATATGGTATTCATAAGAAATAGAAAGGCCAGATTGGTGCTGCAGAGTGCATTATAGATACAGAAAATTAAATTATCTCCAAAGCTATAAATTCAGCATCAAAATTCCAGTGGACAGCAGCAAAAACATTTTTCCATTATTTTGTCTTGATGAGGTAGGTTTCAAAACAGGTAGCAAGACCTGTCTATTGTACATTTCCCAATTCAGTAATATCATTGCTGATATTTTATCAATATGTAATATTCCCATTTTAGTCTCATTAATATTGTATATATACCTCCAACACTTCCCTTGGGAGAGAATTCCAATATAAAAAAAATAGAAAACCTGGAAATACTTAGGCAGCATCTGTGGATAGAGAAAGGCTTAACTTTTCAGGGTCAATAATCCTCAATTAGAAGCGGAAAAGTGTAAAAACAATTATGTTCTATTTGTGAACAGCAGGAGGAGTAGAAAGACAAAGTATTTGTGACATAGGGGAGATGATAATTGTACAGCTGGCACAAGTATTAATGAGGGTAGTTAGAGAAAGGATAGGAAAAGAAACAGAAGATGCTGGTACTGTGAGATACAGAACACAGCCATTGCTAGACATCTGAAACAGAGAATGCTGAATATATCTAGCAATATTGCAGAGAGAGAAATACTAAGTTAATACTACAGGTGAATAACTTCTATCAGAATTGGTCATTTTGGCTATAAACAGAAAAGTCTGGTTAGCTGATATTGTTGAATTTAATGATGAGTCTGGAGATATTCATTTAAGAAATCAAGGATTTACAACCATCTGGGTGAAGAAATATCCTCTCACCTCTGCCCCCTGAATAGCTGATTTTTTTTTTGAAATTATGGCTCCTGGTTCAAGTCGGGGAAAACATCAACCCTGCAACTGTCCTTTCATGCACAATAAAAATATTATAATTTTCAATTAGATCATTCATCAATCTTCTAATCTCAAGAGAATCTGCTAATCACAATAGGACATTAAGCCATTTACTGAAATTATGAAAGTTCTTTGTGAGTTAGTTCAGTTCTTTTTGAAATATTCTACTAAATTAACAAATTACATACTCCCTCTGGAGTTTTCTAGTTTCCTAGAAATGATGTGAAATTCTGCATGAACATACAATGGTCTGGATTCAGCTTTCATGGTGAAGGAGCAACCCCGATGCCATAAACATTCAATTGGGTTTGTCCTGAAAATTTAGTAGCAATTTAAAAGTACATAGAAAACTTACAAGGATGTTGTCAGGTCTGGAGGACCTGAGTTACAAGGAAAAATTGAATAGGTTAGGACTTTATTGCTTGGAACATAAAAGATTATGCAAGCAGACTTTTTCCACTCAGATTGGGCGAGACTACAACAGAGGTCATGAGTTAAGGGTGAAAGGTGAAATGTTTAATGAGAACATGAGGGAAAACTTCTTCAGTCAGAGGGTTATGAGAGTGTGAGACAAGCTGCCAGCATAAGTGGTGCATGCAAACTTGATTTTAACAATTAAGAGAAGCTTGGACAGGTACATGAATTGTAGGGATATGGAGGGCTATAGTCTCCGTGCAGGGCGATGGGAGTAAGCAATTCAAATTGTTCAGCATAGACTACATGAGTTGAAGGGCCTGTTTCAGTGTTGTACTTTTCTATGACTTTATGACTATATGTGCTCTGAGAATACTGGGCCAGTGACACCATCGAAGGACAAGGGGAAATATGTTCCATTTACGTTATCTTCCTAGATGGTTCAGCAAAAGAAAAATAAACACAAAAGGTTTTGCAAAGACCACATTTAAAATAACTGCCAGACACATGGCACCAATCTGAATCAACAGTTGAAACACTAAATTAAAATGACATGAAAATATGTCGGAGACAAGAAATTGTGCAGATGCTGGAAATCTGGAGCAACACATACAAAATGCTGGAGGAGCTCAGCGGGTCAGGGAGCTCCTATGGAGGGAAATGAGCTGTTGACATTTCAGACTGAGTCCCTTCATCAGGGTTGAATCATACTAAAGCATGAGGCAAGAGCTCACGCATTTTCACCAGTTATAACTGCAGCTTTTTTTTTATCTTTTGGCTTTCTTCTAACATCTATGTAATAATTTCCTCTAAGGAGTTTGTGTTGACAGAAGTCTTTATGCCAGTGATTGGCTGTGAAAGAAAATGTAGGTAGCAGATGGTATCCCACATTACTATTCCTTTCTGTGTAAGTACTGAATGTATTCATGTGGGGCTGAATTGTGTTAACCTTGTTCTTATCTAGTTTCACCAGGACTGCAAAACAAAACCTTAAATTATCAGAGACAGGTCCGAGAGACTGCTCTAACATATCGACAGTTCATCCTGTGAGGAAATGAAGGGCGATATATTCAGATTCCTTTCCTATCTCATTTTCTGTATCGATTTTTGTTTATTAGTATTGATCTTTTACCTGATCTAACAGCACAGAAGCAGCAAATCCAAACCATTTCAATTTTAGGCTGTTGTTTTGCTAAACTCTTGTTTTCCTTAATGTTATGCAATACACTTTAGACTTCAGAATGACCTTGCCGTGATCAATTATAGTGCTACTTCTTACTTGAGTCTTAAAACTATGTTAAAATTTCTGTGAGTAAATGGTTGTGAAAAAAATCATAGAAAATCTGTCAGTTAATTATTTCAAGATAAGAAGGAATTACTAGTGAATTATACTTTAATCAAGTTCGTATTATGAGATTATAGTTCAGAAAAAAGGATATGGTTATTGAAGAATAAATTCAAGACTTGTATATTGGGCTTGCAAGAGTTTCAGATAATTTCATAATTAAAATAAATCAATTCATTTACACATTTGTTTGTTCTTTTCATGTTTGTTTGCTCTTTAGCAGTATAGTTTAACATTTCTGATCACAGTTTTTAGCATTCTACCAGACTTGAATACTAAATCTCTGTCAGCGCCTGCATCACCCGAGTAGCTGAAATTGTCTTGTTTTTCATAAATGTGCCTGAGCAGTAAGAGCTAGATGGCTATCAAGTGTTTCAATGCTCACAGATGAACATTAATACATTTTCATGCAGGGGTTCCCAGCTTTTTTTATGCCATTGACCAACAGCATTAAGTGAAGGGAAAGGCCAGAAAAAGATTTGATAAAAGGCTGGGAAGTTTGAAATTAAGATAAACTGTTAATGTGCTTAACTGAGAGTCAAAGTTGATAGGCAACAAGGTCAGCGACCTCGGTTCAATTCCTACCATTGTCTGTAAGGTGTTTACCCTATGATCCCATGTGTTACCTTCGGGTGCTCTGGTTTCCTCCTACATTGCAAAGACATACAGGTAGTAGGTTAATCATCACATGGGTGTAATTGGGTGGCATGGGCTCATTGGGTTGCAAGGACTGGCTATCTAAGAAGAACATGGTAACCTACCTCAATGACTATCATCCAGTGGCACTTACATCCACTGTGATGCCATTTCACTGGCTCTTCATTCAACTTCTGGAACATCTGGACAGCAAAGGTGCATACATCATGATGCTATTCATTGACTACAGCTTGGCATTCGATACTTTTATCCCCTCAAAACAAATCAATAAGCTCAAGACATAGGTCTCAATACCTCCTTGTCCAACCAGATCCTCAATTTTCTCACTTGCTGTCCCCAGTCAGTTTGGATTGGCAATAGCATCTCCTCTACAATCTCCATCATCGAAGGTGCTCCAAAAGACTGTATGCTTAGTCCTCTACTCTACTTGCTTTTTACTTACGATTGTGAGGCTTAAGCACAGCTCCAATGCCATATTTTAGTTTGCTGGTGACACCACCATCATTGGTCGAATCGAAGGTGGTGACATATAGGAGGGAGATTGAAAATCTGGCGAAGTGGTGCCACAACAACAACCTTTCATTCAATAGCAACAAGAATAAGGAGCTGATTATTGATGTGTGGAGGAGGAAACCGGAGGTCCATGAGCCAGTCCTCATCTGAGGATCAGAATTGGAGAGCACCAGCGACTTGAAATTCCTCGGTGTTATCATTTCAGAGGATCCATCCTGGGTCCAGCACATAAGTGCCATTATGAAGAAGACACGGCAGCACCTGCACTTTTTTAGAAGTTTGCAAAGATTCATCATTTCATCTAAAACTTTGACAAACTTCCATAGATTTGTGATGGAGAGGATATTGACTGGTTGCATCATGGCCTGGTATGGAAACACTAATATCCACAAATGGAAAATCTTACAAAAGTAGTGAATACGGCACAGTCAATCACGGGTAAAGTGCTCCCCACCATTGAGCACATCCTGTTGCACGGAGAGTAGCATCCATCATCAAGACCCCCGTCCCCATCTCAGCCATGCTCCCTTTTCACCTCAGGGCCAACAACACCACATTCAGGAACAGTTATTAACCTTTAACCATTAGGCTCTTGAACCGGAGGGGAAAACTTCACTCCTTCCATCACTGAACTGTTTCCACAACCTATGGACCCACTTTCAGGGACTCTCCATCTCAAGTTCTTGATAATCATTGCTTATTTATTTATTTATTCTTTCATTTTGTATTTGCACAGTGTGTTGCCTTTTGCAAATTGCCTGTTCATTCATCCTGTTGGGTGTGGTCTTTTGTTAATTCTATTGTGTTTCGTGTCTTTACTGTGATAGCCTGCCAGAAAATGGATCTCAGTGTTGTATATGTTGACATATGTGTACTTTGATAATAAATTTCCTTTGGACTTTGAACATCCCCCATCACTTGCCAACCAAGAAGTCTAATATGGAACCAGTATAGTCTAATTTCTAAAATTATTATGCTTCAACCCATCTTCTCATGTGAGCAAGTGAAGGCTGTGTGTAGTGAATGTTTGCCCCCCCAGCTAGTCTCTGTGAAAATGGTTCAGAACTTGTTGAATTGAGCCATAACCAGATTGATTCCTGGGATGACAGGACTTTCATATGATGAAAGACTGGATGAACTAGGCTTATACTCGTTGAAATTTAGAAGATTGAGGGGGAATCTGACTGAAACATATAAAATTCTAAAGGGATTGGACAGGCTAGATGCAGGAAGATTGTTCCCGATGTTGGAGAAGTCCAGAACGAGGGATCACAGTTTAAAGATAAAGGGGAAGCCTTTTAGGACCGAGATGAGGAAAAACTTCTTCACACAGAGAGTAGTAAATCTGTAGAATTCTCTGCCACAGGAAACAGTTGAGGCCAGTTCATTGGCTATATTTAAGAGGGAATTAAATATGTCCCTTGTGGCTAAAGGGATCAGGGGGTATGGAGGGAAGGCTGGTGCAGGGTTCTGAGTTGGATGATCAGTCACGATCATACTGAGTGGCAGTGCAGGCTCGAAGGGCCGAATGGCCTACTCCTGCACCTATTTTCTATGTTTCTATGTTTCTCCCCCTGCAACTCAGTTCTAGTTTTCGGTTCACCACTCCACCAGCACCATGAAATGATGGAAAGCCCTGCCCAGGAAGTCAGTTGAACCATGAGAAAGTACTTTGGTTCTCTATACTAAAGGCAATGCCAGAATCTTCATCAATATTAATCTCTGGCATGGTTTATATTGGTAAGCAGGTACATACCTCTTGATGTTAGGATACATAATGTAGATAGATAACACAGATTATTTCTGCCTTCAATTAAAATCATGGCTTACTTGTGATGTATTTTTGTTGTTTGCTTTAGCAATGTGCCTGAGCAGATGGTGCTGAACACAATTATAAAACTATAGGACTACAAGAACAGAATTTGAAAATGTAATGTGTTGAATCAATGCCAAGCAAATCTAACCTTGCCACATTGAAGAACTGTCATACCATAACAGCTTCCCAATGAAAAACAAAATTATTTTAAGCAGCCTTAACTGTTCTTGTTACAATATCTACTTTATTTCCATTTGACATAGCAAAATTCGGACATTGGGAAAGCAGAAAGGAAAACAAAAATCACAAAATGGAAATTGATTGATATCACCGGTGACCAAGTTCCTTGCAAGGACTTTATGACCTCCTTAAGTAGGAGGATATAAACACTAATCCTTGCAACAAAAGCAGGTGGTTAGCAACAACCAACAACTTAGCAGTCAAAATAATATCACCAGCACTGGCCCCAAAATCATTTTCTGTTCTGGACATATCACAAAGCCCACAGTGAGTCCAGATGGTGAATATAAATAGGCCGAACAAATATGGGAAGTTGACACATCAGATCGAGACGGTGTTTTCAGTTACTATTTGTACACTGCTCGCTGCACCTAAAAATATATTGAGCATATCTTCCAGGCTGATATTTCAGTACAGGGAATTGAATGTAGCAGGATGGCCTTCTTAATATCCCAGACCTCGTCTCACACTCTCTAAATGTTCTGTTGTAGGCTCTGCACATTTGTGAATCTATTTTGAATAAAGCAAACCTGCATTGATCCTAGAGAGTACAAGAGTAATAAGCTTAAATCTTGATATATTCCTGGATGTAGCTGATTTCAGCAAAATGTGTATAGCCCATGCATATGAACGAGGATTTGAGAAAACAGTGCCAGCTGCAGGCATCTACTTCAGAGTGGGAATTCAGTCGGTGACTACATTTTTGACTTATGAACTGTCTGGGTTACAAACAGTCCACAGAAATTGATCTCAGAGAATACAGGAATCGAATGGGAAATTACCATTCCAATTTTCCTCCCACCACAACAAGTCAACAGCAGATGTCATTCCATTGGCACTTTACTCAGCCCTTGAACTTCTGGACAGTGAAAATGGATACATCATGGTGCTCTTCGATAAGCTCTAAGATCTAGGCCTCTATATCTCCTGTGCAACTAGATCCTTGATTTCTTCATTTGCAGAATCAAGCCAGTTTGAATTGACAACAACACCTCCTCCACAGTCACCATCAACACAGACTCAACACAAGACTCTATGGTTAGCCTTCTGCTCTACTCATTTATATCTTTGATTATGTTGCGAAGTACAGGTCCAATGCTATATTCAAATTTGCTGATGACACCACAGTTGTTGGCCAAATCAAAGATGGCGACAAAGTGGTATAGAAGAGGAAGGTTGAATATCAGGTTTAATGAGCCACAATAACAACCTCTCATTCAATGTCAGCAAAACCAAAGATTTTGACTATATAAGAGGAGGAAATGGAGCTCTATGAGCCAGTCCCCATCATGGGATGGGAGGTGGAAAGAGTGGGTAATTTTAAATCCTTTGACATTATCATTTCAGAGGATCCGTCCTTGAAACTCCTGTACCTAATAAAGTGGCCACTGGGTGTATGTCTGTGGTCTTCTGTTACTGTAGCCCAACTATTTCAAGGTTCAATTGTTGTGCACTCAGAGGTGCTCTTCTGCACACCACTATTGTATTGGGTGGTTATTTTAGTTACTATTGCTTTCCTGTCAGTTCGAACCAGTCTGGCCATTCTCCGCTGACCTCACTCATTAACAAGGCATTTTCGCCCACAGGACTGCCACTCACTGGAAGATTTTTTTTTGTTTGTTTTTCGCACCATTCTCTGTAAACTCAAGAAACTGTTGTGCCTGAAAATCCTAGCTGAAAGGGAGATGAAGAGCTGGCCAGAAGGAGCAACCTCAGCATAACAGGACTGTTTTGAAAACAGTGAATGGAAGACATTCAGGGAAGTGGCTTGCCTATAACCAATACATCAACATTGATGAATTTGTGGAATCTGTAATGGGCCACACAGAGAAGTGTACTGAGGACCTGACATGCATGAGGAGTAAAAACCTTTTTGTTACGTGTCCATCTAAATGCACAATGTGCAACTTATAATAATTTGTAATAAATAGTATGTACAACAGGGCAGTCAATGTAGCATAGAAATACAATCGGATCAGCATGAATTAATCAGTCTGATTGCCTGGTGGAAGAAGCTGTCCCAGAGCCTGTTGGTCCTGGCTTTTATGCTGCGGTACCGTTTCTCGGATGGTAGCAGCTGGAACAGTTTGTGGTTGGGGTGACTTGGGTCCCCAGTGATCTTTGATCAGTAGTTTCTGCGATATTCAAACTACCCCATCTAGTACCAATAAACATTTCACAGTCAAAGTCATTTAAATCACTTTTATTCCCAATCCTTATGTTTGGTCTGAATAACAACTGAACTTCTTAACCATGTCTGCACTGGATTGCTGCCACAAGGTTTGGCACGCCATCTAAAACTTTGACAGACTTCTATAAATGCACAGTGGAGAGTATCCTGACTGGCTGCATCATAGCTTGGTATCAAAACGGCCTTTTAAAAGTAATGGATACTGCCCAGTCCATCATAGGAAAAGCCCTCACACCATTGAGGACATCTACAAGGAACACTGCACAAGAAAGCAGTATCCGTCATCAAGCATTCGAACCATCCAGGCCACACTCTCTTCTGCCAGCTGTCGTCAGGAAGGAGGTATAGGAGCCTCAGGTCCCACACCACCAGCCTCAGGAACAGTTATGAACCATCAGGCTCCTGAACCACTCACATCAATACTGAATTGGATTCACAACTTATGGACTCAGATTTTCAGGATTCTACAACTCTTGCTCTCAATGTAACTGGAAAAATTTTAGAAAGATATTTTTAATATTATTTCAACAGTTTTGCACATTGATTTACAACCTCACCCTATTACTGCAATTTTCAGTTCACCAATGTTGGATCATAGCTCTTTATCCTCTTTAGCTTGTTAGATGATTGCATTTGTTACATTAATGGCTAGAAGATCCATCTTATTGAATTGGAAAGAGACCAATCCCCCTACTACATTTCAATGGTTTTCCCAAACCATATCATGTTTAAATTTAGAAAAAATTAGAAGTGGCATTTTTGGTCCTTCGGTTAAATTTGAAGAGACCTGGAAGCCACTTATTCAACACTTTCATTTGATGTAGCTTGACCTTTTCTGAATCCTTTTTATTAACCTAGAATATATGGATAGAGGAGTGGAGTTGACCACATTAATGATTGTATTCAATGTAATATATTAGCCCAGCCTTGTTTTGTTTGCCCAGTCCTGACGAAGGGTCTCGGCCTGAAACGTCGACTGCGCCTCTTCCTATAGATGCTGCTTGGCCTGCTGCGTTCACCATCAACTTTGATGTATGTTGCTTGAATTTCCAGCATCTGCAGAGTTCCTGTTGTTCTTGTTTTGTTTTGTTTTGATCAGTTTTTGGTTTAGTTTAGTTTACTTTTTTCTTAGTTTTTTTGTTACTTTCGGGTTTTTCCTTCTTGTGATTTTTTTCTTAATTTTTCCTTTTATCAAGATTAACTATATCAAGAGCTTGGGAGGTCTAGTATACTTGTATTATCTATAGTTTTACTTGCATATGTCTATTCTCAATAATGTAATTCCAATCTCTTTGTATCACTATTGTTACTATGTCTTTGAACTTGAAAATCAATAAAAAGATTATAAAAGAATTTACTTTTTTTTTGTATTTGCAACATTTGTCTTCTTTTGTACATTGGTTGTTTGCCTGCCTTTGTGTGTAGTTTTTCATCTATTCTGTTGTGTTTCTTTGTATCTACTATGAATGTTTGCAAGAAAATGAATCTGAGGGTAGTATATAATGACATATATGGTAGATATTTTGTATTTTGAAATTTCAACTCCTCTGTAACCTGGGAGGACCTGTGCCTTTCAGAGGATCTCCAATTGTTTTTCTACCATTGAGATTTTTTTTGAAATAGAAGAAAGGCAACGCTGAGAGGTGATAATGTACAAATTATTTAACATTGTAAAATCAGTTAAAGATCAAAGCTAACTTCTTACTTATGTAACCATATACTACCCAGAGATTCACTTTTTTTTGCAGGCATTTGCAGCAAAAAGAAATAGAATAGAATTTAGAAATACGTATATAGAGCATACACAAAGATTAACAAACAACCAATGTGCGAAAGAAGGTAAAATGTACAAATAAAATAAATAATATTGAGGTCATGAGTTGTAAAGATTCCTTGAAAGTTACTCTGTACGTTATAGAATCAGTTCAGAGTAGTGTTGATTGAAGTTATTGATGCTGATTGAGGAGTCTGATGGTTTTAGGGTAATAGCTGTTCCTAAATAACACACACAAAATGCTGGAGGAACTCAACAAGTAAAGCAGCATCTCTGAAAAGGAATGAACAGTTGACATTTCAGGCCGTGACTCTTCATTGGTACTGGAACAGAAAAGGGGAAGAAGCCCAAATAAGAAGGTGGGGGTTATTCTCCCTTCTTCGCACTTCCTTTATAGGGTCACGTATGGGATATAATCACTTGGTTGAGTTAATGGAACTCTACAGAGGGGCATTGAATGTATTATTCTTGGTGAATTGCTCTATTTGGGGAAATGAGCTGATCACTCATTTCATTACAAAAATTACTTGTCGCTTTTGTGGTCCTGAATGAGATTGGAAGAGAACTACAATTGTAAGATCTTTTGGTGGTCATCATGCAGAACCAGCCAGCACGAGTTTGACAACACTGCATCTTTTCTAATTTGTTTTGCAATTGATTGTGTGAAGAATTGCAACTTTGAGTAGGGCAGTAGAGGATTTTCCTCCAAGGCTGAATTAAGTATGTGTTCCCAGGGTAATAATGCAATACCAGTGCTGCCCTCTATCATGACCTAACTGAAAGCAGTTAAGATTAAAACTGGAAGGGATATTGAATTTCCTCCAACACTATTAACCCCCAGTTTGTGAAAACAGAAGTACAAAAGCAATCTTCACTCTTTTAACTTAAGCTTTAATATCTTTTTACCTGGTGCATTTATAATGTTTTTTTAGGACTCATCACTTTTTCTGGAAAATGTAATCATTTTTCGCACCCAACTTCCCATACCTCCAAACCCTGTAGAAGATTAGTAACTTAAAAGAAGTAAACCCTTACGAGTGATTCCAGTGCCAAGACTCTTGTGGCTTCTTTAAGGATGTAACCTCAAATTTAATTTTTTTGTGGCATTTTTCTTTGTCTTGGTGTCTCTGGACAGATCTTGCATTAATGTGAAACACATACAGTAGCTTGCCTCCATCACACTACTGTGAAGCAGGACTCTTCTGTCAGCATTCGCACGTATGAAAGCAAAAGATTTGCTGCAGTCTCACAAATCTCAATGTATGGTGACTTTGAAAAGTTAATAACAGTTTACATAGTCCAGCTTGTATTACTCTCCAATATGGCCAGGACAGTATAACCATAGCCAGAGGGGATTGAAAATTTACATCAGTGAATGGGGAATTGATCATAATAAATGTAACCTTAGTATTTTTGAAATGGCCATAATCTTTTAATAATACTCATCCATTCTATCAAGTCAACTTTACGTATGCTCTTCAGGAAAAAATGGGTTTGAAAATTATGTTCTTCATTTTCACCAGCTCTCTGCTCCCTTTATTTCATCAGATTAAATATTCAGGTATTGTTCTTTGGGGCATTCAATGCCTAATGCCAAAGGTAACATCTTATACATAGAAAAAATGAAGAAAACTATTATGCACAGAATCAATGATGAAACATCAAAGTGCAGAACCGATTATAAGAAGTTCCAATTCCTGAACCATTAAAAGGAAAGAGAAAGATACATGCACTTGAGCAATGAAAGTAGTCTCTTGGTACAACTGCAGACCTGTAAAAGGAAATCAAGTGGATAGTGACTATAAAAAAATGCATAGAAGTAAATTTGCTTGTTTAAATGGTACAGGTAATGCAGGATAATGAGTCACCTCCCTCATCATGGAGGAGAAGATTACTCTAGAGCATTCAACATGATTCCTACCATGTCTTGAAACCAGTGCATAATTTCAGCAGACTGTAAAAATTCTAATTCCAATAAAGAGGATGTACTGAAAGACCAACACCAAAAATTCCTTCATTAATGGGAAATTAATTTGATTGGTTGCAAGCTTTGTGCTTGGAACCCTGAATAAAATAATCTGTCAAAATATTATTAATTTTGTATTTTTATCTCTCTTTATGTCAGTTGACTTTCATCACATCAAATAAAAACAAAGAGCAAGTATTCCAAAGCTTCCAGCTTCTTCTGAGCGTAACTAAACATTCTACACATCATATGTACCTGTCTTAAATCACGTTAGTCAGGCTAATAGTTCTAGTGACTCTTAAAGAAAATAAAATAATCTGTTGTTGATATCAAAAGCATTTAATAACTCATTGGCATGATCTTCTATCTGGAATATTCAAGTGGAAAGTTATACTTTCACTACTTAACTGCCACATATGTAATCATTTATCATGCATAACTTAACTTATAAATAACCTTGGTGCTTGTGGGCCATGAACATGTTTAATAGCCAAATATATTGAATCATAAAGCAACTGAATAGCAAAAAGAATTTTGAAAATTAAGAATTATGAAGCATTATATTGACTGAGGAAAATAAAGAATGCAATTTAGATGAGATATCTCTTCAAGATTTGGAAGTGCTTGAAACATTTTTTTAATCATTTCCAGTACTGATTTTAAAGCTGTCCAGTCAAACACTATGATTGAAATATGTATCCAGTATATGCTGAACTAATTTCCAATAGGATAACTTTGCAATTGCACTGCTCGATATTCTTGATGCAGTATGGACAGAGAAGTGAATTAGATGAGAGAGGTTGTTGAGAAATAGCATGCAACTTTATTAACTGGACTTTTAGCTATATAAAACATAGAACATAGAACAGTACAGCATTGTATGGGCCCATCTTAACATCTCTGAAGGTCTATCCTGGACCCAAAATATTGATGCAATTACAAATAAGGCACAAACAATGGTTATATATATTTCATTAGGAGCCCCAAAGATGCTCTCAAATTTCTACAGATGTATCTGGAGAGCATTCCTCGTGGCTGCATCACCATCTGATATGAAGGGGCTACTGCACAATATCAGAAAGAGCTGCAGAAAGTTGTCAACTCAGCCTGCTCCATTATGGTCATTAGCCCCGCCAGTATAGAGGGATCCTTAAAAAGGCAAAGCGTCAAAAAGGCGACATCCATCGTTAAGGACCCCCATTACCCAGGACATGCCCTCTTCTCAATACTACCATCAAGAATCCTGAAGACACACACTCAGACATTCAGGAACAGCTTCTTCCCCTCTGCCATCAGATTTCTAAATGGAAAATGAACCATGAACACTATCTCACTATATTTTGCACTCTTTTTACATTGCTTCTTTAATTTAATTTTTATATGTACTTATTATTATGCACTGCAATATACTGCTGCCACAAAACAACAAATATCACAACATATGCCAATGATATTAAACCTGATTCTGATTCTGCTTCTGCCCATGATGTGCTGACCCTTTAACACACTCCATAATCAACCTAATGCTTCCCTCCCACGAAGCCCTCCATTTTTCTTTCATCCATGTGCTCATCTAAAAGTCTCTTAAATATCTGTAATGTATCTGCCTCTACTACCACCTCTGGTAGCGTGTTCTGGGCACCCCTCTCCCTCATTCACTATGTTAAATAAAACTACCTCTGAAAGCCTCCCCATACTTCCCTCCAATCTCCTTTAAAGTATCTCATACAAGCCATTTCTGTCCTGGGAAAAAGTTGCTGAATATCCACTCTATCATCTTTTATCATCTTATACACATCTATTGAGTCACCTCTTTATCCTCCTTTGCTCCAAAGAGAAGAGCCCTACTTAACTCAACCATTGCTCATAAGATGTGCTCTCTAATCCAGGCAGCTTCCTGGTATATCTCCTCTGCACCCTCTCTCATGCTTCCAACTTCTTTCTTATAATGACGTTACCAGAACTGAACACAATATCCTAAGTGTGGTCTAACTAGTTTTATAGAGCTGTAAGGTTACTTTAAGGCTCTTGAACTCAATTCCCTGACTAATGAAAGCCAATGCACAATATGCCTTCTTAACCATGTTATCAACAAACAGCAACTTTGTGGGATCAATAGATGTAAATCCCAAGATCCCTCTGTTCCTCCACACTGCTAAGAATCCTACCATTATCCCTGTGCTCTGCCTTCAAGTTTGACCTTCCAAAGTGTATCACTTCATGCTTTCCCTGATTGAACTCCACTTGCTACTTCTCAACCCAGATCTGCAACCTATCAATATCTCATTTTAACCTATGACAACCTTCTACACTATCCAGAACACCACCAACCTGCTTGCCATCTGCAAATTTACTAACTCACCTTTCCACCTCCTCATCCAAGTCATTTCTAAAAATCACAAAGAGCAAGGATCCCAGAACAGATTCCACGTGGAGCACCACCAGTCACTTACCTCCAGGTAGAATATGCTCTATCTATTAGATCCACACTGCCTTCCATGAGCAAGTCAGTTCTGAATCCACACAGCCATGGTTACCTTGATCCTGACTTTCTGTATAAGCTTACCATGGGGAACCTTGTTAAACACCTTACTAAAATCCATATACAGCACATCCATTGGCCGACCTTCATCATTTTATTTTGCCACTTCCTCGATGAATTCAGTTAGGAATATGAGGCATGACCATGCAAACTAAACCTAATCAGCCTATGCTTCTCCAAATGCTCATAAGTAATATCTCTAAGAATCTTATCCAATAGTTTGCCCACCATTGACATAAGAATTACTGGTCTATAATTCCTGTGATTATCCCTATTACATTTCATGAACAAAGGAATAACATTTTCGAACCTTCGCTCTTCTGGAATGACTCTTCTGGCCAGTGAGGACGCAAATATCACCCAAGTTGCAGCAATCTTTTCCCTCACTTCTGCTAGTAAGGTGGAGTATTTCCCATCTAGCCAGGGACTTATCTATCCTAATGTTTTTCATAAGATCCACCATGTCCCCTTTCTTAATGTTGATATGTTACAACATATTAGCCCATTCTGCACTGTATTCACATTCATCAAGGCCCCCCTCACTGGTGAATACTGAAGCAAAGTATTCATTAAGGACCTGTATCAGCTCCTACAACTCCAAGCACATGTTTCTTCTTTCATCCCTGTTCAGCCTTACCCTCATTCTAATCATCATCCTGTGCATGTAGAAAACATTGGGTTTTCCTTAATCCTACTTTCTAAGGCCTTTGTATGTCTACTTCTAGCTCTCCTAAGTCCTTGCTGCACCTGATAATCCTGAGATATCTGTCTCAGAAGCCAATGTTAGGCTGTCTTTAAAGAGGGTGAACCCTCGCAAGGCAGAAGGCCCCGACGGAGTACCTGGTAAGGCTCTAAAAACCTGTGCAAACTAGCTGGCAGGAGTATTCAAGGACATTTTCAACCTCTCACTGATACGGGCGTAAGTTTGAACTTGCTTCAAAAAGGCAACGATTATACCAGTGCCTAAGAAGAATAACATGTGCTGTCTTAATAACTATCACCCAGTAGCACTCACATCTACAGCGATGAAATGCTTTGAGAGGTTGGTCATGACTAGAATGAACTCCTGCCTCAGCGAGGACCTGAACTCATTGCAATTTGTCTAATGTCACAATAGGTCAATGGCAGATGCAATCTCAATGGCTCTTCACATGGCTTTAGACCACCTGGACAACACAAACACCTATGTCAGGATGCTGTTCATCGACTATAGCTCAGCATTTAATGTCATCATTCCCACAATCCTGATTGAGAGGTTACAGAATCTGGGTCTCTGTACCTCCCTCTGCAATTGGATCCTCGACTTCCTAACTGGAAGACTATAATCTGTGCGGTTTGGTGATAACATCTCTTCCTCGCTGACAATCAGCACTGGTGCACCTCAGCGGTGTGTTCTTAGCCCACTGCTCTATTCTCTCTATACCCAAGACTGTGTGGCTCGGCATAGCTCAAATACCATCTATAAATTTGCTGATGATACAACGATTGTTGGTAGAATCTCAAATGGTGACGAGAGGGCGTACAGGAGCAAGATATGCCAATTAGTGGAGTGGTGTCACAGCAACAACTTGGCACTCAACGTCAGTAAGACGAAAGAGCTGGTTGTGGACTTCAGGAAGGGCGAGGTGAAGAAACACATACCAATCCTCATAGAGGGATCAGAAGTGGAGAGAGTAAGCAGTTTCAAGTTCCTGGGTGTCAAGACCTCTGAGGATCTAACCTAGTCCCAACATATTGATACAGTTATAAAGAAAGCAAGACAGTGGCTATACTCTATTTGGAGTGTGAAGAGATTGGTATGTCAACAAATACACTCAAAAACTCCTATAGATGCACCGTGGAGAACATTCTGACAAGCTGCATCACTGTCTGGTATGGAGGGGCTAGCTGCGGAGGATTGTCAATTTAGTCGGCTCTATCTTGGGTACCAGCCTACAAAGTACCCAGGACATCTTCAAGGAGCAGTGTCTCAGAAAGGCAGCGTCCATTATCAAGGACCTCCAGCACTCAGGGCATGCCCTTTTCTCACTGTTACCATCAGGTAGGAGGTACAGAAGCCTGAAGGCACACACTCAGCAATTCAGAAACAACTTCTTCCCCTCTGCCATTCGTTTCCTAAATGAACATTGAACCCTTGGACACTACCTCACTTTTTTAATATATATTATTTCTGGGGATTTTTTGCACGATTTTAATCTATTCAATATACATATACTGTAAATTGATTTACTTATTTATTATTATTATTTTAATTTGCTTTTTTCTTCTATATTATGTATTGCATTGAATTATGTTAACAAATTTCACGACACATGTTAGTGATAATA
The DNA here is from genome assembly GCF_963921235.1 of Mobula hypostoma. Taxonomy (NCBI): domain Eukaryota; kingdom Metazoa; phylum Chordata; class Chondrichthyes; order Myliobatiformes; family Myliobatidae; genus Mobula; species Mobula hypostoma. Next base: position 36,575,344 of record NC_086103.1, on the reverse strand, counting down.
AACCTGATTCTGATTCTTAAGCTCCTTTCTGGCAACCTTATAAACTCTCCAGAGCCCTGTCTGATCCTTGCTTCATAACATATACTTCTTTCTTTGTCTTGACTGGACGGTCCACATCTCTTGTCATCTCTAGTTCCTTCACCTTACCATCCTTTCTCTGCACCAATAGGAAAAACTTGTCCAGGACGCTATAGAAGTGTTCCCTAAACAATCTCCACACTTCCATCATGCATTTCCCTGAGTACATCTTTTCACAATTTATTCTCCCAAGTTCCTGCCTAATAGCATCATAATTTACTCTCCCCCTATTAAATACTTTTCTATTCTATCTGCTCCTATCCCTCTCCAAGGTCAATGAGTTGTTGTCACAGTCTCCAAACTACTCATCCATCAAATGATCTGTTGCCTGACTAGGTTCATTGCCTAGTACTATTCAGCCAATCTACCTATTGTATCAGGAATCTTTCCTGGGCACACCTAAACAATTCTGACCCATCTGAAATCTCTTCCACTAAGGAGGTGTCAATCAATATCAGAGGTTTAAGTCACTCATGTCATCTGTTATTTTTGCACCTTTCCTAAATATGCTTCCTGATCTGTTCCTCAGCATTGTTGTTGTTATTGGGGGATCTACAGGACACTCCCAATAGAGTAATTGCTCCCTTCTTGCTTCTGGCTTCCACCCACATTGATTCAGTAACAATCCCTTCACAAATTCCCCCCTTGCTGCCGCTGTGATACTATCCCTGATTAGCAAAGCCAAGTCCTACCTCTTTTACCTCCCTCCCTGTCCCTTTGGAAATACTGAAACCCCAGACATCCAGAAACTATTCCTGCCCTTCTGACAGCCAAGTCTCCATAATGGCTGCAACATCATACTTCCATGTACTGACCCATGCTCTAAGTTCATCACCTGTATTTTTGACAACCCTCACATTAAAATAGATATATTTCAACCCCTCCAACAGACTGCAATTGTGCCCTATCCACTGTCTGTCTTTCTACACAGTCTCCTTACACATTGCATCTACTGTTACACAAATTGCTCTATCCTCTAACCTACCTCTCAAATTTCCATCCCCCGCTAATGTAATTTAAACCCTCTCCAGTAGCAAACCTGCCTGTAAGGGTAATCATACCCCCACCCACAGGTGTATTCCATCCTTTTTGTTCAAGCCATATCTTCCCCAGAAGAGATTCCAATGATCCACAAATCTCAAAACCCTGCCCCCTGCACTAATACTACAGCCACACAATCACCTGACGTATGTCACCCTATTCTTAACCTCAACAGTACATGGCACAGGCAAAAATCTAGAGATTATTACCATTGAGGTATTTCTTTTAAGCTTCCTACCTAGCTCCCCATATTTGCTCTTCAGGACCTTATCCCTTTTCCTTCCTAAGTCATTGGTGCCAACATGTGCCATGACTTCTGATGCTCATCCTCCCCCTTTAAAATGCTGAGGACCTGATCTGAAATGAGCCTGACCCTGGCACCTGGGAAGCAACACACCATCCAGGAGTCTCTTTCATATCCACAGAATCTTCTGTCGGCTCCCCTTACTATTGAATCCCCTATCACTACCACCTCCCCTTCTCCCCGCTTCTCTTCTGAGCCACAGAACCAGGTTTAGTGCCAAGGACTGTGGGTTTCCCCTGGTAGGTCATTGCTCCCAACATTATCCAAAGTGGTATACTTGCTGTTGAGATGAATAGCCACAGGAGTACTCTGCACTCTCTGCCCATTCCCCTTCCCTCTCATGACAGTCACCCAGCTAGCTGCCCCCTGCAACGCAGGTGTGGCTGCCTCCCTTTAGCTCTTATCTATGAACTCATTCTCCCAATTAATTCATAGGTCATCCAGCTGCAGCTCCAGTACTTTAATAGAGTCTATAAAGAGCTGCACCAGATTTACTTCTCGCATTTGTAACAATTGGGGTGACAGAGGTCTCCAAGGTCTCCCACACCTTGCAAGAGGAGCACACCACTTCCCTGATATCCATTCTTACTACTTTACTATGCACTAATAAAGAAACCTAACAGAAACCTCAGCCTCTCCTCACCAAAGCCTTTTGAGCCAAAGCCTCAGTTCCCCATTCTAATTTTGTTCACTCACACCATGGCCGCTCTGTTAAATCTAGATTTTTTTTATTGGCCCTTGACAAGTCCTTAATAACCCAAGTGATTTCAACCTCTGCAGAAAGTCCCAACAGACCACACTCATTTTTACTTACTCACCACAAGCAATGTCTCCCACAATTTCAAGCTCTGAAGAAATTTCGGACAAGACTATATGGGCCATTTCTTTCCTATATATTCTAAAGCTGCAGTATGACAAATACACAAGTGAGTACAGTATTTATAAACCATTTCTCAAGCTATTGGGGTATAACCATAGTATAGTTAGATATGGCAGCCAAGAAATTCAGTAATACTTGAGATCAAAAGTGAGGTCAGGGCACGCACTTATTCATATTATATGGCAGGAACACTGCCCCTATCATATTGAAGGCTGAATACGCATCCTGAAACATTTGCAAATTGGAAACTCAGTGCTTGTTTGTCTTATTGGTGCACTTGTTATATACCATAACTTATTGGCTATCAGAGTTTTGGTGTGTGCCCCTTTATGAATGTACCAAAGGACCAGATGGTCTCACTGCTGATACTGTTATAATCGGTCTGGTTTGAATGACCTGTCTGGTAGTGGCCACAAGAAAACAAAATGCCCCCTGCACGTTCTCTAGTTTAATAAATTATTTTGTTGCTTTAACATCTTAACATGATAGTAATGTAGTTTATCAGATGATTTTAAACCAAAGCCCAACATTTTCCCAGTGGACATGGTCAATCAATGAACATTACCAAAGCAGATTATCTGATTATTTGCTTATCTGGTTACTCTGACTTTATCAACAGTGGCAAATATTCACCACATATGTAAGGATTCTGCCAGCAGGAACTTCTTTGCAGAAATCACCTGAATCTTCAGCATCAAGCCATAGGAACAGTAAATTTTCAGGGTGTAGATCCCATCATGTGATGGACCAGAGGAGTCCCACCCTCAGCATTCAACAACCTTTGTTCATCATGTAATCCTGAAGTTGCATGACACAATGATTGGATGTGTTGTACCACTGTTCCTCCCACTCATTGCAAAATCATACATCTATGCCATCAATCTGGATTGTTCAGATCTTTTTCCATCTGATCACCAAGGTAAATGGATAGATTTAATACTCTCCTCTCAATCCGGAAATAACTAATGAAAAAAAATTCCTTGACATTCCATTATTTTCTTGCCCTAACCCACAATCCTAAGTAATTCTAAGTAATCCTAAGCGTTCTATGATTTTCTTGATAACAATTTGGATTGCAGTTTTATGTGAGTCTAGATATAGTGATTGCAGCTTGCAGTAAACTGCAACTATAAAGGAAACTTCTTTGTTCAACATGAATGTTATCCAACTCAAATATCAAATGTAATCAAAAATTCCAGTAATTCAGCAAATGTTGATCACAAAATATTTTGTTCAAAATCAAATTAATGGTTCAGGTCAATTATCTTTTCATCTACCTTGAAATAAATTAGAAATAACGTGTTCTAAAATACAGATGAAAAACAAATAGTCTGATTAATGATGGAGAGGAAGGCAAAAGTGATTTGCATCTTATGATGTGTTTTTATTTCCATCTTTGGGGGGTGGAGCAGTGGGGAGAGCATAATATTAAAATGACATCTCCAAGACCTTTGTAAATAAAACACTCATATCAAAGAGTAGGTTTAATATTCTTCATTCATGTCTTCATCCATTTTGTAACAGAAGATGCTAATTCTTTCATTAAAAGAACTTGATAAATTAGCATCTTCAATTTTGTGAAAGAGCCAATTAAAACAGTAGACACAGTCATTAACTCTCATGGTTAATTCAGTTTCCTTGCACTCATTAGATTTTCTAACCCAGTTCCTGAACTTACGTATGTAATCATCAGTATGTGTTTACCATTCTTTTAATAAATCAAAGTAAAACTGAAACAAATATACAATGGCTGCAAATGTCCTGTAGAACAAATCTGGCAAAGTACGCCATAACCCATGTTGTGTTATGAAAGCAAATTTGTCAGTAGTCAGATGAAACCAGCAGTTTCTAATTCCTGATCAAAAGTAAGTGTCTAAGTTGATTTCACTACAGTGGTGAAACTCGAATGTAGATCGAGGGTTGAGCACCTCAACTCGATCCGCAATAAGCAGAATTGTCCAATGTCCAAACATTCCTATCCCCATTCGCGTTCTGACGTGTCAGTCTATGGCCTCCTCTTCTGCCACATTGACGCCTTTCTCAGGTTGGAGGAGCAACACCTTTTATCCCATCTAGATAGTCTCCAGCCTAATGGTATGAATATTGATTTCTCCGACTTCCAGTAAAAAAAATCCCCCTTCCCACTTCTTCATTTCCCCACCCTATCTCTTCTCCTAACCTGCCTATCACCTTCCCTTGGTGCCCCTCCTCCTTCCCTTTCTTCCATGATCCACACTCCTAATAGATTCCTTCTTCTCCAGCACTATGTCTTTTCCACTTGTCACCTCCCACCTACTTACTTCAGCCCTCCCCCACCCACCTGATTCACCTATCATCTTCAGGCTTGTCCTCCTCCCCCTAACTCTAACCTTCTTATTCTGGCTTCTTCCCCCTTCTTTTCCAATACTGATGAAGGGTCTCAGCCCGAAACATTGATTTGCACAGATGCTGAGTTCCACCAGTTTTCTGTGCATTTTACTGGATTTAATGGAGTTTTGAAAAGTACACTGCTGCTGAGTGACATTTCTGGCTCTAGAAAATTATATTTAAATGTTTGGACCCTAATTTCATATGGAAAATACTTAAAATTTAACATAGGAGAGTTATGATTTATTGTATTTCTTAATAGCTTGCATATAATATTTTGTCATTATTCACATTTATCTGTTCCAATCCTGACTTTACATAAATACAAATTAAAATGGTTACTTTCTGCTTTATATTTTGCTGTAAGTACGAATGCTACAATATGACTGGCCACATTGCTTGCCTACTGATTGCACCATTGCTCGACATGACAAATGACACTAAATTTAAAGACACATTAGATTAGAAAAAAATCAATGCTCCAAAACTTGCTAAATCTACCTGGCAGCTATTTTCCCAAGACAGTGAATCTATCCCTTCACTGCTGACTCCAAAATCCAGGCCTTAACGAACAATGTACTGTGCTTTGATCCTCAAATGATGAATTGACAGCAGAATTTTTTGTAAAATTGATTTGAATACATCTCAGCAACAAAAGAAGCAAGTCAGCAGCTGGACAGCCAGCAACCAAACCTCAATGCACCAACACAACTCCAATCTTCAAGTGAAAATGGTTAAAATAAACAACATTAATGAACTAAGAAAAGATCAGCTTCACATGTACTGGTAGCATACAGTTCTGTTTCTGTAATGCTTACAGGACTGGTAGCGTGTATGTAAGGTAGCTAAGGTACCGGCGACCCATGTTTCCGTCCAGGGGGTCAGTGTGGACATGGTGGAGGATTGCAAATACCTGGGGATATGAATTGACAATAAACTGGACTGGTCAAAGAACACTGAAGCTGTCTACAAGAAGGGTCAGAGCTGTCTCTATTTCCTGAGGAGACTGAGGTCCTTTAACATCTGCCGGACGATGCTCAGGATGTTCTACGAGTCTGTGGTGGCCAGTGCGATCATGTTTGCTGTTGTGTGTTGGGGCAGCAGGCTGAGGGTCGCAGACACCAACAGAATCAACAAACTCATACATAAGGCCAGTGATGTTGTGGGGATGGAACTCGACTCTCTGACGGTGGTGTCTGAAAAGAGGATGCTGTCCAAGTTGCATGCCATCTTGGACAATGTCTTCTATCCACTACATAATGTACTGGTTGGGCACAGGAGTACATTCAGCCAGAGACTCATTCCACCGAGATGCAACACAGAGCGTCATAGGAAGTCATTCCTGCCTGTGGCCATCAAACTTTACAACTCCTCCCTTGGAGGGTCAGACACCCTGAGCCAATAGGCTGGACCTAGACTTATTTCCTGGCATAATTTACATATTACTGTTTAATTATTTATGGTTTTTATTACTATTTAATTATTTATCATGCAACTGTAATGAAAACCAATTTCCCCTGGGATCAATAAAGTATGACTATGACTATGACTATACACAGAATCCCATTCTAGCATCAGGCACTGAATAATGTGGAACTGTCTATAGTCACAACAACACAGACCCAGGCTGGATGCAACCAATGCAATAGAATGCATCTCAGAATGTCCTTCAGCAGTTCTCTGAAACAATCCACCTACCATCCAGGTCAAACTCTCTTCTCAGGAAGGAGATACAGGAGCCTTAAGTCCCACACCACCTCATTCAGGACAATTAGAATAGACTCAACTTTATTGTCATTGTGCCGAGTACAAATACAAAGCCAAAGAAATGCAGTACCCTTCAACCATCAGGTTCCTGAGCCAGTGCGCATAACTTCACTACCTCAACTCCAAACTGATTCCACAACATATAGACTTGCTTTCAAGGACTCTACAACACAGACACTATGGTATCATAGGGGTTAGCACAACGTTATTACAACTGAGAGTACTCTGAAATTCAGAGTTCAATTCTGGCACCATCTGTAAGGAGTTTGTACATTCTCCCATGAACTGTGTGGATTTCCTCTTGGTGCTACAGTTTCCTCCCACTGTGCAAAGGTGTATTGGTTAGTAGATTAACTGGCCATTGTAAATTGTCCTGTGATTAGGCTAGTGTTAACATAGAACATAGAACATAGAACAGTACAGGCCCTTCGGCCCACAATGTTGTACCGACCCTCAAACCCTGCCTCCCATATAAGCCCCCACCTTAGATTCCTCCATATACCTGTCTAGTAGTCTCTTAAACTTCACTAGTGTATCTGCCTCCTACACTGACTCAGGCAGTACATTCCACGCACCAACCACTCTCTGAGTAAAAAACCTTCCTGTAATATCCCCCTTGAACTTCCCAGCCCTTACCTTAAAGCCATGTCCTCTTGTATTGAGCAGTGGTGCCCTGGGGAAGAGGCGCTGGCTATCCACTCTATCTATTCCTCTTATTATCTTGTACACCTCTATCATGTCTCCTCTCATCCTCCTTCTCTCCAAAGAGTAAAGCCCTAGCTTTACTCTTTGGAGAGAAGGAGGTGGGTTGTTGGGTGGTGTGGCTCATTAGGCCAGAATGAACTGTTACATGCTGTATCTAAAAAATAATCTTCTCTGTATTATTTATTTACTTATTTCCTTATTATTATTGTGGATTGTCTTGTTTTGTACATTGATTGTTTGTCGGTCATTGTGTGTAGTTTTCCTTTGATCTTGTTGTATGCTTTGTTCTACTGTGAATGCTACAAAAACGAATCTCAGGGTAGTATACGGTGACATATATGTACTTTGATAATAAAGTTACTTTGAACTTTGAAAGAAGTAGCCTTATTCGACTGTCCAATCAAAGCAGGCAGTTGCAAGCTGATCAAATTTGTTCTTTGCATCGAACACATGCATATCCTACTTTACTAGTGCAATAGCAAATGACAAGAAAACCAGCACGGGTAAAAGAAAGTCATCGTCAACATTTTTTGAATTCAGGCACATGTACTGTGAGTAATATTTACCTGTTGCAATAAAGAGTTTGGCGGAGCAATAGCCCAGGACATTTTGACATATAATATAAGGTAATGTAACTCGTTTGAAGCATAATTTCTTGGGATATGTGCAATGGAGTAATGAAATATGCGTTATTCCTACAGTACATTTCTTTGAAAAATGCCATGCCTGCATCAATTGCTTGTTCAATTTTTGATTTATTACAGTTGGTGACACTCTTTTAGAATAAAGTAAGTCCAAACAAGTTAATGGAATTAGACCATACATTTCAGTTACAAGCACCACCGCTGCAGTACTTGTAGAATTGTTAATAAACTCTCCTCCTGTAATTCTACATTATTCATTGCCTTAAGGACTGTGTTGACTGTTTTGCAGGCTATATTTAGCTGAAATGTTATATGTAACGCAGCAGCAAATTCATTTTTGAAATTAAACGACGTATAAAGTGGTCTTTCTTTTCCATTTACCACCCTTCCTCAGGGAAATTCTAATAGATATATGAGGTATACTTGCCAAAAATGAAGGAAATTAGTTCCCAGTTCATTCGCTGTCTATTCCACTGAACAGGTAACAAAGGTTCGATCGGTTGGTTTTATTCCCAGAGCTCAATACCTTTGTCATGATGTATAGTTTACATCCATCCTTTTTCTTCCTTTAGATATATTTTTGTCAGGCCTCTGTGAAGGTTATCATGAAACTTACAGAGGCAGTTAAATTTGCTACCGTTTCAATATTTACCCCTTCTGGCAAGTATATCTGCTTCTTATTTGAGTGAATACACATATCAGTGAACAATATTGGAGAGGAAACAGATTTGAGTTTATAAGATCATATGACATAGGAGCAGAATGAGGCCATTCAGCCTATTGACCCTGCTCTGATTCCAACATGGCTGATTTATTATCAAGTCTCAACCCCATTCTTCTGCCTTCTCCCCATAACCTCTGATGCCCAGACTAAACAAGAACCTATCATACGATGAAATGTTCCTGTTTGTGAAGCTTGCCAGTCTGCTGTGTTTCAGTATGTCCAAGTTCAGCCTGAAGTCGGGTGACTTCAGGGCTGGCGCAACCCCATGAACATGAATTCTCACTGATGTTGTGTACTGAAGCATAGCAGAAGCCAGAATATCAAAGACAGTGAGAGTGGCTGTAGGAATGCTCTTCACTCAGTAATGCCAATTCTCGAGTTGGGAAACTCAAACTAAAAAAGTAACACTTCAGACTGACTGTAACATCGAATTAGCGACTGTTATCTCCCCTGTTGCTGTGGAAGGAGTGATATCTGTCTCTCCCTTGTTGTTAGTGAGAGAGAGGGTCTGTGGGATGTCAAAATGTTGGAGTGAACAGTTTATTTTTGATGCACTGTAGACCATGATCTCTCTTTGGGGGCTTTGCTGTTGTTTTCATGGTGGGTCACGGGAATGCTAGAATAATTTGGGGGAGGGGAGAGAGGAGGGCTGATCCTGCTTCCTGCTACTTGTGCGTGGGAGGGGGCAGGGGCTTTGGGGTTCTTATGTCTTTTTTCTGTCATTCATTCTTTGGGGGTTTTTTTGTTTCAAGGATGTCTATGGAGAGTAAAAATTTCAAGTTGTGTACTGTATCCATTTTCTGATATTAAATGGAACTATTGACCTACTGAACAAGTGATTTGGCCTGTGGCAATGAACTCCACAGATCCACCATTCCCTAGCTGAAGGAATTCTTCATCTCTGTTCTGAAGAGACAACATTCCACTTTTAGGTAGTGCCCTCTTGTAAATTAAGATTTAATTAATGGCTAATCTTAAATTTTAACATGTATTCTGAGGTCGTGCCTTCTAACTCAGTAAGTATATTTAAGACAAGGTTGGATAGATTTTTACATGGTAGGGGAATTAAGGGTTATGGGAAAAAAGGCAGGTAGGTGAAGATGAGTCCATGGCCAGATCAGCCATGATCTTATTGAATGGCAGAGCAGGCTCGACAAGCGAGATGGCCAACTTCTGCTCTTATTTATTATGTTCTTATATCCTAGACTCATACTATCTGGTCTTTTCAATTTTGGATAGGTTTCAATGAGATCCCCCCTCATTCTTCTAAACTTCAGTGAGCACAGACATAGAGCTATCAAACACTCCTCATATGTCAACTCTTCTATTCCTGGGAGAATTCTTCTGAAACTCCTCTGGACTCTCCCCAATGCCTGGGGTCTCACTGCTCTAACAGCACAACATGAAAAAGAGAAAGAAATTAAATTTTAAAAATCTACCTACAGCCTTCACCTCTCCTCAACGAAGCTTCAATAAGCCAAAGCCCAAGCTCCCCATTTACACAGTGGCCACTCCATTTAAACTAGTTCTTTTTATGGGCCTTTGCCAAGAGCCTAATTATGTACAATTCAATATCTCCTTGGGAACTCTGGTTATATATACAATACCTTTCATCACCTTTGAAGTATGCTCAATGAGACAGAGGAAAAGAGGCAGTCAATTTTTGTACAACAAGGTCCCACAAATAAAAATGTTGCAAATGTTTTAGGTTGAAAAATATTTAACAGCTGAAATGTTAACTCAGTTTTCTCGTCAAAAGATTATGTCTGATTGATTGGGTATTTCCAGCTTTATCTCTTATTTGGATTGGTTAAAGGTTACTGCTAAATATAGAGAATTCTTTAAATAAAAGCAAATTCTATGGTTGAATGCTTCTGTGAGCATTTTTGTGATGGGGATTGCAGTTTCACTGTGTGACAATGGTTTTGGTCTTAGTTTTAACTGTATCATAAGGCAGAAGACAGGCAAGGAGCAGTTAAAAAAAATCATGAGATTTTCAGCAAGCCAGTCCTGAAGAAGGGTCAAGGCCCAAAATATTGACTGTTTATTCATTTCCATAGATGCTGCCTGACCTGTTGCGTTCCTCCAGTGCCTTTTTGTGTGTTACATGAGCTATTAACCATTTTATTCTGATCCTTCCACTCCATCTTCACCTCCAACATGTCATTAGGACTCGGCTGTAGAGTGAGTCAGCCCTTTGTGTCTGTGCCAACACCTTGGAAGACCGTACTACTCTTCCCACAAAGCCACTGTGTCAGTCTAGGCCTGAAGAGATGATAATCTTCACATAATTATCCATTTCACTATTGAATCTGGCTGAATGTTGATAAGGAAATACATTTTAAATAATAACAAAGTTATTGCTTAATACTTTTTCCTCATGTCACTTTGGGTACTTTTGCCAGGCATCTCACATTGGAGCAAAAAAAAACAATCTTCTGCAGGAAGATTCAATCTTCTTCTCAGTGGATCAGGTGGGGCAGCTGGGGTGAGAGGATGGTGAAGGTAGGGCCAGCTGGTGGGTGGCAAGCAGGAATACAAAGGCTACTGTGCTGCAATCTGATAAGAATAAAAGGTGCTAATGGGACCATTGAGAGGAGGTGAGGTGCAAATGGAAATATATGGGGTAGGGGTCCTGGTGGGTGAAGAGTGAGGATGGTAGGTTGGTGTACTGCGGAGAGCATTCTGACTGGCTGCATCACTGTCTGGTATGGGGGGGTGGGGTGGGCAGCTACTGCACAGGATTGAAGTAAGCTACAGAGAGTTGTAAAACCAGTCAACTTCAACGTGGGCACAAGACTCCACAGTATCCAAGACACCTTCAAGGAGCGGTGCCTTAAGAAGTCAGCATCCATCATTAAGGACCGCCACCATCCAGGAGATGCCTTCTTCTCACTGTTACCATCAGGGAGGAGATACAGAAGCCTGAAGGCACACACTCAGTGACTCAAGAACAGCTTCTTCTCCTTTGCCATCCCACCTCTGCATGGACATTGAAATCATGAACACTACCTCACTATGTTTAATTTCTGTTTTGACACTACTTAATTTAACTATTTAAGATACGTATATACTTACTGTAATTCACGAGCTTTTTCCCATTGTATCATGTATTATACTGTACTGCTGCAGCAAAGTTTCACAACAAATGCCGGTGACATCAAACCTGATTCTGATTCCGATTCTGACTGTTTGCAGCGGCACAGTACCATAACACTCGCTCCCGAGGTTCAGTTCCACCGCTCTCTGTAAGGAGTTTGCATGTTCTCCCCATGACCATCTGTTGTTTCCTCTAGATGTTCCCATTTTCCTCTCACATCCAAAGGTATAAATTAACTGGTCATACGGGTGTAAATGGATGGCATGGGCTCGTTGGGTCGGAAGGTCCTGTTATCATACGGTGTCATTAAATAAATAACTAAATAAAACCAGGAGATGGCGGGGGGGGGGGGTTTAAAAATGATTACGTGGGACTGGAGAGGACATGGGAAAGGTAACAAAGATAGGTGGACTCAAGATGAATAAAACAGAGAGACAGACAGAGAGAGAGAGTGAGAGGAGAGAAGATGAATGTAGCATTTGGTAGAAAAGCTCAAAATCATGGGCATATGTAGCGTATGCACTTTCCATCTCTGCTGCTATTTTAGAAGATCTCTCCTTCTGTACATTTAACATCCCTTCCAAAGTATGGTACACAGAAATGGACAGAACACTCCAGATAAAGTCCAATCAGGGTCCTGAAAACACTTACCAACATCTCCTCACTTTTGAGCTCTATTTGTTTTAATAATCTTCTGAATATTGTCTTACAACTTCAATGATATTTCTCAGGTCTATCTCTATCAATTGTAAAATTGAAGCACTTAGTTAAGTTGCCATGGTTTATTCTTCCTAGAATTATCTGTAGCTTCAGATCCTCCTGTGCCATTATCTGTGCATTTCAGAATGCCTATGTCATCCTGACATTTTTGACTATTCTTCTTATTGATTTGTGAAATTCTGAGTTCTGCTTCATGGGCAGATTTCGAAATTACATTTCATTGATCCATTTCTAGGTCATTAATACATTTCAAGTCATCCTAAAACTGACCACACGGGACTCCAATATATTCTGCCCACTTTTATAAGAACTGTTCATTGCACGGCCCTGATTTCTGTCCCTTAGCCGATATTGTTGTTTAAACCCCAAATCTGTGAACAGTCTGTGATGTATACTTATTATATGCCTCTGAATTTCCATATTTACCACATTCACAATTGTACCTTTATCGAACCTTTCCAGTAAATGATCAAAGAACTCATATTTTTCCTTTTAAAACTTGGATCTACTTTTAATTTTAGCTCATATCTTTCCAAGTGCCCATTACATTTGTCTTTGATGTAGTCTCTGGATGTTTCCCACAACGAATCAGAAACTATAAGCTCCCTGCACACACACTCTTGGAGCATTCCATGTTGAAATGGTCACTTGAATTATAGCCAATAAAAATGAAATTAGAGCCAGCAGATTCAAATGATGCTTTTGGAAAGCATCAAGTTGGATAAGTCACTGGGACCGGATGAGATATACCCCAGGCTACTGTGGGAAGAGAGGGAGGAGAATGCTGAGCCTCTGGTGATGATCTTTGCATCATCAGTGGGGATGGGAGAGGTTCCGGTGGATTGGAGGGTTGCAGATGTTGTTCCCTTATTCAGCAAGGGGAGTAGAGATAGCCCAGGAAATTATAGACGAGTGAGTCTTACTTCAGTGGTTAGTAAGTTGATGGAGAAGATCCTGAAAGGCAGGATTTATGAACATTTGGAGAGGCATAATATGATTAGGACTAGTCAGCATGGCTTTGTTAAAGACAGGTCGTGATGAAGGTAGAACAGTGCATGTAGTGGATATGGATTTCAGCAAAGCATTTGATAAGGTGCCCCATGCAAAGCTTATTGAGAAAGTAAGGAGGCAAGAGATCCAAAGGGACCTTGCTTTGTGGATCTGGAACGGGCTTGCTTACAGAAGGCAAGGAGTGGTTGTAGACAGATCATATTCTGCATGGAGGTTGGTGACCAGTGGTGTGCCTCAAGGATCTGTTCTGGGACCCCTTCTCTTCGTGATTTTTATAAATGACCTGGATGAGGAAGTGGAGGGATGGGTTAGTAAATTTGTTGACGACACAAAGATTGGGGGTGTTGTGGATAGTGTGGAGGGCTGTCAGAGGTTACAGCGGGACATCGACAGGATACAAAACTGGGCTGAGAAGTAGCAGATGGAGTTCAACCCAGATAAGTGTGAGGTGGTTAATTTTGGCAGGTCAAATATGATGACAGAATATAGTATTAATGGTAAGACTCTTGGCAGTTTGGAAGATCAGAGGGATCTTGGGGACACTCAAAGCTGCTGCACAGGTTGTCTGTGTGGTTAAGAAGGCATACAGTATATTGGCCTTCATCAACCGTGGGATTGAGTTTAAGTGCTGAGAGGTAATGTTACAGCTATATAGGACCCTGGTCAGACCCCACTTGGAGTACTGTGCTCAGTTCTGTTCACCTCACTACAGGAAGGATGTGGAAACTATAGAAAGGGTGCAGAGGAGATTTACAAGGACATTGCCTGGATTGGGGAGCATGGCTTATGAAAACAGGTTGAGTGAACTTGGCCTTTTCTCCTTGGAACAACGGAGGATGAGAGGTGACCTGATAGTGGTGTACAAGATGATGAGGCATTGATCATGTGGATAGTCAGAGGCTTTTTCCCAACACAAGAGGGCACAGTTTTAAGGTGCTTGGAAGTAGGTACAGAGGAGATGTCAGGGATAAGTTTTTTTATGCAGAAAGTGATGAGTGCATGGAATGGGCTACCAGCGATAGTGGTGGAGGCAGATGCAGTAGGGTCTTTTAAGAGATTCCTGGATAGGTACATAGAGCTTAGAAAAACAGAGCGCTATGGCTAACCTGAGGTAATTTCTAAAGTAGATGTTCAGCACAGTATTATGGGCCAAAGGGCCTGTATTGTGCTGTAAGTTTGCCATGTTTCTATATTTCAAATTTGGTGTTAATCTCAGGTAAAACATATTGCAAGCCTAATGTTGTACCACACCAGAGGAGGCCCAGTCAAAGTCAAGTTTATTGTCATATGCACATGTATGCAAAGATGCAATGAGAACACTTCTTGCAGAATCATCATAAGCATATAGTATCAGAAAAGCAACATTCATAAGGAAAACACAGATTTCTAATTTTACAAGAAAGAATACAATTGGAACAAATTAAGTCAATTTTCGTGCTAAGTGATCATAGTTTTGCTAAACAGCAGAGATTGGGGTTTCATCAGTTAGCTCAAGAGCTGAATGGTTGTCCTGAACATGGTGCTGTGGGATTTCAGACTTCTATACCTCATGCCTGATGGTAGCTGCGAACAGATGGCATGGTCCAGATGGCAGATGTGCCTTTTTGAGCGTGTGCCTCTTGGTAAATTAGTAAACTGATTTATTAATTGTTAGCTGGTCATGAGGAGGTGCATGAGAATGATCCCAGGAATGAAAAGGTTAAGATCTAAGGGGAGTTTGATGGCTCTGGGCCTCTACTTACTGGAGTTTAGAAAAATGAGGGATGGGCGGTGGGGGCGGGGGGTTGATCTCATGAAAACTTATTGAATATTGAAAGGCCCAGATTGAGTGTATGTAGAGATGAAGTTTCCTATAGAGAGGAAGTCTCGGACCAAAAGGCACAGCCTCAGGGCAGAACATCCCTTTAGAACAGAGATCAGGAGGAATTTGTTTATCCAGAGGATGGTGAATCTGTGGAATTCATTGCCATATACAGCTGTAGAGGCCAGGTCATTGGGTATATTTAAAGTGGAAGTATACTGGGGATATTTAAAGTGGAGTTTGATACGTTCTTGGTTAGTGAGGGCTTCAAAGGTTATAGAGGGAAGGCAGAAGAATAGGGCTGAGAGGGATAATAAATCCTTGAGCTGGATCCTTGGAGATGAGCTTGAGACTGGTACGTGCTTTCAGGCTATTGTATCTTATGCCCAAGATGGATGGGGGGGGAGGGAATAAGAAAGAATGTCCACATTGGATGGGTTCTTTGATTAAGATATCTGTTTTACTGAGGCAGAAAGGAGGGTAGAGAGAGTTCGTGGAGGGGAGATTTGTTTATGTGATATGTTGGGCTGTGCCCACAACTCACAGTAATTTCTTTTAGTCACGGGCAGAGCATTTGCCATACCAAGCCATGATGCATCTGGATAGGAAGCTTTGTAATAGTGCATTGGTAACACTAGATAGTACCTACAGTGGTGAAGTTGCTTTCAGTGACGTATTGGGCACTGTCCACCACTCTCTGCAGCTTCCTATGTTCTGGTACGTTCAAATTTTTGTACCAGGCCATGATGCAACCAATCGCAACATTTTTAACAGTACATCCGTAGAAGTTTGTTAGAGTGCAATCCTTCTTGATCTTGTAAGAAAAGCAAAGAAACTGGCACACTTTCCTTATAACTGCATCAATTCACCAGGCCCTGGGCAGGTCATCCAAAATATTTACACCCCAGGAATTTAAATCTGCTGGCTCTCTCCACTGTAATCCCTCAGTGTAGACTGGCATATGTTCACACTCCGTCCCCTTCGTGAAGCCAACAATCAGCTCTTTAACTTTGTTAATCCTGAACAAGAGGTAACTGCTGTGACATCACTCAGCCAGGTGTCCTGCCTCAGTCTGGTAAGCTGATTCATTGCCATCTGTGACTTGCCCAACAACAGCAGTGCTTCGGCAAATTTAAAGATGGCTTTAGAACTGTGTTCATCACACAATCATGTGCGTATAGAGAGCAGAGCAAGGGCTAATCACACAGTTTTGAGGAGCACCTATGTTCATGATCAAGGAGGAGGAGACGTTGCTGCCAATCCTCACTGACTCAGGTCTGCCAATCATGAAGTAAGGTATCTCTTTGCAGCAAAAGGTAAAGAGACCTAGGTCTTGAAATTTAATAATTATTATTATTATTAATTATTACTATTATTATTGTTATTATTTTTGTAGGCAGAACTGTCTACAATCCCAAAGGGAAGCTTGAGGCTGCTGATCTGTCAGGCTATTCCCCTCACTCAGATCATAGCAGTGCGCCAACAATGAACTAAGCATTATTGATAAGTACTATTCTTTCAACGTAGTGAATGTTTGCTGTAAGACTTTTGGATGCAGCTTGAGGAACACAATTAGAGGGGGAATTGCCACACAGTGAAACATTCCGGAAAAATCTGCAATACTTAAAGCAAGGGTTAGAACAGCACAGGAGTCACTACTAGAATGGGTAAATGAGCGCAGGAAATTTAACAGAGGGATAATAATTATTTTGTTAGCTATTGGGTACAGATGGAATAAAATCATTAAAACTAGGCCAGTTATAATATGGGTATTTAATAAGATGACAGTATAGGACTGTGAAGGAAAGGCTTATCGGACTAGCTTTCCTAACATGTAAGAGTACGCACAATGGTTTCATCTTCTACCTTTCCTTTTCATGCTCCTATTCTTCCCCTTTCTTCTGTACTTGCTGCCCTCTGACTGTATTGTTAAGGTCTGATTCAAAAACCTAAACATGAAATTTGACCTGCGTTCAAAAGCTCCTCCATTAGGTTTCAGACATGGAAGATTTGCTCCAGGAATACAGCTGTTGCTGGCAGCAGGTTGTCTCCCATGTTTAAACTCAGTTCAGCCATGCATCTGAGTAACTGAAGAAGTGATCTAAGTATGAAAAGTATTGCCCTTAATGTTCAGTAGCCAGCATTTAACCTGCTAAATTGGCTAGTGTAAATGTAGCTAACAGGCAAAAGGGGACTGACCTGCACAATGCACTCCTTGCGGCCATCAACAAGCTGGACACCTCTTTGCCTTCCTGAAAAATATAAGGCTGAGAGTGAGAGTTTGGTAAAGGAAGCCTTAATGATCTTTCTGAGACAATGATCGGCCTCTAATGAGAAGATATTGCTGATGTTACCTGCTGCGAGCTGGAACAAAGCTGCTTCCAATAAGAGTGACTTTGACCTTGGCAGACATTAGCAATACTGTCCACGTTCTGAATTGCTTTTTAAGTTGTAACTGCTGCAGTGAATGTAATTGACTAGCTGTGTGGGAGCCCAACAGCTCATCTGAAAACCCAATATGGTGTGGCTTTTTGCATACCCACCGTGGAAGGCTGGATATTCAAAGGTTCCAAGATTCAAACTACATCTATTATCAAAGAAAGTAGAAATTATACAACCTTGAAATTCGTCCGCTTACAGTCAGACACAAAGCAAGAAACTCAAAAAAATCCCAATTAAAAAAAATAAAGACCAACACCCAATGTGCAGAGAAAAAGAAAAAAAACATATATCAATAGAAGCTAACCAACCAAATTGAGTCATTAGATCTGAATCCCCAGAGTAGCCCAGAATAGGCCCAAGCCTCGGTCCTTGTTCATCATATTATCAGGGCAAATCACTGCGAAGCCCATAGCCACAAAGCACAATGGCTGGGGCAGTGTGAGGATATGCTCAGACACTGAGAATATTCAAGATAAGAACATGGGATTTTTGGATTCTAACATAATCAAGGGATCTGGTGATGTTAAAGATCAACCATGATCTTATTGAATGACTGAGCAGACTCAAGAACACTATAGCTCGCAAAACTCTGACTTGGAATCTAGAATGCGACGGCAGAATTTACGAATGATCAGCGTGAGAGAAGCCGTTGAAGCTAACAACCCCATGAAATATTTCTCTCAACTTTTAAAAGATGCATTCCCTACTGTATTTCCTGACCAACCACCGCTACTGGATCGTGTTCACAGAATCCCATCATACTCGTCTAGGTCAGATAGACCTAGGCATGTTATTTTACGTTTTCATTACTTTCAAGACAAGGAGAGACTGTTTCGATTCGCTCGATCTAAAGGTTTCATTGATTTTTCGGATCTTAAGTTCCGATTCGTGGAAGATTTCAGTAAACCAATCTGGGACCAACGGGTCCGTTACAGATCCGTGATGTCGGAATTCTATAAGATGGATTTAAGACCAGCGCTGCTGTACCCTGCACGTCTAAGGATTCGCATGTTAGATGGAGCCCTTCGTTTTTTTGATTCTCCATCGGATGCCCAGAGTTATCTGGATCAACTTTCATCTTCAACATCTTAATTGCCTTTTTTTTAATTTTCTCCGTTGATCGGAGGCTGTGAATTGGTTGGTTTTAACTTTTCTGTGCCCTATTTGGGCAGAAAAGTTTACTTTTGATTTCTTAATATGGCTGCTAAACTTTCTTTTTTAACTGCGTCATTTCTTTCTTTTCCCAGGGGATTCTGGGTGGTTACTTCCCTTTTGTCATCTTACGTATTTCCTGTGCGGCCTTAAATTTTGTAGTTTTTTAAAAAAATTTTATTCTGTTTTGCTTTTTATAATCACTTTATGTTAATAATCCTATTTTTTTTTGTTGCTGTGTCTATTCATGAGTTTGAGGTTTATTGTGGTTTTTTTAATATATATTTTCCGGCTTTTGTTCTGTTCTGTGTGTACTCTAATTGAGCTAACTTTTTTTTACTTATTTTTTTACTGTTTTACAATTAGCTGATCCTTTTCATATTTATACCTTTTTTTTAGGGAGCGTATACCGGAAGTCATGGGGGTAGTTTTAGCGCTTGCTTCTTTCTGGCGGGTCTGCTTTAGATTTTGCCTTGTGGTCTTGGGGTGGGGGGTGGTGGGAGGGGCTTCACGTTTTAGTTTGTTTTTCTTTGGGCTATATACATTATTGAAGTACTGGTTGCGTCCTTTTCCCCGGTATCTTTTGTATGTTCTGTTTCCTCTCCGGGTTTGTGGGTCGCGCCTATTGTCAATCCTCCTTGTTGTGGGTTGACTTTAGGTTTTATGGAGTCTATTATTAATTTTGTCTCCTGGAATACTAATGGTCTTAATCATCCTATTAAAAGAAAAAAAGTTTTTAAAGTGTTCCGGAGACTTAAAGCACAAATTTTATTTTTACAAGAGACCCATGTACGGAGGGGGGACAGACTACGTTTTTTCAAATTCTGGAAGGGACAACAATTTCATTCGAACTCCAATGCTAAGATTCGAGGCGTCTCTATTTTTATAGATTCCTCAGTTACTTTTATACAACAGGATATTATCTCTGATCCGAATGGTAGATTTTTATTGGTTAGTGGTTTACTATTTAATAAAAAAGTAGTTTTGGTTAATGTTTATGCTCCTAATATGGATTGTCCGGAATTTTATAAATCATTGTTTGATCAGTTTCCGAATTTGAACGAGTTTTCATTGATTTGGGGCGGAGATCTTAATACCTGTTTATCTCCAGCTTTGGACCGTTCGGCTCCTTTACGGACTTTACCTAATAAATCTGCAAATTTGATTAATTCCTTCCTTTCTGATTCTGGGTCGACGGACATTTGGCGTTTTCTGCATCCTCAGGAAAAAGATTTTTCCTTTTTTTCACATGTTCATCATTCCTATTCAAGAATTGATTATTTTTTTATTGATTCTCGTCTCATTCCTTCAGTGATTAAATGTGATTATGATTCTATAACCATTTCGGATCATGCTCCACTTAAGCTTTCTATTAAAATTATGGCCAATATACCAAACAATAGACAATGGCGTTTTAATTCGCTGTTGCTTCAGGACTCGGACTTTGTTAATTTTATGAATGAACAGATTGAGCTTTTTTTTACAATTAACCATACAGAAGATATTTCGGTTAACACTCTTTGGGACACTTTTAAAGCCTATATTCAGGGTCAGATTATTTCGTATTCCGTTGCTTTGAGGAAGAAACAGAAGCAGGAGGAGATGGCAATTGTGGACAAGATTAAAGAAATTGATAAGAAATATGTTATGGCTCCTTCTGAGGAGCTATACAAACAAAGAACTGAACTTCAAATGGAACACAGTTTACTACTCTCGTCCTCGATTGTAAACCAATTAAAGAAAACAAGAAGTGATTTTTATGTTCATAGTGATAAAATTGGCAAGCTGCTGGCTAATCAATTGAAATCTAATTATGTTAAATCTCAAATCAATCAGATTTATAACCAAAATGATCGATTGATATTGGATCATGTGGGGATTAATCAAACCTTTTGTGATTTTTATTCTTCTTTATATCAATCAGAGTCTCCTCGAGATTCTAAATATATGAATGATTTTTTAGATAAGTTAGACTTCCCTCAGATTTCACAGGATATGTCTTCTTTATTAGATACTTCTATTACAATGGATGAGATTAAGAATGTTATTTTTTCTATGAATCTGGGGAAAGCTCCTGGCCCTGATGGGTTTACCGTTGAATTTTATAAATGTTTTGCTTCTTTATTGATTCCTTGGCTCTATAAGGTTTTTGAGGCTTCTTTGAAACTTGGTAAACTTCCGGAATCCTTTAATAGAGCATCAATTTCTTTAATACTAAAGAAGGATAAAGACCCTGCTCAATGTGCATCTTATAGACCAATATCTTTATTAAATGTTGATTCTAAAGTTTTTTCTAAGTTATTAGCAAATAGACTAGAAAAAGTACTTCCTTCTATTATTTCGGAAGACCAAACGGGTTTTATTAAAGGTCGTTACTCTTTTTATAATATTCGTACATTGTTAAATATTGTTTATACTCCCTCACAAAATGTTCCTGAGTGTGTTATTTCTTTAGATGCCGAGAAAGCTTTTGATAGAGTAGAATGGCCTTATTTATTTAAGGTGCTTGAAATGTTTAATTTTAGCTTGAAATTTATATCCTGGATTAAACTGTTATATTACTCCCCTGTAGCCTCGGTTCGTACTAACTCTTTAAACTCACCTTTTTTCCCTCTCTTTCGTGGTACTCGACAAGGCTGTCCTCTTAGTCCCCTATTATTTGATATTGCATTAGAACCTCTTGCAATTGCTATTCGAGAATCTTCAAATATTACTGGGATAACTCGGGGATTAAAGTCCCATAAATTATCACTCTATGCTGATGATTTACTTTTATATATTTCTAATCCTGAGAGATCTATTCCTGCTGTTTTAGAGTTATTAGCACAATTTGGTCTTTTCTCAGGTTATAAATTAAATCTTAGTAAGAGTGAACTTTTTCCGATTAATAAACATCTTCCCTTATATTATAAATTTCCATTTAAATTGATTAATAATTACCTTTCATATCTTGGGATTAAAATTACTTGTAAACATAAAGATTTATTTAAGACTAACTTTTTACCATTAATAGACCATATTACTCAACTTTCATCTAAATGGTTTCCTTTATATTTAACTTTGGTTGGTCGTATTAATGCAGTTAAGATGTTTTTTTTGCCAAAATTTTTATATGTGTTTCAGGTATTACCAATTTTCGTTCCTAAATCTTTTTTTGATAAAGTCGACTCTAAAATTTCTTCATTTATTTGGCAGAATAAGAATCCGAGACTGGGTAAAATACATTTACAGAAAGCTAAGAGAGATGGAGGTTTAGCATTACCTAACTTTAGATTTTATTATTGGGCTATTAATATTCGACATATGAAATTTTGGTTACTTGACCGGGACATACTATCTATTCCTAAATGGGTAGCATTGGAATTACAATCTGTTCAGGGCTATACACTTGGTTCTATTTTAGGTTCATCTCTTCCTTTTGATTCGAAACGCCTTAAGCAGGTCTCTAACCCGATCGTTAAATATGCTTTGCGTATTTGGTTTCAATTTAGAAAATTTTTTGATCTTAATCAATTCGGGTTAGCGATTCCTATTTTAGGTAACATATTTTTTCCTCCCTCTTTTACGGATCGCGCTTTTCAAACTTGGAAGACTAAGGGTATTTTACGGTTTTTGGATTTATTTTTAGATGGTTCCCTTATGTCTTTTGAACAATTATCTAATAAATATAACTTATCAAGAATACATTTTTTTAGATATTTACAAGTTAGAAATTTCCTAAGTACTATACTTTCTTCCTTTCCAATGCTTCCTCCTATATATATTTTAGATTCGATAATTAACCTTAATCCATGTCAGAAAGGTGCATCGGCTATGATTTATAATATTATTATGAAACTTAGGAAAGCTCCATTTGATAAGATTAGGGTAGATTGGGAACAGGAATTGGGGCTTACCATTTCTGTGGATGATTGGGGGCAGATTTTACAATTAGTTAATACTTCCTCTATTTGTGCTAAACATTCCCTAATTCAATTTAAAGTGGTTCATAGAGCACATATGTCCAAAGATAAGTTAGCGCGTTTTTACACGCATATTAATCCTTTCTGTGATAGATGTTCGGGGCAGATAGCCTCTTTAACTCATATGTTTTGGTCTTGCCCTACTTTGGAAACTTTTTGGAGAGATATTTTCAATATTATTTCTAAGGTATTAAATATAGATATCTCTCCTCACCCTATTACTGCTATCTTTGGACTGCCTAAAATTTCTAGTAATCTTTCCCCTTCAGCCCGTAGAATGATTGCATTTCTTACTTTGATGGCGAAAAGATGTATTTTACAACATTGGAAAGAGCTTAATGCTCCAACTACCTTTTTTTGGTTTTCTCAGACGATTTTATGTTTGAATCTGGAGAAAATTAGAAGTAACCTTTATGATTCTTCATTTAAATTTGAACAGATTTGGGGACCTTTTATTCGATATTTTCATTTAATGTAATATTTACCCTTCTTGTTTTTTTTTCACTGTTTTAATGGAGGTCGGGATTGAGGACGTGATTTTAAGTTTAACTATGTTTGGTTTCAAGTTAGCCCATTGCTTTGCTTTGCTTTTAGTTAGTTGCACGGTGGGTTTTTTTTTGGGGTTGTTTTTTTTTCTTTTTTTCCATTGATATATATAAAATTTAGTATACTATTATGTTATCTTGGTTTCTTATGCTTAAATTACATTGTTTGTAGTATTTTCTTTTTGGTATTGTTATCTTTTGGAATTTTATTATACTTTAACATTGTATTAATGTTTATATGGCTTACCTTTTTTGTATACTTACTCAATAAAAAGATTTAAAAAGAAAGAAAGAACACTATAGCTCGTGTTCTTTGTTATGCCCCTTTATATGGTCGTTTCCTTTATTGATTCTTCCCTCATCCGTTATCTTACCTCTTCGTCCTTCTCACAGCCCAAAGCAAAAAGAATACCTGCAGAGAACCCAATTTTCCATCACCATTCTTGAATAACAAACCAGTAACTAACATCCACCAATGATGCTACCCTCACCCAGATCTCCTCTATTTCCCAAACATGCACTGTCACCGCACTTTCCCACCGCCTTAACAGTGTTAGAATTCCTCTTGTCCTTACCTACTGTATTCTCGAGTCAGAGTGTATGGCAAATACCAACTTCACCAGCAACCAATCTTCAGACCTGAACATGAATTGTAGACGGGATTTAAAATGCAGCCCTGAACAATAGAATCCCTGGAGCTGCAGGCTGGAGTTGATTGCAAACCAGGCAATGCTGATTCACATTCTTTCTGGGTGTCTGGGCTGTGGGTGTGCAGGAGGGTATAAATCAAAGGAGAGATTGTGGATACATTATAACTATAGAATTATTTATTATGTTGTTACCTTTGATCATTAGCATATAAAATGTCATGTAATATTGGGTCAAGCAGACCTCCTCTTCTAAGAGAGTTGAAGTATGATGCCAGTTCCTCACTTTTGTTAAATAAACACTTTTATATCTACTTGCTTCAATGTCTCTCCAGTGACTTAGTTTACAACACAACACCGAACACCCCATGAGCCTCCGTAAGCAACACGGAAGTTCTGTACAACTTCCACAATTTCCAAATGGACCCTACCACCAAACACATATTTACCCCACCCCACTCTCCACTTTCCACAGGGATCACTCCCGCTATGATTCCCTTATCCATTAATCCCTCCCAACTAATCTCCCTACTAGCACTTATCTCTGCAAGTGGCCAAAGTGCGACACCTGCCCCTTCACCTCCTCCCTCACCTCCATTTAGGGCCCCAAAGCCTCCTTCCAGGAGAGGCAACACTTCACCTGTGAACCTGATGGGATTGTCTATTGTGTCCAGTGCTCCCGATGCAGCCTCCTTTACATTGCTGAGACCCGCTATAAATTGTGAGATTCTTTTGTTGAGCACCTTCACTCCATCCGCCTAAACTGGAACTTCCCAGTGACTAAACTCTTTAATTCCCATTCCGACATATTAGTCCATGGCCTCCTCTTGTGCCACAATGAGGCCACCTTCAGAATAGAGGAGCAGCACCTTGTATCCCGTTTTGGTATCCTCCAACCTGATGGCACGAATATCGATTTCTCCTTCCAGTAAAACAAAATTCCCTCCCCCTCCCCTATATTTTGCTTCCCCTCCCTAGCCTCTTACCTCTTCTCGTCTCCTATCACCTCCCTCTGCTCCCTCTCTTCTTTCCCTTTCTCCTATGGTCCACTCTCCTCTCCTATCAGATTCCTCCTCTCGAAACCTTTAACTTTCCCACCCGCCTGACTTCACCTGTCACCTTCCATATCCTCCATCCCCTCCCTCACCTTTTTATTCCGGCATCTCCACCTTTCCTTTCCAGTTCTGAAGAAGTGTCTTGGCCCGAAATATCGATTGTTTATTCAACTCCATGGATTTTGCCTGTCCTGCTGAGTTCTCCCAGCATTTGTTTGTGTTGCTTTGGAGTTCCAGTATCTGCAGTGTTTACCAGTAGCTAACGTATATGCTCAGTGGCCACTTTATGAGGTACAGCGAAACATTAGTGCAAATACCTAATCAGCCAGTCATGTGGCAACAATTCAATGTGCAGAAGCATGCCAACATGATTATGGGGTTCAGTTGTTGCTCAGACCCAAATATCAGAATGGGGAAGAAATGTGATGTAAGTGACTTTGACTGTGGAATGATTGTTGGTGCCAGGCTGGGGGGTTTGATCATCTTAGAAACTGCTGATCTCCTGGCATTTTCACGCCCAACAGTCACTAGAGTTTACAGAGAGTGGTGAGATAAACAAAAAAACATCCAGTCAGCAGCAGTTCAATAGCCAAAAATGCTTTGTTAATGAGAGAGGTCAGAGGAGAATAGTTAGATTGGTTCTAGCTGACAGGAAGGGGACAATAACTCAAATAACCAGGCATTACAACAGCGGTGTGCAGAAGCATCTCTGACTGCATAATACATCAAACCTTGAAGTGAATGGGCTGCAACTGCAGAGGACCATAAACATACACTCAGTGTCCAATTTATTTGGTACAGTAGGTACTTTATAAAGTGGCCACTGACTGTAAATAGAGAAAAACTAATCCTTTAAATATCCCCGTTGAAGAATCTTTCATGTCTGTAAGTGCTAGAGAACTTGAACAGATTTAATACATAATCAGTCAAGCTCCGGGGCAGCTGAATTTTTAAACAGGTCCCACAGCAAGCACGGGGTCAACTTAAACATTTAATGAGCATTTTACATAATTCCTTCAGAGATTCAGGGTCTCTGCAGACCAGTCAGTTGCAATATTATCCGCCATTTAGGTACCTGCGTTAAACAGGCTTTCCAATTTATTTAAAGGCCCTACAGAACCTAGGTACATGAGAGTGCACCTCATTTTTTTTTCAGTTTAGATCTGTCACCCTTCCATTCTGCTGTTGGATCCTGATAAAACTCATCCTTACACAGGCAAGCCGTGTCCAACAATAACACACACCAACTGAGTGTTTTAATTTTTCATTTCACACATCGCTGCAGCATACACATGTACCCTCTGATAAACAGTTGGCCATTATCCTTCACATTTATAGTTAGCTCTCACCTTATGGAACATTTTGTGATTCTCTAATCTTCTCCAAACTTACAGTAAAGTATTGGAGCAGACTTACTTCAGAAAATACTGAGTGCAACTAACACACAGTGATCCACGCCACTAACACAACTTCTGGATAATACAAGCATATCTTGCCCAATAAATGATAGGAGCTCAGGCAAACTCTACATAATTTACTGATTATCCAACAGATGGAAGATATTCAGTTATACTGAAGTGCTAATTTGAAACTGATGGAATATATTTAGAATAACTTGAATTATTTAACTTGCAGATGTAGCATTATACCAAACAACAAATTTACTATTTTAATGAACTTCTTCTGATAGTTCCATCTGGTGCCAATTAAAACCTGCATAATACAACATAAATGAATGTGAATTTTGATATGAAAGTGACAGATTTTCAATTCATCTGATTTAGTAAATTACTTTATAGGTGATGTTTTAACTGAAAAGGATAAAAAGCAACAAGATGGATTTGCAGTATTAATAACTAAGACATAAAATCATTCTTTGGATCCTTTTCCCATTTCCATTTATGGCAATTATCACTCCATATACAGCACCAGTATCCGAAGCATTCACGAGGAGTTGATGGTATTAAAGATTTGTATAAAGTTGTAGAAAAGTCCTTTCAGGAATATCAATGTTAATATGAGGGATGAAGAACTAGAGAAAATTCCATTTTTTGGTGCCTCTCATTATGAATCCAATAGTTCAAGGGAAAACCTTAGTGTTGCATGTAACCATTTACTCAGGATCATCACTGATATTGAACCTTCTGTTACCCAGTATGTAAACTTGAGATAGTGCCAAGTAAAATAAAATTTAACTCCAAACTCATATGTTTGATCATTTGTAAAACATTTACCAAAAATAGATTCCCTTCGTTGTCCTACAGAAAATTACAGTATTTAAAAGTAAATAATTCACTGATTATTAAGTCTCTTTGGCCAGATGAGAAACCATCTCTAGAAAACCGATTAAACCATCAATACCATTTTAACATGACAATTTGATTGTCTATTGCAATCATTTTAAGAGCCTGTGGGACTTTGGTTCCAATGAATGCAGTATTTAACATTATATCAAGGAATCTTTTCTTGTAGACTCGGAGATGAAGCTGTAAAAGATGTAGGAGCCTCCCCATGACGTGTGCAATCAGGAATCATTTCTTATCTCAGCCTGACCGAGGAGTTGTGTGTACAGAAATTATTCCTCACCAGGATAGATGTCAATGGGTTTTATTACCAGCTGCAGAACCAACTGGAGTGCCATTCTAAAGGAGAGACAGCCTTGTCTACAGATGGCAAATAGATAATGTTTCTTAATTTCTATACAATAGGAGTATTTTAACTGCAGAATGGGATAACTAGAACGTCTTAAGCCCCATCTTTTCAGCATTAAAATAGCATCCTGGCCCTCCCTAACTCTTTCTTAAAAAAAGATCTAAAATTGCACAACATGTAAGAGCCACTTTGCCCTACAGTATGACTTTGTGCTGGAATTAAAAGAGCACTATGGCAGCACTGTGGGAAACATGGTGTCTATTAGAAACCAATCTTGAAACCTCCTTCCTGTGTTGCATAGAAGGAACTCTGGACAGTCTCTGTTGCACTTCTGGAGCAGCACAGCTCCTCTGTGGGAAATACATACCAGCCTCTGTGTAAGCTTCTCTCACTAAATCCAGGAAGCATGCTCCCTACCCTCTGGAAGACCTGGGCATTTTGTATGATATCACCTCCAAAACATATACCAAGAAATTTGCTTGTGGTATTAGCTCTTTTCAGTCATTGACGGACAGTAACACAGACTCCGTTGTGATCATGTCATAGATTCATTAGAATTCCTTGTGGACATCCATCAAAGATTTTATCATCTTTTCTGATACTGTGTGATAAGGTAGAATCACTTAATGATCTCATAGTAAATAATCTCCAGGGAAGAGTGATCATTGCTTAGTAGAATTACAAAATCATTTTGAGGATGAGAAAATTGGGTCTGAATCTCTAACTCAAATTTGAATAAAGGGCATCATTGTGGTACAAGGACAGAATTGGCCAAGGTGGGTGAGGTAAATAAATTTGTGACAGAAATTTAAGGAAATGTTTCATAATTGTCAACAAATGTAGAGTTAAATGAAATCATAATCAGGTTTATTATCACTAATATGATGTGAAATTTGTTGTTTTGCAGCACAGTGCACAGATACAAAATTAGTATAAATTACAAAATAAATAAATAGCGTAAATTAAAAGGAATAGCGAGGTGGTGTTAATGGCTTCGTGAATTATTCAGAAATCTGATGGTAGAGGGAAAGAAACTGTTTCTAAATTGTTGAGTGTACCACCTCCTGCATCTCCTCCATGGTGGGAGAAACAAGAAGATTGTTTGTCCTGCTGAATGGTGAGGGTCTTTAGTGCTGGATGCCACCATCTTGAGACACTATGTCTTGAACATATGCTTGGAGGAAGGGAAAGTTGTGCTTCTGATGATGCAGGCTGTGTCTGTATCCTTCTGCAGCTTCTTGAAATCCTGCGATTTCATGATCCTGTGCATTGAAGCCTCCATACCAGGCTCTCATGAAACCCGTCAGAATGCTCTCCACTGTACATCTATAGAATCTTCAAGAGCCTTTGGTGACATACCAAGTCTCCTCAAACTCCACATGAAATATAGCTGCTAATGTGCTTTCTTCATGGTTGTATCTATCCCAGGATACATCCTCCAAGAGGTTAACACCCACGAACTTATCCTTCCCACAGCTAACTCCTTAATGAGAACTGGTGTACATATATTCTCCTGCCTTCTCCTTTCTAAAGACTTGAAAAATTAAAAGTTCAATAAGAAAGATGCAACATCTAAGAAGGTTAAGTAAGGCCCTCCCTGGGTAACAAACGGCCAACTTATGGACACCCATACATACAAACTCCGATAAATATTATTAAATTGAAAAGCCAGGCAGAATGGAAGAACTAGTTTCTTCAATCTCTACTCTGTTGGTAAGTGTTTGATTTATAAGTCATATAAGTCAAGTGAGAACCAGTTTTGAAGAAAAGCTGCTTACATGCAACTTTCCTGCATAATCAGACACTATTGCTCCATAAAAAATAGTGTGTAGTTTCTGTCAGAGATATTTGCTTTGGAAATTGTCAAGCAAACATTTCTATTCATAGCTATGAAACAACACTCTATTAAACATTGTAACAACCACTGATACTTCAATGCTATTGAAACCAGCCATTGACTGTGGGGCATCCCTTTTCCTGTATAATTGCAATTTGGCAGGAAAAAATAATAAATAAATATTTATGTTAAGTGATCTTCATTAATGCCATTCATTACAATACTGTGGAGATATGCAGACTGTATTGAGTGATTTTATGTTTTTTTCTGACCTATCAACAAAATCCATTGAGAGTGTCCTGACCAGCTAATTCTCTGTCTGGTACAGAAATTGCAATTCATCTGATCACAAAACCCTTGAAAGAATTGCAAGGATCACTGAGAGGATTATTGGGTTCTCCCTTCCATTCATCTGAGATATTTACCAGGAGCACAGCATACACTTTGTCAATGAACGCTCCCATCCATCCAATAATCTCATTGACACCCTACTATCAGGCAGAAGGCACCATAACATTAAGACAAGAACTGATAGCATGGCGAACAGCTTTCTTTCCCCAGGCCATGAGACTACTGAGCTCTCTGCAGACACCCAGGTCTCACCATGTATGAAGTTGCAGTAGTTTCATACTGTTTACTTTTTAACTTGCAATATAAATACATCTTACTATTTGTTAATTTGTGGTAATATTATTTTATGTGTTGTGTGTGAGTTATATGTACTGTGTTGTGCATCTTGATCTGGAGGAACATTGCTTCATTTGGTAGTTAACATGTATACAGTTGTAATAATAATAAACTTGAATTTGAACTTCGAATTTGACCTATGGACATATTAAAATGAACTATTTGTAACCCAGGGAGGATCTGTATGACATTATTTTTTTAAAAAGCATAAGGTTTATGAGAGATCAGCATTATATCAGCACCGTAAATACATGCTGATACTTATGTATTTATGTACATTTCATTCCATATCCATTCATTAAACTCTAACTTTATTTGTATATAATTCTTTATAATTGTTGAACGTTGTTGTTGACTTGCATGTTGTACCAAAATACCATAGCAAATTCCCAATACATGTAACTTTGTTTAGCAAATAAAGTCGAGACCAGATCCAAGATCATCGAAACTAGCAAAGAATGCCAAAAATATTATAAAGAGCCGGATTATGACGGTAAAGTAGAAACTAACATAAAAATAACCAGTAAGAGCTTTGATGCGTATGTAAAAAGGAAGAGAATAGCCCCAGGATGACATCAAGGAATTAAGAGTGAAAATTCACTACTCACAGCTGTGCAGCTAGTGGAGCAACTGCCTGTTAGGAGCCAAGATTCTGAAGGGGATGGACGGACCAGATTCTGAGAAAATAACCCATCCATGAGGCACCTGGACAAAAAGAGATAGCTTCAGAATTAAGGATCGCCCTTTTAAGACAGAGATAAGGAGGAATTCCTCATCTGAAAGGGTTGGGAATTTTTGGAATTCTCTTCTTCAAAGAGCTGAGGAAGTGGATTCATTAAATATATTCAAGATGGAAACTGAGAGAGATTTTGAGCTACAAGGAAAGGGTTAGGGTTAGGGTAGGAAACTGTTAAGGTGCGAGCTTACCTCAGCCACGAGGTCATTGAATGACAGAGCAGGGTTGAGGGACCAATTGACTGACTCCAACTCCATTTCTTGTTGTAAGACCATAAGGCATAGGAACAGAATTAGGCCATTCTGTCCATCGAGCCAGCTGCACCCTTCCATCATGGTTGATCCCAAATCCCACTCAACCCCATACACCTGTCTTCAAGCCATACCCTTTGATGCCCTGACCAATCAGGAAACGATCAACTTCCGCCTTAAATATACCTACGAACTTGGCCTCCACCACAGTCTGTGGCAGAGCATTCCACAGATTTACTGCTCTCTGGCTAAAACAAATTCCCCCTTACCTCTGTTCTAAAGAGTTACCCCTCGGTTTTGAGGCTGTGCCCTCAAGTTCTGGATACTCCCACCACAGGAAACATCCTCCCCACATCCACCCCATCTAGTCCTTTCAACATTCGCTAGGTTTTAATGAGATTCCCCCCCCCCCACCCCGCATACTTCTGAAGTTATCTTCTAGTTTGTTGTCTCAGTATTTGGCATACCTTGGTGAGAGAGGAATTTCCATGAATTGCTGACTAATCCGAGAGAAAAAATTGGATTGCAGAAACTTGTGTTGGGCTCAGCATTCCTGTCACTGTTTTCAACTCTGGTGGATCCAGTATAAGCCCCTCATGTGGCCCATAAAGGAAACCTCCTTCCATTTAAAATTTATCTTCTGCACGTTGCACTTCAACTGCGTCTCCCCGTAAAGATCCATCAAAAGTCACTTTGCCGAAAGCTCTGTCTCAGCTTCCGCAACAGTCTGCTCTCCAACATGAGTGCATCATTTCACACTCCTTTGAGCATCACCCAGTCTTTGCTGAAACACTTCAGGGAAGGTGTTGATTCTGTGAAGACATTCGCAGCCACCACCATCTCTCCATGGAGGTGTTTGAGGATGTTGGAAACATCCTTACTGTCAAGTTGAACACAGCAAAACACTTTCACAGCATTTGCTATGCTGGGGATCTTTACTCTGGTTAGGTCTGGCAGGTTACCTTCATCAGATAGTGCCTTATCCAGGCAACCAGAGGTTCAGCTTGTCTGGATTATCCACAGATACTGAGTTTGATAGCCAGGGGGTTGAAATGTTGACTGGCAGAATGTGAATTGAGCTTTGACCAGCGACCCATCTGGACATCAGAAGCTGACAGGATTTCACTCAGGTCCACTGCTCGAGCAGAAAAAGCAAGCAGGAGGTCGCAGAAGCGTAAATTGAAATTTGCCCAGCTAGGAATCTGCATTTGAGATTGATTAACAAGAGAAATTTAATGAAAGGCAGCAGCAAGCACAGCGGCCATCGTCTGTGTGGACAGAGTCAGAATAGTGATCTTGAGGCTTTAAATCTACGAGGTTTCAGCGAAGAGAGGCTTCAGTCAGAGAAAGCAAAAAAAAAAAGAGAAAAGCTCATGGTTAAGTTTTTTTTTCCTCTTTCTCTTCATTATAGCTGCTCAGTTAGAACAGTAGAGATGCCAGGCAGGAGAGTGAAATGCTCCTCTTGCAGGATGTGGGAAGGCAGGGCCACCTCCAGTCTCCTAGATGTCTACAACTGCAAGAAGTGCATCCAGCTGCAGCTTCCAGCTATCTGTGTTAAGGACTTGGAGCTGGAACTGAATGAACTCCAGATCATTCAGGAGGCTGAAAGGTGATAGATAGGACATAGAGAGAGGTAGTTACACCCAAGGTGCAGGACACAGAAAACAGAGTAAGAGTCAGGAAGGGGAAAGGGGTTAAGGAGCCAGTGCAGAGTACCCCTGTGGCCATCCCCTTCAGCAACAGGTACATCACTTTGGATACGGTTGCGGGGCTGACCTAACAGCGGAAAGTCACAGTGGTTGGGTCTCTGGCACTGAGTCTGCCTCTGTGACTCAGAAGGGAAGGGGGAAGAAGAGGCACGCTGTGATGACGAAGGATTTGTTAGTTAGAGGAACGGACAGGAGGTTCTGTGGGTGAGAACAAGATTCCCAGATAGTATGTTGCCTCCCAGGTGCCAGGGTCCAGGACATCTCGGATCAAACCCTCAATGTTCTTAAGAGGAAATGATGGGGCCAGAGGTTGTGGTCCATGTGGGTGCCAATGACATGGGCAACATGAGTGACAAGGTCCTACAAAGGCAGTTCAAAGGGTTAGGTGCTAAGTTAAAGGGCAGGACCTTCAGGGTTGTGATCTCAGGACTGCTACCTGTGCTATGTGCTAGTGAGGTCAGAATTAGGAAGGGGGGTTTCAATATGCAGGTAGATTGGGAGGATCAGATTGGTGTTGGATTCTAAGAGGGGTAATTCTAGAATGCCTACAAGATAATGTTTTAGAGAAGCTCATGGTTGAGTTCACTAGGGATCAACTATTCTAGATTGAGTGTCCTGCAATGAACCAGAGTTGATTAGACAGCTGAAGCTAAAAGAACCCTTTGGGGCAAGTGATCATAATACGATCAAATTCACTCCGAGATTTGAGAAGGAGAAGCTAAAGTCAGAGGTATCAGTATTAGAGTGGAGTCAAAGGAATTACAGAGGCATGAGAGAGCAGTTGGCCTGAATTGATTGCAAAGAGCACTGGCAGGGATGACAGCAGAGCAGCAATGGCTGGAATTTCTGGAAGCAATTGGAAAACACAGGATATATACATCCAAAAGAAGAAGAAGTATTCTAAAGACAAGATGGTACAATCGTGGTAACAGCAGAAGTCAAAACCAACATAAAAGCCAAAGAGAGAGTATATAATAGAGCGAAAATTAGTGGGAAGATAGAGGGTTGGCAAGCTTTTAAAAATCAGCAGAAGGCAACTAAAAGAGTCATTAAGAAGGTAAAGATGAGATACAAAAGTAGGCTAGCCAATAATATTAAAGAAGATACCAGAAATTTCTTCATATACATAAAGTGTAAAAGAGAGGAGAGAGTGGACATTGGACCACTGGAAAATGATGCTGGCGAGGTAGTACTGGGGGAAAAAGAAGTGGTGGACAGACTGAAGAAGTATTTTGCATCTGTCTTCAATGTGGTAGACACTAGCAGTATGGTGGAAGTTCCAAGTTAAAGAGGAATACAGGAGAGAGATGGAGAACAAGCTTGGGCAGAGTAGCACACAGGAGGTGTGGAGAGGTATGAAGAACATCACTGGCTTCAATCAGCCGAGCTGTAGCGCCTCAGAATATAGCCGTGAATGGGCAAATAAAACCATAAGATATAGGAGTAGAATTAGGCCATTTGGCCTATTGAGTCTGCTCTGATTCTTCAATAGGTTTGACAACTGTCCTCCTGTTCACAACCCCTTCAGCACAATAGTCTGGGTGCCGAGGCACCCAGTACTCCCTCAGCACCAACACCTCCCTCCTCCCTCCTCCAGTCAAACAAGAGCATGAACAACACAGGCTACCACTGTCTACATCTCCTCCTTGCCCTGCACCTGCCATCCACACCTCCATATATCAATTGCTATCGTCCCGATCTTCACTTCCCGCAGCCTCCACCTTTCACCAACTCCCCAGTCATCGTGGACTCACCTTCACTACTGAGCAGGTGAGAAGAGCTCTGGGGAAACTCAGACAGGACGAAGCATTGAGACCAGATGGTGTGAACCCCTGGTCCTGAAGGAGTGTGCTGAGTAGCTGTGAGGAGTTCTCCGGCACATTTTCATTCTGAGTCTCAGCCTGGAAAGGGTCCCGACTGAGTGGAAAACATCATGTGTGATCCCAGTACTCAAGAAGGGCCAACCAAAAGTCTTGAATGACTACCTTCCAGTGGCCCTGACCTCACACATCATGAAGACCCTGGAAAGACTAGTCCTGGCTCACCTCTGACCCCTGGTCAGATCAGCCCTCGATCCACTGCAGTTTGCTACCAGGAGCATGGAGACAACGATGCTGCCATCTACCTGCCAAACAGAGCCCACTCCCATTTGGATTAGCAGGGCAGCACCATGAGGATCATGTTTTCTTGATTCTTCAAGTGCCTTCAATACCATACAGCCCTCATTGCTGGGGACAAAGCTCCGTTCCATGCAGGTTGGAACTTCCGTTTTATCCTCGATGATGGACTACCTGACTGCAGAGTGAAGGCAGGAGATTGGAGCTGAGAGGAAAATTGGATCAGCCATGGTGAAATGGCGGAGCAGACTCGACGGGCCAAATAGCCTAATTCTGCTCCTATACCTTATGGTCTCATGGTCTAAATAGAGATTAGATTTTCCTGGTTCATTTTTTAGTTCAGTCTACCTTTGGCAGCTCATCTTGCTCATGATAGTCATCACCTTTACTCTGTTAACTTATTCAAAGTCCATTCTATTTGAGTAATGTGATTACTTTGATCTTGTCATACTCTCCCTCAGATGTCTTGTAAGATCTCTGGTTAGCTTGCTTAATTCTGTGAAGTGGTCTTCTCTTTTTTGCTTGCTCTCTGTCATCCATTCTCCACACTCAGAAATAAAGTGATTCATTCTTTTGTACCTGTGGCATACCTTCTGGTATATTAAACAATATTCCTGATTACATTTATGTAATTTTGCCAATGTTTGCATACTGTGTTGTTGTTATTTCCCTTCTATGATCAACTTGAAACAAAACTTCAGTCATGTATGTTGAGTTCAGCATACAATCTTGTCACAGAATAACCAGAAACATCTCTGGAGGAGAATGGACAGTCCCTCTACAGGTCATGCCCAACCTGCTGCGTTCCTCCATCACTCTTCGTGTTGCTCCAGATTCCAGCATCTGCAGTCTATCACGTCTACAGAGCAACCGGCCGTTGTGACGTTATTATTTGCAGCCAACAACAGTTCCTTTCAACATGTGCTGAATATACCCCATTTTCTTGACCTCTCCCGAAAAACATGAATTTGATCATGTGGAAGTTTTGCAGTAATTCTCAGCAGTTCTGAGAGACTTTTCCAGCATCTCATTGCTGGGCCTGGTTATCTAGTAGAGCTGATACAACAGCAGCCTTAACTTTCTGCTCCTCTTTATTAGCTCTTGCCAACTAATGAAGAAGTTCCTTCTTGGATCGATCACATTAATTTGGCAAGCTGCTTTTCTCAAAGCCCAGCTACAAAGACGGCTTTATCCGCTCCAACTTTTAGCATGCAGATCCAGCCACTAGTTACCTTTGTGGGGTTATTTTTATCTGGTGTTCAGCTATATTCACCTCCTTCTAGCATGAGTCCAAAGTTGTTATTTTTGAAGTCTCATCATGCTGCAATCCACATCATATTCCTTAAAAAAAGTTGGCGTTCCAAGCAAAACTATGGAAAGTCAATAGAGAAATACTCAGAAGATCAGGCACCATTGTGGTGATGGGACTAGCTTTAAAGGGAATCTTGGTATTTGGACCGAAAGGCCTGTTTTCATGACTATTGAAATACTTGCAAGGAGGTTGCAGCTTCATGGTCCCAGTGAC
The DNA here is from genome assembly GCF_963921235.1 of Mobula hypostoma. Taxonomy (NCBI): domain Eukaryota; kingdom Metazoa; phylum Chordata; class Chondrichthyes; order Myliobatiformes; family Myliobatidae; genus Mobula; species Mobula hypostoma. Next base: position 36,538,885 of record NC_086103.1, on the reverse strand, counting down.
TCAGATTTAAACCTAACTTTGGCTGCTATCTGCAGAGAATATGCACATTCTTCCTGCATCCGTGTGGGTGTCCTGGAACTCCCACATCGCAAAGTTGTGCTGGGAAATCAACTATCATCTCCAAATTTCCCTTACTGAGGGTGAGAGGCCAGAGATCCAAAAGGAGGCAACAGGCATGTGAAAGTGTGTAGATGGATATAGGCAGAGATATGAGACTGATAGGTACGTAAGAGCTAGCACGTCAATGAACTGAATTGCCTTCTTCTGTACCATAAGAAAACATCAGAAAAAAATCACTGACCTCAGTAATTAAATGTCCTCATCAGGCCTCCTCTTAAGTGCACATCTGGAGCAGCCAGAGAGGACATCACTGTCCCAGAGCCAAGACAAAAGCCTGCCTCAAACAGTAACCACAAAAACACAAGAGACACTGGTGCTGGACAGAGTTTGACAGGTTGTTTTAAAATGCTTCTTTTGCAGCCAGACACATCCTTGATTGAAGTTGCTGTTCATCCATTTGTTCAGCTCAGTATGAATGAAGCCATTTACTTTCACCTTCTCTGACTCAGGTTGTTCATCCCTCAGTTCCTTACGATTATTTAACCAAAGTAAGACAGACAACTGCATTGGAGTATTGCTCAGTGTACTGATGTGATGGAATGATCTATATAGATGGCATGAAAGACGAAGAATTTCACTGTACCTCAGTACATAATAAACTTAAAATAATAAATTTACCAATTTACCAAATAATCATCAGAATGGATATGCAAATAATTGCAATGTTGTTCGGCACACCAAGTGCTCAACCTAAGTATTCGGCTCGTCTTTAGAAGCCTAGGATCTCGGGGCTCTGGAGATGGGCGGATCAAGGGTTGGTGTCACAACAGAAACCTGTGTGACTTCGGGGAAGTCAGAATATCTGCGGCTGTGTGCCCAGATTTTTGGGCACAGAGCTCAAAAAAAGCGATGTGGCGGACTTTTAACATCGTAAACCAGCGAATTGTTTGTTATGTCTCCCCACTCGCTGGGAAAACGGAGACACCTCTTTCTCCCTTATTAGGGAGAGAGAGAATCTGTGGTACGTCGAATGCCGGGTGAAACGCAAAGTCTTTGGAGAAACTGCAAGTCTGTGTCTTTGCTGTTGCTTTGCTCATGCCTGAGTGCTCGATGGTGGGTGCCGACACTTTTTTTTTGCCAGAGGGGGAGGGAGGATTGTTGCTTGCTGCTGTTTACGCATGGGAGGGGGGAGCTGGGGGGGGAGTTTGAGGTTCTATCATTTGACCATCATTCATTGTTTGGGACACTCCTTTGTTTTCCTGGACAGCTGGAAAGAAAAAGCTTTTCAGGATGTATATTATACATTTCTCTGATATTAAATTGAACCTTTGAACTTCCAGTTCGAAAGGTTAGTTCTTCAGTTCCAATATGCTGGAGGACTATGAAGGCTCACTCTTGTATGATCAGACTATAGAATCATATAGCATGAAAACATCCTCTTATTGCATCCTGTCCACACCAAATATCAAGCACCTGTTTGCGCTCATTTCATTTTATTTTCCTCACATGTCTATCACCTCCCCAGTACTATCAAAAATTAACAATCTATATTGAAACAAACTGCAGATTCTGGAAACCTAATGTCAAAACAGAAAGTGCTGGAAATGCTGCTGCTCGGTGCTGTAAATGCATTCTGACCCAATGAATACCTCCGGCACTTTCAGTTTTTATCTTAGACCTGTATATTTTTGGGATTCGGAAGGAAACCAAAACATACAGAAGAGACCCAAATCAGAGAGAACATATAAACTCCATTCAGACAGCACCATGTATTACAAGTGAACACGAGTCTCTTGAGCGGTAAGGCAGCAGTTCAACAAGTTTCACTATTGTGTGCCCAAATGTTTGTCCGTTCCATATGGAGCAGAAACAGGCCATTTGCTCATTGAAACTGCTCCACCATTCCATCATGGCTGATTTGTTATCCCTTGCAGCCCCAAACTACTGCCTTCTCTTTGTGGCCTTTGATACCATGACTAATCAAAAGCCTTATAACCTCTGTTTTAAATATACCTAATGACTTATCCTCCACAACTGTCTGTGGCAATGAATTCCACAGATTCACTACCCTCTGGCTAAAGAAATTCCTCCATATCTCTGTTCTAAATGGGCATCCCTCTATTCTGAGACTGTGCCCTGGTCCTAGACCCAACACCACACACCAACCCACTATAGAGTTCTCCACATCCACTCTATCTAGGACTTTCAATATACAATAGGTTTCATCCTCATTCTTCTAAACTCCAACAGGCACAGGCCCAGAGCTATCAAATGCTCCTCATAGATTAACCCTTCAATTCCAGGGAGGATTCTTATGAACCTCCTCTGGACCCTATCCAATATCAGCACTGCTCTCTTTGATGAGGGGCCCAAAACTGCTCACAATACTCCGTGTGGTCTGACTAATGCCTTATAAAACCTCGCCATTGCATCCTTGCTTTTATATTCTAGTCCTCTCAAAATAAATGTTAACACTCTATTTTTCTTCCCCACCATCGACTCAATGTGGAAGTTAACCTTTAGGGAATCCTGTTTGAGGACTCCCAAATTCCTTCAACCTGTGGTTTCTGAAACTTCTCCCCATTTAGAACATAGTCTATGCCCTTATTCTTTCTCCCAAAGTTTATGACCATACGATTCCCTACATCATATTCCATGTATAAGTTATTTGCCCATTCTCTCAATTTGTTTAAGTCCTTTAGCAAATTCCATACTACCTGTCCCTCCACCTATCTTCATATCGTCCACAGATCTGGCCACAAAGCCAACAATTCCTCCACCCAAATCATTAACATATAACGTGAAAAATGCAGACCCAACACCAATCCCTACAGAACACCACAGCACTGACAGCCAACCTGAAAAGCCCCCTTATTCCCACTCTTTGATTCCAGCCAGTCAGGCAACCTTCTGTCCATGCTCGTATCTTTCCTATAAGACAGCTCTTATAAGGCTCTTATCTTGTTAAGCAGCCACATGTATAGCACTTTGTCAAGGACTTCTGAAAATCCAAATACACAACATCAACCGATTCTCCTTTGTCTATCCTGCTTGTTATCTACAAAGACTTCCAACAGATTTGTCAGGAAAGATTTTTCCTTGAGGACTGTCTAGGACTGACTGTGGCCTATTTTATCATGTGCCTCTAAGTACCCTGAAACCTCATTCTTAGTAATCAACTCCAACATCTTCCCAAACCTGAAGTCAGGCTAACTGATCTATAATTTCTTTTCTCCTACCTCCCTCCCTTCTTAAAGATTCTCTATTTTCAAGTCCTCTGGAAAAATTTCAGATTCTAGTGATTCTTGAAAGATCGTTACTAATGCCTTCACAATCTCTTCAGCTGCCGCTTTCAGATCCCTGGAGTGCAGTCCATCTGGTCCATGTGACTTACCTACTTTCAGATCTCTCAGCTTTCCAAACATCTTCTCCTTAGTTATAGCAACAACACTCACTTCTGCCCCCTGACAGTCTCAAATTTCTGGCATATTGCTGGTGTCCTCCACAGTGAAGACTGATGCAAAATACTTATTAAATTCGTCCACTATATTGTTGTACCCCATTATTACTTCTCCAGCATCATTTTCCAGCTGTTCAATATCCACTTTCATCTCTCTTTTACTCTTTCTATATCTAAAAAAGCTCTTGGTGTCCTCTTTTATATTATTGACTAGCTTACCTTCATTTTTCATCTTTTCTCTCCTTCTGGCTTTTTTAGTTGCCTTCTATTGGATTTTAAAATCTTCCCACTAATTTTTGTGATAATATACGCCTTTCTCTTTGTCCTTATGCTGTCTTTGACTTCCCTTGTTAGCCATGGTTGCCTCATCCATCTTTTAGAATACTTCTTCATCTATGAGATGTATCTATTCTGCATCGTCCGAATTGTTCTCGAAGCTTCAACCATTGCTGCTCTGTCATCATCTCTGCTAGTGTCCCCCTCCAATCAACTTTGGCAAGCTCTTCTCTCATATCTCTGTAATTTCCTTTACTCCACTGTAATACTGATACATCTGATTTTAGCTCTCCCTCTCATACTGCAGGGTGAATTCTATCACCTTATGATCAATGACTCCTAACAGCTCCTTTACCTTAACCTCCCTAATCACATCTGGTTCATCACACAACACCTAATCCAGAATTGTCTTTCACCTAGTGGTTTCAATCACAAGTTGCTCTAAAAGGCCATCTTATAAACATCTAACAAATTCTATCTCTTGAGTTCCAGCAACATGATTTTCCCAAACTACCAGAAGTGGAGAGATTAAGCAGTTTCAAGCTCCTGGGTGTCAAGATCTCTGAGGACCTAACTTGGTCCCAACCTATGTCACCTCTAAGGATTTAATTTCATTTTTTACCAACAGAGCCACCACCCCCCCCCCCCACCTGCCTATCCTTTCGATACAATGTGTATCCTTGGAAACTAAGACCTCAGCTGTGATCTTCCTTCAGCCACATCTCAGTGATGCCCACAACGTCACATCTGCCAATCCCTAACTGATCATCTACTTATTCTGTATACTGTGTGCATTCAAATATAACGCCTTCAGTCCTGTATTCATCATCCTTTTTTATTTTGTCCCCATGTTACACTTCAACGCATCCTACTGATTGCAATTTTACCCTGTCATCTGCCTATCTGTCCTCATCGTCTCACTACACAATGTATCTATTTGTGTATCAACTGCTCCATCACTCCAGCTCCTATCACCCTGACAAATTAGTTTAACCCTCCCCCCCAAAAACAGCTCGGTCAACAGTCCCAAATTCAAAGACAAGTTCAGAGACTCCAGGTGCATCAGGACAATCCAGAATGCCATGTAATAAGTCCACACAGAGTTAACCACCTGCTCGGTGCTGTTCAGCATATGACGTAGCCCAAATGCCCTTTTACGGCAAAAAAAAGTGAAATAAACCGTGACATTTCAATATCATTCCACCACCAACCTCAGCTTTCAAATGTTGTGCAGGAAGGAATTAAAACTGCAAAACAGCTAACTGGAACATGTCAAGGACAGCGGGAGGAGACGAAGCAAATGTCGTTGTTACCGCATTGTGTTTGGAAGGAATGGAGGCCACTGATTTGTGAGAATGTTCTTACCACTGCCATTTTATCAATTGTTTTGTGAACCATGGTTCTTGCTCAAGAATAGCTGGATCAGAGCAATTGAAAGTGAATATAACAAATCCCGAGCAAGTACTTGCTGCAGACTTGCTGAAGAACATTTTGTGCCTTAAGTAACCTGAGCCTAGTGTTTGACTTGAACTGGTTGTAACTGGTTTAAAATAGCCTGACTCAGTAAAACCAAGTGAATGACTTCTGAGACAGGTCCTCATTTGGGAGAAGAGGAATGAGGTAAAAAGACCTGTAGCTTTGGATGCAACAAGCCAGTTAAGTTCGAACCAACTGTCATAAAGCATAACAGTGCAGAATTTACAAGAAAAGAGAATAATAAGGGATTTCAGATTTAAGTCAATGAAAACTATGGAGATGCAATATCACAAGGAAGATGTGCAGGGATGTGCATGTGATGTCCTGCACTTTCAGGACATCAGAGATGTCCTCCTCCTTCAAAGAACAAATTTCCCTCCCTCCACAATTGATGCTGCCCTTACCCACATCTCTTCCATTTCCACTCACCCCATCTTCCTGCTGCCTTAACAGGGATAGAGCTCCTCTTCTCCTCACATACCACCCATGAAACTTTGCATCCAACACGTTCTTCTCCGCAACTTCTGCCATCTTCAGTGGGATCCTACCACCAAACAGAATACAGGATGTGCAGGATGTCTTGGGGCAGGGAAATTAAGACTCATTTGGTTGACCAATAGGAGATCCCCAATTTTGGTATGATAATTTGGAGCAGGATTCTGTGTGAGTACTGATACAAAAGAAATAATAGCAGAAACCAAAGTCATTGGTCTGGGGTCATCCTAGTTTACATGGATACGATAAAGTGGAGGTTTTCAATTAACACACACAAGATGCTGGCGGAACTCTGCAGATCACGCAGCATCTATGGAAATGGATAAGCAGTCAACACTTTGGGCCAAGACTCTTCATCAGGACTGGTAAGGAAAGGGGATGACACCAGAATAAAAAGGTGGGGGGCAGGGTGCAGAGAAGGAGGGCAAACTAGAAGGTGATGAGTGAAGCGAGGAGGGTGGGAAAGGTAAAGAGCTGGAGAAAAGGGGAAAAGATCTGATAGAAGTGGAGAGTGGACCACGGAAGAAAAGGAAGAAGGAAGGTCACTAGCAGGTAAGGAGAGGTGGTAAGATTCCAGAATGAGGAATAAAAGAAGAGGGAAGGTGGAGAGGAAAAGAAAAAGTATATTACTGGAAGGAGAAATTGATTTTCATGCCATCTCAGTGGGGGCTCCTTAGATGGAATATGAAGTGTTGCTCCTCTATCCTGAGATTGGCCTCATTATGGCAGAGGAGGAAGCCATGGGCCAACATGTCAAAATGGGAATGGGATAGGAATTAAAATGGTTGCCCACGGAGAAACTCCGCTTCTGGTGGGTGGAATGGAGATGCTCGACAAATCGGTCCTCCAGTTTATGTCAGGTCTTACCAATGTAGGAGAGGCCAGATTGGGAGCACCAGATACAATAGAACACACCAACAGATTCACATATGAAGTGTTTCACCTGGAAGGACTGTTTGGAGCCCAAAATGGAGGGAAGGGAGGAAGTGAATGAGCAGGTATAGCATTTCTGTCGCTTGCAGGGATTTGTACCAGGAGGGAGAATGAATAGTGGGGAGGAACAAATTGACAAGGGAATCACGGAGGGAGCAATTCCTGAGAAAGCAGAGAGTGGTGAGAAGGTAAAGATCTGTTTGATGGTAGGATCCCATTGAAGATGGCAGAAGTTGCGGAGAAGAATGTGTTGGATGCACAGTTTCATGGGTGGTATGTGAGGACAAGAGGAGCTCTATCCCTGTTAAGGCAGCAGGAAGATCAGGCGAGTGGAAATGGAAGCGATGTGGGTAAGGGCAGCATCAATTGTGGAGGGAGGAAAATTTGTTCTTTGAAGGAGGAGAACATCTCTGATGTCCTGAGAAAGGAAAGCCATATGCTGGGAACAGATGTGGCAGAGACAATGGAACTGAGATGTCCTCCTTCTTCAAAGAATGGGGTCTCACTTCCTCCACACTGAAATGTTGACTGTTTATTAATTTCCACAGATGCAGCCTGACCTCTGAGTTTTCCAGCATTTTGTGTGTGTTGCTCTCGATTTCCAGCATCTGCAAAATATCTTGTGTTTAAGATTTGAATTAATTGAGTTGATACAGTATTTGTATTGGTACAATAAAGTGCAAGTTTTCAATTAAAATTCATGTGATTATTTACCTAATTTTTTTTGATTGAGGGTCATCGCAATGAGCCTATTCCACAAATAAAAACTTTCCTTTTAATGGTACATTTCATTTTTTTTTATTTTTTACTTAGAGATACAACATAGTAGCAGGTCTTTCTATCCCAACAAGCCTGTGCTGCCCAATTACACCTATGTGACCAAGTAACCTACTGACCCGTACATTTATGGGATGTAGGAGGAATATGGAGCACCAGGACCATGTGGTCACGAGGAAACAACACAAACGCCTTACAGGCAGTGGCGGGATTTGAACCCAGGTCACTGGCACTGTGAAGTGTTTGGCTAACCACCCACACAAGCACAGCAGATACATCTCCTGTTCTTCCCCTGGATGGCCTCTTTGCAAGTGAAGCAATAGTTTATTTGTAGTCCTTCTGATGTAGTGCACGGTATTTGATGCTTTTGATGTGGTCTCCTCTGCATTACGGACAACATATGTGGATGAGATGTTTGCATTGCAGGAAAACTCTGCTCAATTTCAAAAGTTCAAAGGTTCAAAGGTAAAATGTCAGAGAAATGTATACCATGTACATCCTGAAATGCTATTTCTTCGCAAAAACATCCACGAAAATAGAAGTGCCCCAAAGAATGAACGACAGTTAAACGTGAGAACCCCAAAGTCCACCCCAACTCCCCTCTCCTGCGCATAAGCGGCAACAAGCAACGATACCCCCTCCCCCGCAAAAAAAAGTGCACCCGCTACTGAGCACAAGCGTGAGCTAGGCAATAGCAAAGACATAGACCTTGCAGTTACCCCAAAGACTATTGCATTTCATCCAGCATTTGACAAACCACAGGTTCTCTCTCTCCCAAATAAGGGAGAGGGAGGTGTCCCCCATTTTCACAGCAAGCGGGAGACATAACAACAACCCACTGGTTTACTGTTAAGAAATCTGTTTCATCACTTTTTATGAGCTTTGTGCCTGAAGATCGCAAAGATCTCGAGTCTTCGGGCCCACAATGAAAGATTTTCCGGCCTCCCCAATGACACACAAGTCTCCTGCCATGACACCGACCGGCGAACCACCCATCTCCAGAGCCTCAAGATCTTAGGTTTTCGAATCTGAGCCGGACTCTCAGGCCGAACCCTTGGTGTGCCGAACAACAACAGCCAGTCCTGAAAACCCGAGAACAGGTCCCATTCCCGCAAAGAACCGAAGTCTGCATTTAACTCCATGTCAGGGTCTTCAAGAGAGCCCTGAAAGGGAAAGATAAAGATATTAAAGATGAAAACAGAGCTGTTTCGGAAGATGTAAGCAAAGGAGTCGCCGTTTAGCGCCATCTTAACTCCACCTCCAATAATTTATGAGACTCTTAAGGTTCTAGTTGTCTTTCACCTTAATTCTCTATCCATCTGCTATGTCTTCTTTGTCTTTACCTCTTACTTTTCCAGTCGGCTGCAACTTTGAGGAACAACACTTCGTCTTCTGACTGGGCCCATTACACCCTCATGAACCCACCATTAGATTCAACATTGTCAGGTCATCCGACACTCCAGCTTTGTATTTCACATTTCAAGTATTATTCTATTCTGTCTCTTTTCCCCTCTGGTATTTCAGATTGCATTGTATATCTCCACTAGAAATTTATGTTCAATTGTCATTCTGTCACTTTCTGCTCGCACCACCATCACTTACGTCATTCAGTCTCTTCTGGTTACCACCCTATCACAGATTTTTTTTCAATTTGTTTTTTTTTGCCTTTTCCTTCTTTCTCTACTACTTCAAAATCTGTTTGTCTATCAAACTGCTGATAGGACTGAACTGTAACATTAACTATGTTTCTCTAATCAGCAACTGAGTATTTCTAATGGATCCAATTGCCAGCACTTGTTGGGTTGTGGTATTGTTGTCCACCCTGGTGTTTTGTTGTCATATTCGCTTATTTTGCATGTTCTCTGTCTAGTCTGATCTTTTCTGATAGACAAGTTATACAGTGCACAGCAGGCTATGACAACAACAGAGATTATGGCCACTGAGTAAATGTATAGCATCCAGTGCGATCCAGAGAGCTAAATCATGTAATGATCTTCACAAACTCTTGGTCACGATTTGCCTTTTATTGCAATGGTGCTCAGCAGATGTTCTAGAACTCTTAGCAGAGAATTCTCATCACCCACAAATCTCTTCCACAGGACAAATTAGCCCAGAAAGACGAGAACCTGATGGTACAGACTATGGATAAACAACTCGAGAAATTCCATCATGCCTAAAACTGACCATTAGAAAGGTCCTCTTATAATCTACCACCAACTGAGAGAACACATTCTTTTCTTGCTAATGAAACATTGTGGGGTGTGAATGGGAACTTTAATGGCCGTGAGCATGTTCAGTCAGCTCTTGGATGAAGTCTGCAATGGCACATACTGCCTATGCCTGCCTCTGTGGGCTGAAGAGGAATTCATGAAGTCTGGTCTTCTGGAGTGCAGACTGTTAATGACACAATCATTTTTAACACAATTTTCAATAGCACAATTCTCTTGAGTTATCCAAGTAGATATTTCCTTAATACTTTTCCTCTGTTTCTTTCTCAGAAATATGAGTGTGTGCTTGAAAAAGTCAAGCGGAATCCTGGTCTGATTTTTATTTGCAATGAAACATGACAACTACATCACAAGTGATTATCTTTCACTAGCAATTATCTTTCACTAGCAAGTCATTGGCAGTAAAGCAATTTGATTCATTCTAAAGCCCTGGGAGGCACTATATAAATGCAAACCTTCTGCCTCTTAAAAAGTTTTGAAGTTTTTATTCTAAATGTTGACTTCCTTACAAAGCTGAATAAATGAACGTCCTTGGACTGAATAAATAATTCACTTGATTGGTTTAGCAAAAAAAATGCATAATAGCTTCTGTGCCCCAATGCTGCATGATTCTGCACTGTAAAATCCTCTCGATTGTAAACTGCTCTCCAGAGAATTCAGATTCTTCAGGAACATATGAGAGAGCTGAAAGTGCAGCAACAAATTTAACGGTGCTGACAGTAGCACAACTGCCTCATTTCACAAGCTCTCATTTGAAGGATGTGGAATTTACCAGGTGGTAGAGTGCTCATTCTCATTCTGTGCTCCTCTTACTGCAGTCTTTAAATACCAATATAGTTATATTGAGACAGCCTTCCATCAAAATGGAATATTACTGGTTAATAGCACATTCTGTTCACCAGGAGTCTGTGAACCAAGAGGCACCTGCAATTGTTACAATCCGAGCACATCAAACCTTCATCTGACATTCTCTGCAAGGGCAGATCTACAATCTGTCAGAAGAAAATAAAAAAACTGTGACCTTTTTAAATGATTGTTACCTTAGTTCTACTAAGATAAAGCAGCAAACTATTAAAGATAAAAGAATAGTTTTATTTGTCACATGTAAATCAAAATATACAGTGAAGTGTGTCATTTGCATCAATTTTGAATGAGGTTGGAGGCAACATTGGATGTACGACATCTCTGGCAGGGTATGCAAGACATTATTTCCTACAATGTGAAACCCAATAGTATGAATGGCAGCAATGCTTCACTACAAGATGAACTCAACACCTTCTATGCCTGCTTTGAAAGGGAGGGTATAACTACAGCTGTGAAGATTCCTGCTGCACCTGATGACCCTGTGATCTCTGTCTCAGAGGCTGATGTTAGGCTGTCTTTAAATAGGGTGTACCCACGCAAGGCGATGGTAAGGCTCTGAAAACCTATGCCAACCAACTGGCAGGAGTATTCAAGGACATTTTCAACCTCTCACTGCTATGGGTGGAAGTTCCCACTTGCTTCAAAAAGGCAACAATTATACCAGTGTCTAAGAAGAATAATGTGGGCTGCCTTAATGACTATCATCCAGTAGCATTCACATCTACAGTGATGAAATGTTTTGAGAGGTGATCATGACTAGACTGAACTTCTGCCTTAGCAAGGACCTGGACCCATTGCAGTTTGCCTATCATCAAAATAGGACAATGGCAGACGCAATCTTAATGGCTCTCTACACAGCTTTAGACCACCTGGACAACACAAACACCTACATCAGGATGCTGTTCATCGACTATAGCTCAGCATTTAATACCATCATTCCCACAATCCTAATTGAGAAGTTAGAGAACCTGGGCCTCTGTACCCCCCTCTGCAATTGGATTCCCAACTTCCTAACTGGAAGACCACAATCTGTGCGGATTAGTGATAACATCTCCTCCTCGCTGACAATCAGGGGTATGTGCTTAGCCCACTGCTCTAATCTCTCTATACCCATGACTGTGCAGCCAGGCATAACTCAAATAGATTCTACCATTGTTGGTAGAATCTCAGATGGTGACGAGGAGGCATACAGGAGCGAGATATGCCATCTAGTGGAGTGGTGTCGCAGCAACAACCTAGCGCTCAACGTCAGTAAGACGAAAGATTGTGGTCTTCAGGAAGGGTAAGATGAAGGAAGACATACTAATCCTCACAGAGGGATCAGAAGTGGAGGGAGTGAGCAGTTTCAAGTTCCTGGGTGTCAAGATCTCTGAGGACCTATCCTGGTCCCAATATATCAATGCAGCTATAAAGAAGGCAAGATAGCGACTATACTTCATTAGGGGTTTGAAGAGATTTGATATGTCAACAAATACACTCAAAAACTTCTATAGAAGTACTGTGGAGAACATTCTGACACGCTGCATCACTGTGTAGTGTGGGGGAGCTACTGCACAGGGCCGGAAGAAGCTGCAGAGGGTTGTAAGTTTAGTCGGCTCCACCTTGGCTACTAGCCTACAGGACCCAGGACACCTTCAAGGAACGGTGTCTCAGAAAGGCGAAGTCCATTATTAAGCACCTCCAGCACCCAGGGTATGCTGTTTTCTCATTGTTACCATTAGGTTGGAGGTACAGAAGCCTGAAGGCACACACACAGCGATTCAGGAACAGCTTCTTTCCCTCTGCCATCCAATTCCTAAACGGACATTGAATCTTTGGACACTACCTCACTTTTTCATATATGTTATCTGTTTTTCGCACGATTGTTAATCTATTCAATATACATATACTGTAATTGATTTACTTATTTATTAATTATTATTTTCTTTCCTTCTATAGTATGTATTGCATTGAACTGCTGCTGCTAAGTTAACAAATTTCACGTCACATGCCGGTGATAATAAACCTGATTCTGATCCTGACTGACCAACACAGTCTAAGCATATTTACACACGTCCTCTTCAGAATAGGTGGGCACTTAAGATTGTTCAATTCATAAGTTTCTTCTTCTACTCGTGCTCTAACATTTGCAGAAGTGCAAGTTACACACAGACTGTTACTGGAAATAAAAAGTGATGCAGTCAGATGAAACTAGTATACCCTCATCACGTTCAACTGTTCAGTCATACACATGTATACAGCTAAATGATACAGTGTTCCTGCAGAGTCAAGGTGCAAAACGCAGAACATGAGAAAGAATGAGGGTCACTGGTAAGGCCAACATTTTTGCCCATCCTTGACTGTGCCTGAGTGGGGCCAATGAGGCAATTACTAAGGTGTTATGACTTGGGATGTTGAGGAAATGGGAGAAGAATTATGATTGTGTAGAGAGTTGAAGGATTATTGTCTGTTATGAACTACATAATACAGTGCTACACCATACATCAGTTGGACAGGAGTGTTGAGGACCTCAGCGGTGCCAATGGAGTGGATCTGTGCTTTATGGAGGGGTTGTATCAAGAAGTAAGGGACTTATCTGACAAGCATCCCAATCATCATTTTATGAGAATATCTAGCTGCCCTGGGAGTATCCAACAACAATTCTCCCCGTAACAATATGATCCAAATTGTCCTGCAATTCTCTTAAAGGATAGTTGCTATATACATTAGCATTAACATTATTCCCTTCAACCCTACATTGAAATCATGTTAGTGTGGCAAGCACAAAATACTGGAGGAACTCAGCAGGCCAGGCAGCATCTATGGAAAAGTAGTACAGTCAACGTTTTGGGCTGAAACGTCAACTCTACTTTTTTCCATAGGTGCTGCCTGGCCTTCTGAGTTCCTCCAGCATTTTGTGTGTGTTGCTCAGACTTCCAGCATCTGCAGATTTCCTCACATTAGAGTGGCAAGGATAATTTGGCCCACAACTATCCGGTCATGCCTCCTGAGTGGTGCAAAACAATCTGGAAGTAGAAATGATCATATTTCACTTTAAAAAAATAAGATTCCGTAACAAATAAAAATAGCTTTGCAAGTATATTTCTAAACTGTGCACTCACCTTCTTGGTTTATCAGTTCATACAGTCTTCCTGTTTCTTTCAGTTCATTTTATTTTGTTTCTGTAGCTTGTTTCACCTTCTCTTCTGGAATTAAGTCATTGATTTCCTTTACAAAATAATATTATTTCTGTATGAACCCCCATTCACCCAGCAAGAAATTCACTGCATTTGTTGAGAATAGTTAAAGCTACTAATCTAATTCAAATTAGTCGCGGTTTGGGCCATACAATAATTCTCTGCGATGTCTTCTTGATTATGCCTGCTCTCCCTGCTCCACAAATAACTAAAACTAATTTGAAGTGTGGCCTTCTGGTCTTGTTGTGCCTGGCTGCTGTTCCCAGCAAGCTGTGCCAAGCAGGTAAGCCAGCCAGCTACCCTGCTCAAGCCTTGGGATGCATGGGACCAATCTTACATAATGGAAAAATGTCCAAGGGCAGACATCCACCTAAACCACAACAGATTATGAAAAAATGGTGAAGGTTCTGTTTTAATTTCACTTCAGTTGGTTTCTATTGGTTGAAGGATTTGAAGATTGAGCCAAAAGTAAATATTAATAATGCAAGATAAGCCGTAGTAATGTTCACAAAATGTCTTTTTCCCCCACTGGTGATGTGATTTGGTATTGTCCACGCCCAATGAGAGTAATTGGCCTCTTTTTTTTGACTCAGTCATTTTGTGCTCAGAAGTGTTAATGATTAAGAAATGGGAGGAAACTCTCCCAACCCCACACCATGGATTCTCCATGGAATCCATCTTGCAGAGCTTCGGGCTCTTGGCAGATGTGGATAAATTAATCCTCCTGGTGAGATGAAAAAAATATTACAGTGGACAGCCATATGGGGAGGAGAGCATAAATAATGCAGGAATTGGAATATATATCTATTTATGAGTTACTATAAGATTGTGAATGATAAGCTACAGACACACATTAATGGCAAAGTTAATGATACCTGGCGCCAGAAACTGAACATAAAACACAGAAGCATCAACCTCAGGGTGAGCAAAGTAATACAACAAAGAAGAAATAGGGAGAAAAAAGACACGACTTTTCTTTATCTGCTGCAATCTGAACAAATTGCCTGTCATTTTCAATTTATGCTGTATGTCAATGTACGTTTGTAAATTGTGATTAACTGTTTAAGTGGATGAATTGAAGGAAAAAGACATGGCAGCAGTAGCAGCAGCCAGTCATACTAGCACTTCACCCACACTAATTAATTCACCTTACAACTCATGAATTCCTCCATAATGACACAGTAACAATACTTAATAAAAGCAACCAGATCACTGTTGTAACTGAGACTCGATGGGTTCTTTACAGACACAGAATTGAGAGATCACAATTTCATAACTTAGTTATTTATTTTGCAGTAGACAGTCAGCTTCTAGTTACCTCTGGAAAACTCAGCTACCACACAGTCTGCACCATTTCCTCTGATTTTACTGTACTGTGGGGATTTCTTTGCTTTATTTACAGAGCATTATTCGCTGTCAGAAAGAGCCAATGCTGGAATTCTTGTGAGAATAAAGTAAATGCCAAGGGCAAACTCAACTCAGCCAGATTTATTAAGTCAAACAAAATCAAAGGTAAACATTTGGCAGCAATTCCAATTCAATTTGCTTTGAATTTTTTAACATGTATATGAAAATAGTGTAAATATACAGTACTATACAAAAGTCTTAGGCACATATATACAGCCTAATCTGCCTGCATGTCTGTTTCTCAATGTCCTGGTGGTCACTGGGGAATCTGTTGGGGGAATCAGGGAGATTGAATCTTTCTCATTTTTGAGGCCTATCCATATAGACACAGTGGTGAGCCCTTTTTTGAGAGCTGCCGTGATTAATAACGCAACTTCCTCGCACCCCCACACTCTCACTCACACTCTATCTCCTCTCTTCCCTTTCTAAAAGATACTAAATGGCACAACATGCTCTGAGTCCATCAGCCTTCCTCATAATACTCTGAGCATTAAAACACACACACATCAATGGTTCAATTATGTCTGCTACATTGCTCCTGCCTGTCGTTACTGGTCATGACTCTTCCTTTCCTCTCAATCTCTCCACTTTCTGAACTGGTGCTGTGGTTCCCATTCCCCTGCCAAACTAGTTTAAACCTTCCCGAGTAGTATTAGTGACTCTCTCAGCCAGGATATTGGTTCCCTTCCAGTTAAGGTGCAACCCTTTAACTCTTAGACAGATCATCTCTGCCCCAGAAGTTCCAGTGATTCAAGAACCTGAAACCCTGGCCCTACACCATTTCCTTAGCCACATGTTAATTTGTTCTATCTTTCTATTCCCGCACTGACTCACATGTGGCACCATTAGTAATCCAAAGATTGCTACCTTCAAGGTCCTGCTTTCAGCCACTTTCCTAATTCCTATACACACTGTGAAGGACCCCTTTCCCCTTTCTATCTACCTATGTCATTAGTGCCAGTCTAAACCATCTCCTCTAGCTGTTTACCCTCCCCCCCCCCGAGAAGCATGTCCTCTGGCTCTGTAACCCGAGCACCCGGGGGCAACACACCATACTGCCATCTCTTTTGTGCCACAGAACCTACTGCCTATTCCCCTAACTATTGAGTCTCCTATCATTATTGCGCTGCCATTGACTGAAGCCAGTACCTTGGGTGTCATTATCTGTGAAAGTCTCATCTAAAAACCCTCAGCTTCCTGGTTGACCTTGAGTATATCCAGATCTGGCTGCAATTCCAGTTCCTTGACCTGGTCCGTCAGGAGCTGTAACTGCATGTACTTCTCACAGATGTGGTCATCAGGGAAACCTTGAGGGTCCCTGACCTCCCACATCTTGTAGTATGATAGCCCAACTTCTGACATATGCCTTTTCACTGAAGCCCTTTTCAAAGAGCTGCTCTCACTCCCCACACCTGGGCCACTTATTCCATGCCAAAGCCTCGGTTCCCCATCTTTACGCTGGTCCACTCATGCAGTGGCAACACCGCTTGACCCCAACATCCTTTAATTGCTTGTGTTAATTTGTTTACTAGCCAATCCACGCATTAACAATTTGCAAATATGCCTCTTTGAGGCTCCTGTTAAGTGAAACTGACCAGTAAGTCCAGAGACCTACCTAGTTTAAACTCTTGCACCTCCATGTCCCACCTCCTGTTAAGTGAGCTTCAAGATTAAGATTTAAATATTCTTAGCAAATGCTAACTTTTTGGTGTGTCCCTACCAACCTTTACCAAATTTTATTGACGGACCATACAAACATTCTATCTGGATACATAACAGCTTGGTATGGCAACTGCTCTGCCCATGACAGCAAAAAACTGCACAGTTGTGGACACAACTCAGCATATCACAGGGACCAGACTCCTCTATCTGGACTCTGTCTATTCTTCTTGCTGCCTCAGTAAAGCAGCCAGCACAATCAAAGACCCCACTGACTCTGGACATCCCCTCGTCTCTCCTTTCCCGTTAAAAGAAGACACAAAAGCTTAAAAGTTCATACCACCAGGCTCAAGGACAGAATCTATCCCACAGTATGCAAGTCAAGCTTATCACTGTATCTTGGTACATGTGACAATAATAAATCAGAACAAATATCTTCATTGAGTTTAATTACTCCAGCACTAAATAAATCTAGAACCTTGCATTACCACTGTGGTTATATTCTGTCTTTACCCACTGATCTATTGCGGTAATGTTTTACTTTTTGAAATCTATAATCGTTAGAGTGGGGAAAAGATCAAAGCGACCCAAGTAGACTGAAAACTATGTGGGTGACCATTATTACATAGCCAAACAATTGCTTGACTATCAGGATGGGTTTGTGAGACAACAGATTATGTTATTCAATTTGTATTCACTGCCCAAACAGGGAGAAAAGATGACTGAAATGTTGGTAAACCAATGTCAGGGTGAAAAGTGGCCTGACCCTGAGGGGGTTAATTATCTGTCTGAGCTGGCTATATGTGACAGAAAACAGAAGAGAGTAATGAATTAGCTTTACTGGGCAATAACCAAATGAGAAGGAAGGCTTCAGGTCATTTCTGCTCCAGTTAGTCTGATTGGACTTTGCTCATCAGTACAGTTGGATGACATCAAACAAAGCACAACATCAGAGGAGATTAGATACTGGTACATAATGGTACAAATATGTGTCTTGATAATGTGATTGTATTGGATTATGTAATTGCACTCATGATGTTGGTGATAAGCATTAAAGAGCAATTTTTACTTCATACTTGTGTGGTTTTCTTTACACAGCTGAAATAAAATGTTAAGGGTTTATACTTTCAATACCTTGTCGAGTTGCCAATAGAAGTAATTGAATTTCATCTAGACGGTTTGTGGTGTAATTACATTAGCTGTTGCAATTGATGTCAGTTGTACCCAAATTAGTAGATTTCCAAAACATCTTTTTACCTGAACTGAATGCAAATTCACATGAAGCATTGTTCTTAGGGTTCAAAACAAAACAGGTGCAAGCAATCTTATCGAGTGAACACACCACAGTTCTAACAGAGTGGGGAAAAATGATTTCCGTACATTCACCACACTGACAATTCCTCATATGGGTTTGGGAGTTATACGAAACTCTCCATGTGTATGGAAGATGCTTCTCTCTTTAACACATTTCAAATTAGCATGGTGAATTGCGAAATGTTCTTTAAGAATGAAACTCCTGGATGCTCATTGTGCTCCTTGGAGGAGCGGCAGCTTGAAACTGTTTAATGTCTGTCTACAACACAACCAAAATGCTGGAGGAACTCAGCAGGTCAGGCAACATCTATGGAGGGGAATAAACAGTCGATATTTCGATATTTCAGGCTGAGACCCTTCATCAGTGTATGTCTGCCCTAGTCTCAGCTTCTTCATCAAAACCAAGAGACAAGATCTGCATCCTCAAGGCCATTGAGTTTCAGCATCACTTACAGCACCTGGATCATGGAAAGCTGGTGTCTTACCATTCAGACTGTGTATGGCAGGCAGGTCGTTCTTACCAAAAACCAACCAGAAAATTTTCAATCTTCTCCTAGGGTTCCTACATTATTCATATATCTTCAGCTGTGGACGTACTTTGAGCAGAAGCCAATGAAATAAAAGCCTGGGATATTGGGTGCTATCATTCTCTCAGTTCTGGCTTTTCACCCAATAGCACCACAGCAGTGGAAATCCTTTGCATTAATCCCTTTTTATTATTTTCCCCACATTCTATAGTTGTGCACTGATGACTTCCAAAGTTTCTGCTCTTGTGTACTCTTCTGGGCCCTGAAGTATTTAAACCAATTTGATAAATGGAAAGTAATTCTTCACATGGATCGCCTTATGGCCAGTCTGACCCAGCCTCGGCATCATCCCCAAATGTATAAATCTTTTTCCCCCTCATATCTTGCTTTAGATTAAAAGCCATACAATGTTTCTACTCTATGTTAAATGTCTTCGGAGGAAAACAGGTGCGTGGACTTCAGAGAAAGAGACTAACAGGCAAAAAATCTCCAGCAGGTTTAGGTAAACAAGGATCCAACCACTAGGAATGAAACCACCTCTCTCTCACTCCCTGAAAACAATTGGGCACACTGTGGTGACATGACTGCAATCAGGAATCCACCGTTCTGCAGACAGCAGAAGTGAATGTGTATCCCTCTGCTGCTTAATGGATCAGTGATTTAAATCCTATATGAAGGCCACTAAAACATATGATGCAATTTAGAACAAATAATGCATCATCCTGAACCTTTTAAAATAATACGTTAGCAATAGGCACAAGAACAGCATGTATAAAATAATAAAATGATTCAAGGCACCTGGTATGAATATTAATAAGCATGCATGCACATGATAGGACAGGTGAGCTGATACTTGCCCGTACAGGCAGATTTTAAGGAACATGTTAGTGGAAAAGAAATGTAAAGTGATGAAAAAGCTTAAAGTATGAAACCCAGAGCTTGGTCAATGACGGAAAACCATATTTAGATTGTTACGAGAATACACATAAAATTAAGATGTTTGCTGGCCTGGGCTAGCATCAGTGGCATCAGCAGTTGGTCTGCCACCTGCCCTCAGGGGAAGGAGAGATAAGGAACAATGGAGCAGCGTCTGGAGATGTGTAATGAAGGGATGTGGGAGAGAGAGCTGTCTGGAGCGGCTCCCCCCTTTGAACCCTGAACTGTTTGAAGTGATGGACAGGCGATACCCCAGCAGGGGGATAAAAAGGGACAGGTTCGCTAAGACAGACACACACGCCACCCGAGGTAACAAGACCCTGGAAGTGGTACGCTTCTCACGAGTGGGTGAGAAGTACCAGACAACGACCAGGGTGGAAAGGTACGATCAGCGGGAACCCGGTGTGTGTCCGCCCTTGCCTGGGTGCCGGGTTCACTGCAGAGGATCGACCGCATCTGGAGGAGGGGTCACAGTCGGTGACCTCAGGTGACATCACCAAGGACCCGCCCAAAAGTTGCTCGTGAGCAATCTCGCTGGTCTGTGAGTGAAGCTGTGCTGAATGATGAGTTGTTCCTGTTCTCTCTGTCTCTCTTCCCCCACCTTGTCCATCGCCATGGCAACGATTACTGCGAACTGAACTACTAACTGGACTGAACTTTGAGTCATTTTGAAATTGGTCATTTACCCCTAGACAACGATAGAGCTTGATTGATGCTGTTATCTTAATTCTGTGCACATGTGTGGTTATCATTGTTGCATTTATTATCCTTTCGATTACTGTGTTGCTTGTTTCTTTAATAAAACTTTCTTAGTTCTAGTACTCCAGACTCCAACTGAGTGATCCATTTCTGCTGGTTTGGCAACCCAGTTACGGGGTACGTAACAAGATTATGAAGACATGTAGTCCCCTTTTATTGTCATTTAATAATGCATGCATTAAGAAATGATACATTATTTCCTATGGTGTGATATCACAAAAACACAGGACAAACCAAGACTGAAAAAACTGACAAAATTACATAATTATACATATAGTTACAACAGTGCACAATACCATAACTTGATGAAGAAGTCCGTGAGCACAGTAAAGTTCAAAGTTTCTCAAATGTCCCACATCTCACGCAGATGGGAGAGGGAAGAAAAACTCTCCCTGCCATGCCGACCACAATCCAACTCTGAGTCATCCGAAAACTTCGAGCTGTGATCAGCTCTCTGACACCAAGTACTGAGCGCCATCTCTGTCCGAGCGATTCGACCTCTTTCTCGGTCGCCAAAAGCAGGCAAGTCCGGGGATTTTGAGGCCTACCCTCCGAAAGATGCCCAACCACACAGTAACGACAGCAGCGGATGGGCGTTTCAGAAGTTTCTCCAGAAGTTCCTTTGTGCTTTCAAGTCTATCTCCATCAAATCAGAAATTGTCCACAGCCCCTATTTAACAGATACGACATCATTTTTCACCGGTCAGAGATTGGCAAATGGTGAAGTTCGCAACACAAAAACCATATTGCTTTACATTTTTAAAGTGACTTGTGCAACAGGTTTACTACAATGAAATAAACAAAATGTGGTACAGTTTTGCAGATCACTGGTTGCATCAGTAGCTGAAACCTGTTGCTGTATGTCATCGTTTTTTAGGCAACTGATCAGTAAAGCATACTGGTCAGCAAACCAGGTCTCTGCATCAGCCTTTTAGGCTTGTTAATCCACTCAGCTGGTCTTATCCAATTTTATAATTATTTGTACTCACCTCACAATTACTCCTACAGCGTTTTACTCAACACTCTAACTCCCACACCGTTTCCCATCATCATCTCCACCAACCCACTGCAGGTGAAAATTATATCTTCCTCAGTTGTCTTAAAGGTTACAGCTATCTTTTGTTCGTTCTTCTCCTTTCCTGATTACGTTGTTTCATGTCCATTTTTTGTCTCTCCACATCTCAGCCGATCATTTGACTAAATTAACTCTTAGAACTAATCTCTTCAGCAGGAACAGTGTAAAAAAAAATACACTCAGTGGCTACTTAATTAGGCTCACCTGTACACCTGCGTGGTGATGCAAATATCGAATCAGCCAATCATGTGGCAGTAACACAGTGCATAAAAGCATGCAGACCCAGTCAAGAGGTTCGTTTGTTGTTCAGACCAAACATCGGAATGGAGAAAAAAATGTGATCTAAGTGATTTTATCTATGGAATGATTGTTGATGCCAGATGGGGTGGTTTGAGGATCTCAGAAACTGCCGATCTCTTGGGATTTCATGTCTCTAGAGTTTACAGGGGATGGTACCAAAACATCCAGTGGCAGTTCTGTGGGCAAAAATGCCTTGTTAATGAAAGATTGGAGGGGAATGACCAGACTGGTTCAAGATGACAGGAAGGCGATGGTAACTCAAGTAGCAACACATTAAAACAATGGTGGGCAGGAGAGCATCTCTGAATGCACACAACACATCAAAACTCGAAGTGGATGGGCTACAGCAGTAGAAGAAATACACTCAGTGGCCATTTTATTATGTACTGTACTTCCTATATCTAAAAAAGTGGCCACCGAGTGTAGATATATATTTTTTTGGAAGTGTATGTTTTACTCCCATTTTTCCAGTCCACTGTGAAAGTTTATTCTCCAGGAAATGGAGATTATTAACATTCTTTTGTATAGCATTTGTTCTATTATATTTTGAGGAATGTACTGTATATAGGAATATATAAGTTGAACTTTTGCTATGTATTATGCCGTTTCAATGAAATAACTTCAAGGTATGGCTGCAGTCCTATACAGATGCCAATCATTGGAAATAACAAAACAGTTCAACAAGAGTTGTGGGGAAAGAATATTCCGGGGTAATAACTAGAGTGCACCTATTGTTGCAAAAGAATTTGAAGTCCATATGACACAGGAGCAGAATTAAGCCATTTGGCCCATTGAGTCTGTTCCACCATTCCTTCATTACTGCTAGACCTTTGGATAATCATTTTATTCCATAATCAGGACCGAGTTGGTTACTTAATTATTTCTTCCTGCTCCCACCATTCTGTAATCAAAATGTAGTTTTAATGACAATCTCTTCAACTGAGAATGTAAAAGCCTTATCAAATTCATACTCCAGTTGATCAGCATAAGCTGGTCTCTTGGTGTGCACCAGCTTTTAATAATTGCCCGTTATTTCAAACTCCAAGTGATATTTCAGTTTGCTCCTACTGCAAATTGTTAATAAGACTCTAATATATCAGGAATTAACCTTATATCTGATAATCAAAGCCAAATGGGCCAACATTTGTATTTGCACTTTCGTCAGACCAGATATAGAACAATGTACTACTTCCATTACAAACCATCTCATGGGAACTGTACCAGAACATGTGCAACTTGTTCTGAACCTGAAAACTGACTTAACAAGTAAAGACACTTTAATCTGACACCTACACTCAAATGTTTGCAAAGCTTTAAATATTTAGTTTATGGAGTTCACAGTGCACTAAAACTTTTATCAGTTATTCCTCACTTCCATAACCAAATTAATAGAAGCAACAGTTGGTTCAGCTTCCATCATGGACACAGTGAAATTATCCTTTCTTGCTTTCAGTTAATGTTGACTCCAAATTATGATCAGTGAGAATTCTATTTCACACCAGAATTTTTTTTTATTTATTCATTGACATACGGCACAGAATAGGCCCTCTGGCCCTTCGAGCGGCACCATCCAGCAATCCTCAGGTTTAACCCTAGCCTAATCACGGGACAATTGACAATGACCCATTAACCTACCAACCGGTACATCTTTAGACTGTGAGAGGAAACCAGAGCACCTGGAGGAAACCCATGCGGTCACGGCGAGAACATACAAACTCCTTACAGGCAGGGGCAGGATTTGAACCAAGGTCACTGATACTGTAAAGCATTGTGCTAACCACTGCGCTAGACTTCTTCTTATTTTTCTCCTTTCCTTCCAAGTGATTGCTTCTCTGCCTTTTTCCCCATTCTGTAGTTCCATGCATTAAACATTATTTGGTTAACTAAGGGCGTGTGGAAACTGCCCAGTGGCCTCCATTATGAGTGCTCTCTGATTGGTATTAAGAACTGAAAGCACATGGCAAAGCCTGTCCCAAAATTGGTTATGACTTTCTCACATTCCTTTATATCTTCTAAAGCAATATGTGCTCACAGAAAAATCATTTTGATTATTCTAGTTGTTACGGAGAAGTGAGATATGGACTCACTTCAAGGACTCTTCATCTCATGAATAGACTATAGTCAGTATGGAATATGGAATATCTTTCACGGACTCTTCATCTCATGTTCACTATATTTATTGCTTATTTATTTATTACGGTTATTACTTCTTTTTTGCTTTTATCTTTTCACAGTTAGCTGTCTTTTGCACAGTGGTTGTCTGCCCTGTTGGTCTTTCATTGACTCTATTATGGTTATTGGATTTATTGAGTATGCATGCAAGAAAATGTACCTCAGGGGTTGTATACGGTGTCATATAAGTACTTTGATAATAAATGTACATTATTTTGAACTTTGAGGTCAATGCATTTTAAAAGCTCCCATTTCTTTTTCAGGTCAGAACTTGATGAAAGTTCCTGATATGATATAAGATGAAAACACTGCAAACACTCAGTCAGGTAGCACCTGTGGAAAGGGAAACAAAGCTATTGCTTCAGTTCCATTGGTGAAGTTTGATTTTCTCCTGAGACGGCAAATGTAAGTGTGAAAAAAATAAAGAAATTCTAACCTGCTGAGAATACAACCACGTATTCAAGGAGTTAAGGATATATCTACAAGTCAGTACACTATTAACGTACAGTACTCACTCCATGAGTTCTTGGTGCAATTGAATGCTTGTGAGCCTGTTACATCATTTGAGGAACAGGCACAACACATGACCCTGCTGCCCAATAAATATACACCCTGATACCGAGCAAACAGCATGTTCCATATTAAAAATAATTACACATGTAGATTTGCTAAATATACCGTGTAACATCTTCTTCATGTTACTGTTCCGACCTATCTGCCACAGCTGAGATCCTCCATCAGTCTTGCCACAGAGAATCAAGTTGTGAACTTCAATAATTGATTATTGGCTCACGACTGATAATATACCCACTCAATGGAATAAGGGTGCATATTTCTTTTTTTTCAAATCTTTTTATTATTATTATCCAAAATTAACATGAGTACATTGAAGTAAGCAACACTTACAATGTCTCAAGAAAAAATACATTATTTTAAAGATTGAAAAAATTTTGGTGATCAATAAAAACCGCTACTAAGCAAGAAAAAGTGGAGGGGAAAACCCCATTAGGTGTTCAACCCCGGAGCCATGCATCACACAAAAAGCTTCTAAAGATAAACATCAAACCACCAGCAAGGAAAAAAAATGTACCAAAAATTTACAATTAGATCATGGGGGAAGTCTATCAATTAACTCAAATGATAATACCAAGCAAATGAACCCCATCTTTTCTCAAAATCAAACATAGGTTCAAAGGTTCGACTTCTAATTTTCTACGAACTAAGACATAACATCACTTGAGAGAACCATTGTGACAAAGTGGGAGCTAAGGGTGCATGTTTCACCAACTTTAAATGACTTTGACAATTCAAATTATCAAGGCTGAAGTTCCAAAGGAGAGAACACAATAGGGAGAAGCTATCAAAAAAATCTATTACCTTTTAAAAACAGAATGCTGATATTATCTGGTAACATGCAATATTTTACCCAGAGAAGCATCTACTAGCAACAACATTCAAAATAAATCATACTGATTTTTTTTTTAAATAAGAGTGTGTCAGCTATTTTTCTACCAAGTCATTAAAGGAATTAAGCCATTCATATGCTACAAAGTAGACGCTCCTGCACTTTGTCTTTATAAGACATGAAATGCCTGAGGTTCTGAGTCATAATATGCTCTTCTCACAGTCACTTCTATGGGATTACTGCATCTCAACACTATACCACTCAGTATTTGGTAAGTAGTTGTATCAACACAAGGGATTATCACAATGGGATGTTAAATATTTTATATGGGAGAGCAAAGAATTATCGCAAACTCTCCCAGTTGTACTGCTAAAAGGTTAGATGCAAATTAAACCTCATCCATCTACCTGCATTCAGAAAACCACCAAGTGCTTCATATGTGTGGTAATTTCAAATTCGTACATAATCTTTTTGTGGTTTATCTAAACACTGGATTCTAATTCTGATTGGTAATGATATTGGTAGACTAAATCATACATTTATATCTCTACTTTACTACTATAAAGGAGATGATATCAAGAAACTGTGTTAATATTTCAGTCCAAAGACTCTTTAAAAGATGTTCCATTTGAAGTGTTCGCTGTTTCTCCCTCCATAGATGCTGCCTGACCTACTGAGAGTTTCCAGCATTTTTCTATTTTATGGTATCTAAACTACAATTTTCTAAAAAATGATACTTTACTAATATTAACCAAAATAATTTGCAGGCAGCAAGGACTTTTCAGATCAAAGGTGCTCTTGGATTTCTTAATGGCTGTGAATATTGGATGAAAGATTCCATCAAAGATTTAAGATTGAAGGTTCAAGATTGGCTACTGTCATTCATCAGTACACAAGTGTAAAGGAGAACAAAGTGAATGTTACCCAGATTGATGTAGCATATAAAATAAACACAATAATTATAAAGAACAAAATAAATATAAATACTTAAGATCAGGTTACCCTATCTACATAGACTACAAGACTGTAAGACTATAGGGAATAGGGGCAGAATTAGGACTTTCCATCCTGGCTGATTTAGTATCCCTCTCAACTACATTTTCCTACCTTTTCCCAAAACCTTTGATAGCCTGACTAATCAAGAACTTATCAACCTCTGCTTTAAATATACTCAATGACTTGGCGTAGACAGCCTCCTGTAGCAATGAATTCCACAGATTTACTACCCTCTGGCTAAGGAAATTTCTCCTCGTCTCTGCTTAAATGGACATCCCTCTGTTCTGAGTCTGTGCCATTGTCCTATATTCATCCACTATAGGAAGCATTTTCCCTATATCCACTATATCCAAACCTTTCAGCACTCAGTTCTGTGAGATCCTCCCTCATTTTTGAAACCCCAGTGAGTACAGTCCCAGAGCCATCAAGTGCTTCTCGTACGTTAACACTTACATTCCTGAAATCATTCTCGTGAACATTCTCTAGATTGTCTCTAATGCCAGTACACCTTTTCTTAGATAAGGGGCCCAAAGCTGGTCACAAGAATCCAGGTACGGTCTGACTGATACTTTATAGAGCCTTAGCATTACATCCTTGCTCTTACATTCCAGTCCACTCAAAATGATCACTAACATTGCATTTGTCTTCCTTACCACTACTCAACTTGCAAGTTATCCTTTACGGAATCCTAATCCCTTTGCATCTCCAATTTTTAAAC
Source organism: Mobula hypostoma (assembly GCF_963921235.1). Lineage (NCBI taxonomy): Eukaryota > Metazoa > Chordata > Chondrichthyes > Myliobatiformes > Myliobatidae > Mobula > Mobula hypostoma. Next base: position 36,511,872 of record NC_086103.1, on the reverse strand, counting down.
TTTCCCCCATTTAGAAAATAGTCTACACTTCTATTCTTCTACCAAAGTGCATGGCCATATACTTCCCTACACTACATTTCATCTGCAAATTCTTTGCCCATTCTCCCTACTGCAGACTCCGTGATTCCTCAACACTAGTTGCCCATCACCTATCTTCAAATCGTCTGCCACAAAACCATCAATTCCATCATCAAAATCATTCATATATAGCGAGAAAAGAAGCAGTCCCAACACTGACCTCAGCAGAACACCACACGTCACCAGCAGCCAACCAGAAAATGCCCCTTGTATTCCCACTGTTTGCCTCCTGCAAGAAAACCAATCTTCTATCCATGCTAGTATCTTTCCTGTAATACCATAGGCTTGTAGTGTCATGGTTTTTACAAATGACAAGAAAGCGCCGAAGATTCTCCAAGAAATTTTAAACTTTAATTTGCAAAGTAAAGCTGAGACAGACAGTGGACTAGGCTCTGTAAGTCTGCCACTGAATGCCTGTTGATGTTTTCACACAGCATTCTTTATAGCACCCCTTCTGGGTTAACAGCATTAGCATATCACTGTAAGTTTCACTTTAGCTAATAAATCAATTACTCTTATCTCTCTTACTTGGCTACATTCATTTTTCACGAAGTACACAGGTTTCATTCAATGGTTACATCCCAAATACCATAGTAATCCCACGCAATCAGTAACAGACACTTAATGCATAGTAAAGGCATGGTCAACATCTGAATAAACACTTGATATGCAATAAAAGCACACTTAAAATAAACACTTAGAAAGCAGAGTAAAAATGTTTTCCAATAGTAGCTTGTTCAGCAGCATCATGTGTGGCACCTTGTCAAAGTCCTTCTGAAAATCCAAGTAAACAACAACTACTGGCTCTCCTTTGTTTATCTGACTGTTATTTCCTCAAAGAATTCCAACAATTTTGTCGGGCAAGACTCCCCCTTAAGGAAACCATGCTGACTTTGGCCTACTTTATCATGTGCCTCATAGAAACATAGAAAACCAACAGCACAATACAGGCCCTTCGGCCCACAACGCTGTGCCGAATATGTAGTTACTTTAGAAACTACCTCAGGTTACACATAGCCCTCTATTTTTCTAAGCACCATGTACCTATCCAGGAGTCTCTTAAAAGACTCTATTGTATCCACCTCCACCACCGTCACTGGCAGCCCATTCCATGCACTCACCATTCTCTGCATAAAAAAACTTACCCCTAACATTTCCCCTATGCTTACTCCTTAAAACTGTGCCCCCTCATGTTAGCCATTTCAGCCCTAGGAAAAAGCCTTTGACTATCCACACAATCAATGCCTCTCATTATCTGACCTCTCATCTTCTGTCGCCCCAAAGAGAAAAGACCAAGTTCACTCAACCTATTCTCATAAGGCATGCTCCCCAATACAGGCAACATCCTTGTAAGTGTTCCTCTGCACCCTTTTTATAGTTTCCACATCCTTCCTGTAGAGAGGGTGACCAGAACTGAACACAGTACTCCAAGTGGGGTCTGATCAGGGTACTATATGACTGTAACATTACCTCTCAGCTCTTGAACTCAATCCCATTGTTGGTGAAGGCCAATACACCATATGCCTTCTTAACCACAGAGTCAACCTGCGCAGCAGCTTTGAGTGTCCTATGGACTTGGACCCCAAGATCCGTCTGATCTTCCACACTGCCAAGAATCTTAACATTAATACTATATTCTGCCATCATATTTGACCTACCAAAATAAACCTCCTAGTACTTACAAACCTCGTCCTTAATAATGGACTCCAACGTCTTTCCAGCTTTAAGTTCCTCAACATAAACATCAACGAGGATCTGACGTGGTCTGTACATACCGGCTCTGTGGTTGAAAAAGCACAACAGCACCTCTTTCACCTCAGACAGTTGAAGAAGTTTGGAATGAGCACCCAAATCCTAAGAACTTTCTAGAGGGGCACAATTGAGAGCATCTTGACTGGTTGCATCACTGCTTGATATGGGAACTGTACTTCCCTCAATCTCAGGACTCTATAGAGAGTTGTGCGGACAGCCCAGCGCTTCTGTAGATGTGAACTTCCTCTCTTCTGATTCCCCCCCTTTTTAAAGAGTGGAGTGATTTTTGCAATTTTCCCATCCTCTGGAACCATTCCAGGATCTAGAGATTCTTGAAAGATCATTAGTAATGCCCCATAATCTCTTCAGCTTCCTTTTTTCAGAACCCTGAGGTGTAGTCCATCTGGTCCAGGTGAAGATCTATTTTCAGACCATACATCTTCCCAAGCACCTTCTCCTTAGTAATAGCAACAAAGCTCACTTTTGTCACCTGGCACTATCTGACATACATTTAGTCTCTTCCAGAGTGAAGTCTGACACAAAATATTCCTCCACCACTTTTTTCCCCCGTTACAACCTCTCCAATGTCATTTTCCATTGTCCAATATCCATTTGCACCTCTCTTTTACTCTTTATGTATTTGAAAAAAAACTTCTGGTATCCTCTTTCATATTATTAGTTTGCTTTCCTTCATATTTTACCTTTTCTCTTCTTATGGCCTTTTTAATTGTTTTGTATTGGTTTTTAGAAGTTTCCCAATCCTCCAACTTCCCACTATTCTTGCTATATTCTATGCCTTCTTTATTTTTATTCTGTATTGACTTTCCTTGTCAGCCTTGGTTCCTCATCCTCCCTTTAGAGTACTTCTTTATCTTTGGGAGGAATCAATCCTGCACCTTCTAAGTTGCCTCCAGAAAGTCCAATCATTTTTGTTCTGCCGTAATCCCTGCTAATGCCCACTCCCAATCAACTTTGGCCAGCTCTTCTCTCATGTCTATATAATTCCCTTTACTCCATTGTCAACTGATACATCTGACTTTATCTTCTCCCACTCAAACTGCAGGGTAAATTCTATCACATTATGATCACTGCTTCCTAAGGGTTTCTTTAAACTAAGCTCCAAAATCAAATTTGGTTCATTACACAACACCTAATCCAGAATTTCCCTTCCCCTAGTGGGCTCAACCAGATTCTACTCTACAAAGCCATCCCATAGGCATTCTACAAATACCCTCTCTTGAAATCCAGCACCAACATGATTTTCCAAACCTACCTGCATATCGAAATCCCCCTTGATTATCATAACATTGTCATTTTTGCATGCCCTTTCTACCTCTCATTGTAATTTGTATCCCACAGCCTGGCTACTATTTGAAGGTCTGTACACAACTCCCATCAAGGTCTTCCTATCCTTGCATTTTCTTGACTCTATCACAAGGACTCTATATCTTCCAATTATATGTCACCTCTTTCTAAGAATTCGATCTCATTTTTTTTATCAACAGAGCCACTCCAAACCCTCTTCCTATCTACCTGTCATTTTGATACAATGTGTATCCACAGATGTTAAGCTCCCAACCATGATCTTCTTTCAGCCATGATTCAGTGATGCCCACAATGTCATACCTGCCAAACTCTAATTGTGCTACAAGATCATCTTCCTTATTCTGTGTGCTGTGTGCATTCAAATATAATTCCTTTAGTCCTGTATTCATCACCATTTTTGATTTTGTTCCCATGTTACACTTCAGCTCATCCCACTGACTGCAATTTTGCCCTATCATCTGACTGTCCATCCTTACAGTCTCACTACAGACTGTATCTACTTGTATACCAACTGCCCCACTCTCAACCCAATCACTCTAGTTCCCATCCCCCTGCCAAATTAGTTTAAACCTTCCCCAGCAGCTCTAGCAAAAATGCTGACAAGGATATTGGTCCACCTGGGGTTTGAGTGTAACCCATCTCTTTTGTACAGGTCATACCTTCCCCAGAAGAAATTCCATTGATCCAAAAATCTGAAACCCTGTCTGCTGCACCAATTCCTCAGCCATGCATTCATCTGCCAAATTATCCTATTCTTACCCTCAATAGCACGTGGCACCAGCATTAATCAGAGATTGCTATCCTCATGGTCCTGCTTTTCAGCTTTCTGCCTAGCTCCCTGTATTCTCTACTCAGGACCTCCTGTCAGTTCTTACCTATATCATAGATGCCAATATGTACCATGTCTTCTGGCTGTTCACCCTCCTCCTTTAGAATGCTGTGGACTTGATCCGAAACATTACTGTTCTGGAATCTAGGAGGCAAAATACCATCTGGGTGGTTTTATCAGATCCATAGTATCTGCTGTCTGCTCCCCTAACTATGTATCTCCGATCACTACTGCACTCCTCTTCTCTTTTTCCTTATGAGCCACAGAGTCAGACTCAGTGCCAGAGACCTGCTCAATATCCAAAGTAGTATACTTATTATTGAGGGGAACGGATACAGGGGTACGGGGTACAGTTCTCCTTCCTTAACACGGTCTCTGAGGAGTTGTAGTTTGGAGCACTTCATCTGGATATAGTCATCAGGGAATCTGGAGGTCTCCCAAAGTTCCCACTTCACACACAAGGAACATACCACTAACTCTGGACCCATTCTCAGCACCCCTGTACTAACAGAAAATTTACTATCTCACTCGCTTCTTCAAACAATGACTCACTTCCGACAAGACTTTCAGTTTTCAAACGGTTCCCGCCCAGAAAGATGTTGCTTTCTTGCTACTTCAAACAATGACTCACTCATTGATCGTATGTACGAAACAGGAACAACTTTGAAATGGGATGGATAAGGGGAATTTTGCTCAGAGTAATAAGAGGCAGTTTATTTTTACCCAACGAGAAACAATGTAAACTGGTGGACTCCAGCATGCCACATTATCTCTTTAAAAAATCATGGTGCCTCAGTGATATACTGATGAAGTTATAGTTCCATGAGATCTATGTCTAGATATTCTTATTTGTATAAATAAAGCATGCACAAAAATGGTATGGTTTCCATAATGCTTGATCCAGAGCTGCTGGGAAATCTTTATTATCCTCTACCCAATGTAAAGTTTTATGAATGTTACTTGTCTTTTGCACATTTGCATGCAGTATCCATGCAGAATTCATGGAGTCAGGAACAAACTAGCCCTGAAGCCATTGGAGTCAAATCTCAGTCGAGTATTATGCACAGCTGCTGCTATACAAGCACAGTTTGAATGGGTGATCGCGGATTCCTTTTATCCCATTGTTTCTGATCATATACCAAATGTAATGCATTGGTCTTCACAGAATTTTAAGTAAAATACACTGCTGGATGCAAGATCACAACCTTGTGCTTACTACAAATATCTGCAATCTCCTTACAAATTTGCTCCTCCAATTCTTGCTCCCCATTAGGTGGTCTATAATACTGTACACCCCTATAAGCATTACTACACTTTTCCCATTCCTCAATTCCACCCAAATAGCCTCCCTAGACCTCTAATCTATCCTGCCAAAACACTGCTGTAATATTTTCTCAGACAAGCAATGCAACACCTCCCCCTCTTGCCCCTCCGATTATATCACTCCTGAAGCAATGAAATCCAGGAATATTTAGTTGCCAATCACACCCCTCCTGCAACCATGTTTCACTAATAGCTACAACATCACATTTCCAGGTATCAATCCATGCTCTAAGCTCATCCACCTTTCTTACAATGCTCCTAGCATTAAAATAGATGCAATTAAGAAACTCTCCACCTCTTACTCTCTGTTTATCCCTAATGGTGCAAACAAGTTGGTTATCTTTTTCTTCCTTCTCCCCTACATCTTTGGTCTGAGTGCTCCCATTCTCTGTCCCCTGCCTATCCTCCCACACACACTGTCTACTAGCTTTCTCTATTTGTGAAATAACCTCCTCTCTCCTAGTCTTTTCAATTTAATTCCCACCCCCCCCCCCAACCATTCTAGTTTAAAGTCTCCCCAGTAGCCTTCACAAATCTCTTCACTAGGATATTGGTCCCCCTAGGATTCAAGTGCAACCCATCCTTTTTGTACAGGTTATACCTACGCCAAAAGTGGTCCCAATGATCCAGAAACTTAAATCCCTGCCCCCTGCTCCAATCCCTCAGCCACACATTTATCCTCCACCTCATTCCATTCCTACTCTCACTGTCGCGTGGCACAGGCAGTAATCCCGAGATTACTACCTTTGCAGTCCTTCTTCTCAACTCCCTTCCTACCTCCCTATATTCTCCTTTCAGGACCTCTTCCTTTTTCCTACCTATGTCATTGGTACCTAGAAGAACCACGACCTCTGGCTTCCCACCCTCCCACTTCAGGATATCTTGGACGCGATCAGAAACATCCCGGACCCTGGCACCAGGAAGGCAAACTACCAACCAGGTCTCCTGACCCTGTCCACAGAATCGCCTATCTGACCCCCTAACTATCAAATCCCCTATTACTATTGCCCTCCTCTTCCTTTCCTTGGTTATTTTTATTCCTTAGTTAATAAAAAAGGCCCATAGCTCAAATTAATAATTGACTCAGCATCAAGTGGTGTTTGCAAAAGAGAGTTCCAAACTTATATCGGCTTTTGTGAGAAGTGTTACCAAACTTGTTTGAATCTTGGCTCTCAGGTTTGGGCTATGACTCCAATACCGGACCTCCAATGAGTTGAATTAATTTCTTTGTACTTTCATCACTAATCTCCTTTAATATCTTAAAAACATTCAATCAAATCATCACTTAATCTTCCATATTCCCTGTAATACAGGTAAAGTTTACTTAGTCTTGTGATTTACTCATTGGAGTCAAAGTATCATATCATTTCTTTTCCTTTCCTTAACATGTTAATGGGCATATTGATATGATTTTTCCAATTCTCTACATCATTTTTTCAGTTAAGGAAAAATCTTATCTCTAATAGTCCACTTGCCTACATTTGACAAATGAATTTTCCACAATGGTCCTAGTCACTTAACGTTTATCGGTCCTGTATACTTTTATGCTGCTGTCTGCAAATGCCAACTATTACATTTATCACGGATGTGTTTGTACTTGAGGCTTTTAATGCTATGAATTATAATGGTAAATAGTTGAGGCTTCAAAACATATTTTCATCAAAGACTACAAGTCACATTCCATCCATTATTCCTATTCTGCTTCTCTCCTATCCAAATCAATAATCTGCCTTCAATTTCAAAGCTTTAACTTTAGCTAACAGTCTCTAATGAGGGATTTTATCAAACGATTTCTGGTAGTCTATACAAATAACATGCACAGACGTTCTTCTGTCAAGTACTTTAGTCAGCTTTCAAAAAATTCAATTAGATTCTTCAAGCATGACCTCCTATTACTAATCCACATTGGCTGGCTCTGATCAACTGAAAATATCGAAGGTAGCCTGTCATTCCAACCTTAAGTTAGAGGCTAATAATTTCCTGTGGCATTCCCATTGTCAGTGATGGATTCTGCTGATGTCTGTGCGTGTAAGGGAAAGAGAAAATGGATTGCAGATAACACTAAATTTATTGGTGGATTCATTCCAGCTGTTTGTCAAGTTGGTGGCTGGAGGGACTCACAGAAATATCATTTTCCAGTATTTTGGAAGTTGCCACAGGAATGAAAAGACTACAGTCTGCAAATTTTCAGGTTTTCAAAGTTGCATGTTGTTTCTTGACCACTTCAAGTCCAGATATAGTGGCACATTCACTTTTACCTAGGATTATCACTGCAACACCTTTAATCTGCTCCATATCTGATGACTTCCTTCCATTCTCATTTGTCCCACAACTCCCATCCTTACGTGAAATCATGCCTATAGTTCACAGTTACCATGAACAACTTCTCTTTTCATTCTGCGCACACAGTTAATCTCACTCATAGATCTCTACCTTCTGTTCTTCTTGCAGAAGAGTACACAAAATACCAGAACAGGTAGCGAACAAGAGGTGTCACTCCAGCCTTCTTATATCTCACATCTGCTGAGGAGATGGTCCCGGAGGTCATCAGAGTGACATAATTAAATGGCTTACGGACACGATGATGAAACTTGACCTGGTAACTGCATCTTTAACCTCTCTGTTCTCCCAGAATACTTAATTCAACATTCAGTAGTAGGAAAGTAGAATGTCCTTCTATTGGTAGGAAATGCATTTGCCTTTGTCCCCATCACTACTGAAATCTACATCCAGTAGAAACAATGATCCCAAGTATTTCTGGTTAACTTCTCTTGTTCTACGTACCTTTTAAAAATGAGAACATCCCAATCTATAATGCCTTAGTTCTAATTTTTCAAGAAGTCCTGTTCACCCATTACCTACAATTAAACCACAGTAATTTCAATGTTCATTTTGTTTGTTTCTTACTTCCTCACTGGTATCATACCTATCTCTGTAATCTCCTACCATCCTTCAATTCCCCAAAATATCCATGCTCCTTTAATTCTGGATTTTTAAATCATCACAAATGTAATCACTTTACTACTCCAATGTTTCTCCAGCAACCAAAGTCCTAAGCTCTGGACCTTACTATTATAACCTCTTTACTTCTCCATCTATTCAAACAGGACTAGGATGCTCTTTTAAACTTATTCCTTTGACATAATATTCCTTTAAAATGAATTAATGGAAACTTTTGTTTGACAAGTTTGTTACAAGGAGTGACTGGGAGCGAACCCAAGTGCAAGACACAGGCACGGAGATAGGGTTGAGAAGTGCTTGCACAGTCGTGAATGTGGAATAGATAACCAGGGGAGTCTTGACCCAGAGATGAGGTTTTCATAGAATATCTAGAGACTGGAGCTGAACTTAGAACTAACAGTCCTAAGTGATCAGGAAATGAGGTTAACACATGGGAATTGACCAACGAACTGGCGACCCGTGGTTGTGAAGCCAAAGTTCTTATCCTGCAGTCTCTGATGGGAACCAGCTGTGCTGCAATTAAGTGAACTAGCAGTAACTGAGAATCTAACGACTGGAATTAAGGCATAATCAAGGAGATAGGAGCGAGATGAGGGACAGCCAGACGAGACCATGACAAAGTTAAACAATCTTACTGAATGTTATGGCATGAACAAGGGGGCAAATGGTGTTTACATGGTGTCCTTAAGGGTCTATTTACAACATTCCAAAGGAAGTTATAACAAATGATACGTGTAATATAATAACCAAAGGTATTGATTTCTATGAAGTAAACTTCCAAAAAACAGCAGCTCAGTTTACACAAGATGTTTGGGAGATAAATACTGAGGGTAGCTTTCCTATTTTGGTTTCAAGTAGTAGCATCAGCTTTTCACATCTATGCAAGAGAGTAAATAGGAAGCAGATTTACTAAGTCAATATACAGCACCTCTCTCAGTGCAATATCCTCTCAGTACTGCTCTGGAGTGCCAGCGAAGATATTGTTCTGGTATTGCTCTTGTGCCTTGGTATTCAGATGAGATGACACTATTAACACTGTCTTTGCTGATAGCAAAAGCTGTATTGGTGTAGCTTCATCTAAACTCAAAGGTTTCAAAGGTACATTTAATGTCAGAGAAATGTGTATGATATACACCCTGAAATTCTTTTTCTTTGCAACCTGCAGATCCTTCACTCATCTCAAAGATGGACCACATAATAACAATGCAGGCTTTCCCTGCCAGTTCGGATTCTCACCTTTCATTAGAGCTGGTAAGATCCCAACTTGAATCTTCTGGTTCAACAATCTGAGAAAGAGTTTTCCCCAAGAGTAGTGAATCTGTGAAAATCTCTGCCCGGGAAAGCAGTAGAGGCTACCTCATTAAATGTATTTAAGACACGGTCAGATAGATTTATGCACAGCAGAGGAGTTAAGGATTACGGGGAAAAGACAGGCAGGTCCATGATCTTATTAAATGATTAAGCAGGCTCAACTGTTCTTAATTATTGTATTCTTATCTGCTTCACTTGGTAGGTCATGTATGACAAGGGAGAAAGTACAGGATTCTGGGACTGCAGTGGTGTGTCCATATTCAAAGGAGTGGACTGCTCAAGCCCCTCAGTGGATGCATACACTACACCTGAGGTCCCTTAATCAACAGGATCTTTCTCAAGCTGTAACATTAAGGTTCTGAATGATTTGTGCCAGGTTTACATTTGAGTGAGGACTCGGAAAGATGTTGCAGAGAAGGGTAATAATTTCAGTGCTACTGGGAAGGCTGCAGATTTCCAGGAGACAAGTAAAATGTGAAGTGGATTCTAGAAGGAGGACTAGCTGATGGGGTTGATGCATGAGCTGGTTGCAGTTGTTGCTTGGAAACAAAAAGTGACAAGTATTTTAATAGCATGGAGAAGAATGGTGTTTTGGCAAATGAATTACCATAAGTTGATGTAAGAGGCATTCAAGTCCAGGATGGTTTCAGGAGAAAAAAAAACAGCAAAGTTTCCAAGCAAAAGTAATTAAAGATAAAGTGATTATGTTCAGGAAAAGAAGGGTCCAAGTGGATAAAGAAAGGAGAATAAAAATTGAAGCAGAAGGGATCTCCAAAAATAAGCTTGTTTTTAGCCAGCTGAGTCTCTACCAATGGAAAACTGGACAAATCTGATCTGCCCATCTACTATCAATCTATTCACAATCAGCAAAGTAATGGAAGCTCCAAACAAGAGAAAATCTGAAGATGCTGGAAATCCAAGCAACACACATACAAAATGCTGGAGAAGTGCCGCAGGCCAGGCAGCATCTATGGTAAAAAGTACAGTCAACGCTGCAGGCTGAAACTGCAACTGTGCTTTTTTCTATAACTAATGGAAGTTGTTGTCAATCATGCTGTTAAGTAGTAAGATATATGCTCATTGATGACTTCTTTGGTTTATTAAGATGTTTTGTTTAGTCTGGGTTCACCTGAACTCCTCTGCTCAATAATCCTTTTTATGTTATTTATTTATTTATTTATTTTACAGGCATGGGAAACACTGACCCACTAATGGGAAAGCCATTAATGCTAAGTACAAGCTGTTTGACTCTTTCTTCTTGGTGATATTTTTTTACTGCCACATATTGCTTGCCGAAACCCGATCTGTGTCTGCATGATCAGACTGGATTATTTGTTTGACTGAGAAACTGCAAATGAAATTGAGTGCTGTGCCTGATGGCTGGCAAACACGCTCATCCACAAAACATCATTGATGCAGTGACTGAAGCCCAGAACGCTGTCCTAAGAAAATTCTTCATTAATTTCCTAGAGGTGATGATTAACCTTCAAGGACCAGAAACATACCTCCTTTTGAGTAGAGTAATACTCCAACCATTGAAATGCTTTCTAGTTGAGTTCAAGTTTTACCAGGGTTCCCTCTGTGAAAGGTCACATTGATTGCAAATACAATCACTCTCCCTGCACTGTTGGAATTCAGCTCCTTGATCCATGTTTAGACTCTTTTAATTCCGATTTTTTTCTCTTTTCTATTTTTAATTTTGTTTCCTCCTCCACATATGACGCCCAACCTGCTCAGTATTTCTAGCTTTTTTATTCCAGGTTTCCAGCATCTACCGTGTTCAATGTTTGGTCAGCGGTTGAAATCAGTGGCTTGTTTCAAAGTCGAATGCTTTGCCCCTGGAAGACAGCAAACAAGATTGACTTGGGTACATAATGGTTTTCACATAAAGTTAAGCGTGGATAAGCAGGTGAATGAATGGTTTGGAAGAAAATGTTTATCTACACAGTGAAGCCTCAGCATCGTTTATTTATTTCCGAAGGATAGTTACAGTTTTTGTTTAGAAAAGCCATTTCGAGTAGACCTTCAACTGTTCCTTCAATCACAACCTTTCACGTACTTATGGTCCACATGAAAAGTTCTTGATTGGATTATTAGAGACGGCAGCTACACAAAAGTGGCTCTGGTTAAATTTGGACTGCAGACTGGTTTAAGATTCACATCAGTGAAGAGAGAATTGATCAGGTAGAAAAAAAATTTCATTGCTTCATTGAACCAGAACACGATACAACACCAGCTATCCTCCGGCATGTCTGATTGACACAGTGATCATCATCACAACTAATCTCATCATCTGATGTCATTTTGATTCTGTACACAGCATAGCAAATTTGGACCCTTGAAAACTGGAGACTTTCATTATATCAGGATAAGTTTGAGACAAACAGAAGCTTCAGAAGTGCCAGGAAGCAAGAGAATAATGCTATGATTTGGACATAACTTCCTGTTGTTTTCATGACATTTGTTTTTTTTTGTCATGGAACCAGTGCAGTACTGTGCAAAAGTCTTAGGCACTCTAGCTATATACATGTGCCTAAGACTTTAGTACGTTGTTACAATTTCATAATGTACCAGCAGCAAGAGGTGACAAATTGAGTCATGTTTTAATATTAAAACCACTATATTTATTTACATCTACTAAAAAATATAGAAAATTAAATAAACTACTTTCTTAAACAGAAGTTAACAGTGTTATGCGTCTATAGCTCCCTTACAGTCAAACTTGCAACCCGTTCTCAACAAATCTTACTCAAGCACAGTCTTAAAGTGGCAGTTCAGAGAGTCCCAGTAATTCACGAATTAGGTGAGAGGAGAGACTTGTGGATTCACAATGCAGCGACAAAGCGAGCACGACAATTTCCAAAGATTCCACAGCTAGCGAACGAAGAAACGGTTACCAAAGATCCCAGCCGAGGAATTCTGTTCCGAAGTCCACAAAGAGCGATTTCACAAAGTGTCACGAAATCCACACCTATGGATCATACGAAGGACAGATACATCTCCACAATGCACAGTGTGCCGCTGATTAACCCGATCATTTGGGTATGGGTAAGCATTAGACTTTACCCTCCTCGATCGTGAGCTGTTCCCTGATAGCTCGAAGTCTGCAATCTTCACTCTCTCTCTCTTTCCTTCAACTCCTTCTCAGCACTATGGCTACATTTCTTTTATACCGTCAGCATACATCATAAGGTAACGCTCACAGAAACGAAACTATGGACTCCCAGGGAAACAAAACTGTGGACAAGTAACAACGTATGACCACAAAACCTTTCATTTCTATAGGAAAGCACCATGAAGGTGTCATGAGCCCTGCAGCCTCTGCAATGAACTGTAGAACACTGGATTTCTAGGTCTCTCGAGCGCCTGTATTTACCAACTGTTGTCTGAATAGAGTTGTTAAGCCCTTGAACTTTCTGTTGAATCTTGTCGCGATTGTGACTGGCATGGGTTTTCCACATTCTGTGATTATTTGAAGTGGACTTTTGTTTAGCGCTCATTGTGGAGAAGGATTTGTCTCGCGGTGTTGCTTCGATGTACCACTGATGCACTTTTGGAATTCCTAAGTATAACCTTTTGTTTCCACCTCTACATGGATGTCTACGGTTCCTCCAAACTTGGGCTCAATCGTTGCCAGTGCTCACCATGACAGAAGGACTTCACAGGAAGGATGTCAAATAAGCATAGATGATGAAAAGTTTTTTTTTAAAGTTTGACCAAATTGGTAGCAGTAAGAGGATGAGATAGTATGTTATTGGATTAACAGATAGCTGCTCCTAGCACTTCCTTGGGTGTGTAGCTTGTTAATGCAAATGATGCATTTCACTGTGTTTTGTTGTGCTTGTGATAAATAAATCTGAATCAGAAAAGAAATAGAGAGAGGAGGGAAGGATAGAGAGGGGAAGAGAGACAGAGAAACAAGGAGATAGAGCGTGAGAGTGTACTGTCCATTGGCTTCATTCCTCTCTTTATTGATAAACAATAAAACCTGAACCAATTACATCACACAGACACTTAAATCATAAGCAATTTCTAATCTATGTTTCTTATCTATCATACTGGAATCTCAACAATAAATATGTTCTGAATTGTTTAATCTATAAAATCAGCTTGCTCCCATAAAATTATAATCTTACCAATATTAAGAAAAGACAGCAAAATAAATTATAAATCTCATCAATAGAAAGCTTTGGCAAAGTTTTTATGAAGATGTGGTGTAGAGTATTATATTCCAAAGAATAAAGGGATGGAAAAGATGGTAAGGGAAACTATGGTACTTTTTAATCAATGACATTTTAAAACAAAGTTAGCCCATGTGTGATACAGATACAGATATTATACATGTGCTGTACCCTAAGTGACTACCATAAGACCATAAGATGTCAACGTTAATCTTTCTTTGTAAACCTCATCTTCAATTATAAACTGGTTATCTAAGCTGCTACAGAATTGACATTCAGACCTGAATGTGGTCCTTGCCTACACTTATCCTTGCCCACTTCCCCAAGCCTACCTTCTCTGGATCAATAAAGACAAGTAAGCTTTAAAGCCAAGGCTATGGTGGAGTCTAACAACAACTATCTGTACCACAAGACCTCAAGCATCCAAAATTGGGTTGCCCGGGCGGTATAACAAGCCCAGTCCACAAAGTGCCTTTGTAAACCTTTGACATAATAATAAAATCTTGCCCCCAACTACTTCTCCCTGTCCAGGAAATCAAGCTCCTTCAGTGTTTCTGAATGTCCTTGAAATACTTAACATTAAAAAGTAAGTTCCTTAAGTGGTTCCTTAAGGTTGTTGTAGCCGTGGGTGGTAATGGGGCTAAGCCCCTACTACCTATTAAATGTTCCCAATGGCGTGCACCTCAAATAGCCTCTGACAACTAAGTCCAGCTTCTGGCCTTTACAGGTGGCTTGGCCTCTAAGCCCAACGGAACCATTTCTACTGACAGGAGAAGGGCCAAAGAGGTTCTGGCACCTTAAAACCAGTTGCATTCAAGAGAAGAAAAACTCTGATCTCAAGCCTTCACTGCCTTGTGGCTATACCCATTTTTGGGGGGAAAGCCTCAGGAGTAAATCCCAAGGGAAAAATCAGGAGCTGGAGTCCCTAAGGCAGTCCAATATTGAATTCAATGCTGACTGGCAACTTCTGCAAAGCTGCTGACGCTAAACTGTGTCAGTCTCTACCATTCCTTTGAGTTCATCAGATGTGTGGAGAGGGGGAGCTTGCTACATGGGCAACAACTTCCTCTCCATATTGTACTGCCCTGGGCTGCTTGAACATCCAGACAACTAGGACGCAACATCCATTGTCAACCCTGACCAAGGGAGGCCTCCAAAGAAGTACGTAAGTAAGTATTAGGTGCCCATGGTGGCATAATGGTTAGCAAAATGCTATTACAGCCAGCTGTAAGCCTGGGGTTCAATTTGTGCCACTGTCTGTAAGGAGTTTGTACATTCTCCCTGTGACAGCATGTCACCTCTGGGTGCTCCCCTTGTCTCCAACATTCCAAAGACAAATGGTTAGAGTTAGTGAGTTGTTTGGCTTCAGAAGTGTGAGAACACTTGGAGGCTTCCCAGCACAGTATTCACTGATTTTGATTTGAGACAAATGACACATTTCACTGTTAGTTTCAATGTACATGTGACAAATAAAGCTAATCTTAATCTTAATTATTAAAATGCGCAAAAACTGAAGAATTAAAATTTACACTGTAACAAAGAATTCTAAAAAAATAGAGGTACCTTATTCTTATCTTTCTTCTTCACACTCTGCAATGTCCATCAATTAATGGGCTCACCACTTTGCACAAGTTCTAATCAATATTCAAGTACAGATTCATCAACTAAATGCTGGAGATTCCTAGCAGTTTTGTTTCGGCCCTGGGCTTTATGTGAATAGTGCAATATAGTGGCAAATTGTTGGTGGGCCTAGGCCACATCACATCTCTGTTTTCTTGTGAGAATTTGAAACTGTGGAGCAAATGAGCAAAATCAAAGCTGATGTGACTCTGAAGAGCTAGCTATGTCACAAACATATTTTGACTCCTGAAGATGGACGTTATGCAACGATCCCACAAATCTGCTCAAATTAATTTCCAGACCACATTGTAATCCCTTAAGTGTGTTCTAATCCAATGAGGGCCTATTTAATAAAAAATTGCATTTCTTAAAGTCTCTTCTGGCTGATTTCACTGTTCTCATGAGGTGGAGGTAGAGACTGATTAGTGCAAGATACAGACAAGCTCCAGGGTTCTCTCAGTGGGAGAGATCACGGTGAGAATTGATCACCTCTTTCCAGTCAATTCAAGGAGAACTGCAAAATAACCAAATCCACTGGGTCTAGAGAGAGATTGTCAGCTCCTGGGGCATCAGCCCAGCACCTGGATGCATTTCAAGAAGGCTGTCAGGGACCTCGCAAGAGCAGCCAGGCAGAATACAGTTTTTCTCTTCCCTGTCCATCTTAACAGTATGTGGCAACAAGCCCCACCGTCTTCAATAATTCCCTCTCATCCAGCACATTCCTCACCACCCGTGCAATATTGCATTTCATGCTAAATAAAAATATGCTCTGCTCTTCCTCACCCATTTCAAGCAGCAATGGCAATATCTCCTTCAATAGAAAAACGGAGAATGTGGGAAACATTCAGCAGGTCAGGTACAATAGACAGGACCCCACTTTCCAGGAGGAAGTTGCTTGTGCTGGTCGAGGTAGTATATAGTGCCACTGATAGTAGATTTCTTCTTTTAATTATTTTCTTTAATTTAGATGATGAGAGACATTGATCGTGTGGACAGCCAGAGGCTTTTCTCCCAGGGCTGAAAAGGCTAACACACGGGGGTACAGTTTTAAGTTGCTTGGAAGTAGGTACAAGGGGGATGTCAGAGGTAAGTTTTTCCACACAGAGAGTGGTGGGTGCGTGGAATGCATTGCCAGTGATGGTGGTGGAGGCGGATACAATGGGGTCTTTTAAGAGACTGTAAGATAGGTACATGGAGATTAGAAGAATAGAGGGCAAAGCAGTAAGGAAATTCTAAACAGCTTCTAGAGTAGGTTATATGGTCGTCACAACATTGTGGGCCGAAGAGCCTGTAATGAGCTGTAGATTTCTATGTTTCTAAGTATTCATTTTAATTAGCGATACAACGTAGAGTAGCCCCTTATGGCCCTTCAAAGCCACACTTCCCCAGTAACCCCATAACCCCAATTAAACCTATCCTAATCACAGGACAATTTACAAAGACCAATTAACCTAACCAGTACACCTTTGCATTGTGGGCCGAAACTGGAGCACGTGGGGAAAATCCATGCATTCCACGGGGAGGACATGCAGTGACTCCTTACAGAACTCCAAACCCCAGAATGCCCCAGCTGTAATAGTGTCCCGACAGCCGCTACACTACCCTGGCACTCAGATGGATGGTTAAAGTGAGTCAGCTTCTGGTGTAGCCAGATCGAGAAAAACAACATCACTCAACAGCAAGGGGCCTTCCAGGAATGTCAAAAGGGGATGTTGAGGTAGGTTCACCAGTAACTTTTCAACCCAAAATACTCAGGAGCTATTTCTGTCTGAAATACTGAAAGGTAGCATACAAAGTGGTCAGTACAAAAATGCACTGGTTTACTTAACAAATATTAATAAGTCAGATTTGTGTGTACAAGTACAAGTTCAAAACCTAAAGACAACGTGAAACATGGCAAACTTTGTGAACTGTCAGGAAGATAATCATTGACTTTGAGGAGATATGGGCAGACTGGTGGCAGATGAAATTCAGTATTGAGGAATGCTACTGTTATATTTCAGCAGGAAGAATAAAAAGATGTACAATCCAAAAAATTTGTTCAACGACAGAAATGTGCATTACGGGTTGAAAAAACATTAATGCACTAAGACGAGGTCACAATGAACTTTTGTAATAGCTGATTTGGTCACAGCTGGAATATTGTGCTCAGCTCTGGGCTCCTTAACTTAGGGAAAATGTGTAGGTTTTAGAAAGTATGCAGAATAAATTTAGTGAAATGACTCCATTTAGGAAGGGCTTCTGTCATGTGTATAGCCAAGACAAGATGGGGTTCTCCTGAGAACTACTCCAGGTCGTACTCCCTTGGCACCACTTCTTTCTGCTGGATCCAACTCTCAAGCCTGTTGGGACCTGTCAGCAGAGCAGAGTGAGTTGGAGACAGTTCCTAGTGGACTTTATGCACCAGTTTTAAAAAGCAAGTCAGGACTTGGCTGCAGAGCCGAAGATTGTTTGGGTTAATAATAACCATGGTTAATTAGCAAGGGCCAATAGAAAGAAGTGAGGTTTAAGCAGAATGGCCAATGCTGGAGTGGACAGTGTTAGAGTAGTCAGGCTTTGGCTCAAAATGCTTTAGCAAAAACAGGCACATGCTAGAACTTCTGAGAAGTTAGATGCATAGCAAGTCTAGGCAGGGGAATGCTCCTCCTGTAAGGTGTGGGATTCCAGGGTACCTGCCTGACTTCCTGATGACTAAATCAACAGAAGGTGCACCCAACTTCAGCTCCTGACTGACAAGGTCAAGGAACTGGAGCTGGAGATGGAGGCACTCAGGACTACTTGAGAGGATAAAAACTTCCTAGATGAAGCTTTTAGTGAGATTGCCACACCCAGAGTTTAGGAATCAGATAGTAGATGAGTGACCACCAGGAGAAGCAAGAGGAGTAAGCAATCAGTGCAGGGTTCCCCTGTGGCCTTTCCCCTCGGCAATAAGAATACCCCTTTGGATACACTAAGGTAAGTGACCTATCAGGGCTCAGCTGCAGCATCCAGACTAGTGGCACTGTGGCCGGCTCCCACGCTCAGCAAGGAAGGATAATGTCAGGCAGAATGACCGTGATAGGAGACTCAATAGTTAGCGGACAGACAGGAGGTACTGCAGCCACAAAAGCAAAGCCAGGATGATGTGTTCCCTCCCACCTGCTAGGGCCCAGGATGCCTTAGAGCAGTTGCAAAAGATTCTCAAGAGGGAGGGTGAGCAGTCAGAGGTCATGGTGCCCATTGGCACCAATGACGTAGGTAGAGAGGGAAAAGAGGTCCTGTGCAGTGAGTGTAGAGAGTTAGGGAAGAGTCTGAAGAACAGGACCTCCAATATACATTTTTAATCTCTGGGTTGCTCCCAGAGCCACATGCCAGTCAGGGAAGGAATAGAATGATGGTATAGATGAAGAAGAAGCTGAGCAAGTCGTGGAGGGAGAAGTGTTTCAGATTTCTGGATCATTAGGATCTTTTCTGGGGAAGGTATAAGCTGTATAAAAAGAACAGGATACTATTGAACCCAAGGGGGTCCAATATCCTTGCAGGCAGGTTTGTTAGAGCTGTTGGGGAGGTTTTAAACTAAGTTGGCAGGGAGGCAGGAACCAAAGTGATGGGGCTGAGAATGTGTCAGTTGGTAAACAAGTCAGTGCAGTTTGTAGTGAGACTGTGGGATAAGATGAAGTATGACATGGGGACAAAATCAAATAGGATATGAATAAAGGATGAAGGTGTTACATTTGAATGCACACAGTATATGGAATAAAGTAGATGATCTTGTAGCAAAGTTCGAGATTGGCAGGTATGATGTTGTGGGCATCACTGAAACAAGGCTGAAAGAAGATCATAGTTAGGAACTCAATATCCAAGGATACACCTTGTATTGAAAGGACCGGCAGGTAGGCAAGGGAGTGGGGTGGCTGTCTTGGTAAAAAATTAAATCAAATCCATAGAAAGGGGTGACTTAGGATTAGAACATATAGAATCTTTATGGGTAGATTTAAGAAACTCCAAGGGTAAAAAGACCCTAACAAGAATTATATACAGTTCACTGAATAGTAGCCATGATGGGGGTAATAAATTTCAATGGGAAATAGAAAAGGTATGTAATAACAGAAATGTAACAATAGTCATGGGAAATTATATTATGCAGGAAGATTGGTAAAATCAGATTCATGCCGGATCCCAAGAGAGGGAATTTGTAGAATCCCTCCAAGATGGCTTTTTAGAGCAGTTTGTGGTTGAGCCCACTATGAGAAAGGCAATTCTGGATTTGGCGTTGTATAATGAACAAAATTTGATTAGGGAGCTTAAGGTAAAGGAACCCTGAGGAAGCAACAAGCATAATATGATAGAATTTACCCTGCAGTTTGAGAGGGAGAGATAAAGTCAGATGTATCATTACTATAGTGGAGTAAAGGAATTACAGAAGCACGAAGGAGGAGCTGGCCAAAGTTGATTGGAAGGGGACACTAGCATGGATGTTGGCAGAACGACAATGGGTGGAGTTTCCGGGTACAATTCTGAAGGTGCAGAGGAGATGCATCCTAAAGATGAGGAAGTACTCTAAAGGAAGGATAAGGCAACCATGGCTGAGAAAGGAAGTCAAAAATAGCATAAAATCAAAAAAGAGGGCATATAATATAGCAAACATAGCGGGAAGTTAGAGGATTGGGAAGCCTTTAAAAACCAGTAGAAGACAGCTAAAAAGCCATAAGGAGAGAGAAGATAAAATATGAAGGTAAGCTAGTAAATAATATAAAAGAGGATACCAAAAGTTTTTTCAGACATAAAAAAATTAAAGAGAGGTGAGAGTGGACCAACTTAATAAGTATTTTGCATCAGGCTTCACTATGGAAGACACTGCAATATGCCAGAAACTTGAGACTTTCAGGATGCTTTTACTAAGATGAAGGTGCTTGGTAAGCTACAAGGTCTGAAGGTAGATAAGTCACCTGGACCAGATGGTCACCTGCCCCCCACCCCCCTGCCACCCCCCCCAGGGTTCTGAAAGACATAGCTGAAGTGATTGTGGAGGCGTTAGTAATGCTCTTTCAAGAATCACTAGATTCTGGAATGGTTCTGGAGGACTGTTGCAAATATCACTCCAATCCTTAAGAAGGGAGGGAGTCAGAAGAGAAAAAATTTATAGTCCAGTTAGCCTGACGTCAGTGGTTGGGAAAACGTAGGAGTCTATCATTACGAATGAAGTACCAGAGTATTTGGAGGCACAAGATTAAATGGGCTGAATTCAACATGGCTTCCCGAAGGAGAAATCTTCCCTGACAAATCTGTTGGAATTCTTCCAGGAAATAACAGGCAAGATAGACAAGGGAGAGTCAGTAGATGTTGCTTACTTGGATATTCAGAAAGCCATTGACAAGGTGCTGCACATGAGGCTGCTTAACAAGCTAAGAGCCCATGGTATCGCTGGATGGAAGATTGGCTGATGGTTAGGAGGCAAAGTGTCAGAATAAAGAGGGCCTATCCTGGTTAGCTGCAGGTGACATGGGCATGTGCAATGTTTTTTTTCAATATAGAAGAGGAACAGTGATGTCACAAAGACACGTAAAGCAGCGGAACACTGCTGACATAACTTGTAAGAGAACTTTAAGAGGTCACTGAAGGCTGTAGTCCTCCCAGATGTAATGCACCAAGCCATCCATCTTTGAGTGGCTTTTGAATGGGCTTTTCATGAATTGTGCATTAATAGCCAGAAACAAATTAGAACATTGCATTCAACAGATGGATTTGAGCTAGGTATGACCTCCCGCAGGTTAATTATCGAACTGTCTGAAATCTCAAATCTGTCTGTCAAATAGCAGCACAGAAAGGGGATGCATGTGTATAAAATTATTTCACGATATGCCCAGAATTTATATTACAAAATTAACTCTGGTGGCTTTAGATATGAAATGTAATTAATGTTCATTTCGTATAGCATATTGACATTTTAACAGGTAAATTAATTTCCACTCTTTTTTCATGCTAGTGAACCTTAATTAAGATTAACATATAAATCACTCAACTGTTAACAGGTCCTTCCTATTTTAAAATAATCACACATGCATAATAACAATTGGCTGAATTGTGAAATTGCTTCAGATGTCATTCTGTCCTGCAAAGAAGAAAATTTTACTTTAGTCAGAACCTTGCGAATATAGACATTCCTTGATGCCACGGTACATAAAAGGAAGTTATACTGGGCAATGAATTTATCAAACCAGATGTGAGTGGCTAACAAAGCAACAATGGTGTTAATTGGCACTGTTGGAAAATGATGAGTTGGGCTTTGTCTGTGGCAATCCTGGGCACTTCACCTGTGACTGCGTAACTTACCAATGCTGTTGTGACTCATTCAGGGAAGAGAAATTGGTTCAGTAAGAGTTCAGAGTACAGCTGATGGCCATTTTCTTCCATACAATGTTGTTGATCTAAATGTTCTAAGAATATCTGCCTGCACCACCGTTTATCAGAGAACTGAGTCCGGATTTCAGCTACCGTCAGGGTGAAAGTATTCTTCCTGAAGTTCTCTCTTAGCCCTTACCTTAAACCTATGCCCAATGGTTATCAAAACTTCTGTTAAGAGGAAGTTTCTCACTTTCTACCCTCGCGACGCCCCTCTTGATTTTATACACCTCAGTCAAGTTCCCTCATCAGCCTTCCCTACTTCAAGGAAAACAGATCCAGCTCATTCACAAACACGAGGAAGTCTGCAGACGCTGGAAATTCAAGCAACACACATCAAAGTTGCTGGTGAACGCAGCAGGCCAGGCAGCTTCTCTAGGAATAGGTACAGTTGACATTTCAGGCCGAGACCCTTCGTCAGGACTAACTGAAGGAAGAGTGAGTAAGGGATTTGAAAGTGGGAGGGGGAGGGGGAGATCCAAAATGATAGGAGAAGACAGGAGGGGGAGGGATGGAGCCAAGAGCTGGACAGGTGATTGGCAAAAGGGATATGAGAGGATCATGGGACAGGAGGCCCAGTGAGAAGGAAAAGGGGGAAGGGGGAAAAAACGCAGAGGATGGGCAAGGGGTATAGTCAGAGGGACAGAGGGAGAAAAAGGAGTGAGAGAGAGAAAGAATGTGTGTATATAAATAAATAACGGATGGGATACGAGGGGGAGGAGGGGCATTAGCGGAAGTTTGAGAAGTCAATGTTCATGCCATCAGGTTGGAGGCTACCCAGACGGAATATAAGGTGTTGTTCCTCCAACCTGAGTGTGGCTTCATCCTTACAGTAGAGGAGGCCGTGGATAGACATTATCAGAATGGGAATGGGACGTGGAATTAAAATGTGTGGCCATTGGGAGATACTGCTTTCTCTGGTGGACAGAGCGTAGGTGTTCAGCAAAGCGGTCTCCCAGTCTGCGTCAGGTCTCGCCAATATATAGAAGGCCACACCGGGAGCACCGGACGCAGTATATCACCCCAGCCGACTCACAGGTGAAGTGTCGCCTCACCTGGAAGGACTGTCTGGGGTCCTGAATGGTGGTAAGGGAGGAAGTGTAAGGGCATGTGTAGCACTTGTTCCTCCTGGCATTTATCCTTGTAACCCCACCAACCTCCGGGTCCAACATATTATTCTCCGTAACCTCCGCCACCTCCAACGGGATCCCACCACTAAGCACATCTTTCCCTCCCACCTCTCTTTGCTTTCCACAGGGATCGCTCCCTACGCGACTCCCTTGTCCATTCATCCCCCCCATCCCTCCCCACCGATCTCCCTCCTGGCACTTATCCTTGTAAGCGGAACAAATGCTACATATGCCTCCCACTTTCTAATCTCTTACTAGCTCTTCTTTCAGTTAGTCCTGACGAAGGGTCTTGACCTGAAACGTCAACTGCGCCTCTTCCTAGAGATGCTGCCTGGCCTGCTGCGTTCACCAGCAACCTTGATGTGTGTTTCCAGCTCATTCACTCTGTTTTCACAGCTTAAACTTTCCAATCCATGCAGCATCCAGCACTCTCTCTCCACTGCAATTACATCCTTCTTACACGAGCAGAAATTCTTACAGTGCTCCAGATGGGGCATCTGCTGGCTCCCTGCACAGATTATCACTTTCGTCCCTAATGGGTCCTTCTCTATCCCTGATTATCCCCTTATCCTTAGTGTAAAGCATTCAGATTTGCCTTAGTCATGTGGCAGCACAGTAGCACAGCAGTTAGCAAAACACTGTTATAGCACCTGCAGCCTTTCAACCAATTCTATATTCCATAGTCTTGTAGGATGAATCTGCTTTAGATCGCTAAACCTACCATAAGCTTCCTTTATTATTCCTTGACATCCAGGGATACTTATGTTAGGGAGTGTTCTGGAGTTATGTGAAGATAGCCAATGTTAATTCAAACTAGAACCAGGCTTCAGTTCTCTTATATTAAGACAATGGGTTTATGTTATTTGCCCTGCATCAACTATGGGTTTAAGGAATTTGTACCATTGTGTAAATTCAGGAAAGTGTCCCAGCCAAGATATTCAAACATTCTGAGGTGTCTCCCACTGTAAATATGCAATTCAAAGGAAGCACTGCCAACCCAAAGTATTGAAGGAAACAATGTCATTGTAATTATTGAAACTGTATTGAATCACCTACTGTTACCATTGGTCATAAGAATTATAATGTACTTTATCATAAAGAATGCAATGTGCTATGAGTTTGTGAGCATTTACCAAGATGCCTGCTTGCTTTGCTGAGTAAAGACTTCTATACCACCTACGTCAGTGCCTCTCCAGTGACTTCGTTCTCAGTTACAACATCTTGGACCTTTTGGCCTCATCTTTCACCATTCCAAAACATATTGGTCCTGAGATTGCACTAGCTAATTTATAAATACTTTTCCCTATCATTAATAGAACCCATTGCAAATGATTCCAGTCCAGATTAACTCAAAGTAAATCTCCTCGCAACCAGAAAGTTCCTGACTCTGCAAATCAAGGCCAGGTTCTGACCAGCAAAGTAAAAGGAAATTCATTGATTTGGGTTGGCTGAGCTAAAGGCAGAAATAGAATCCAGAATCTGAAACAGGTTTATTATCACTGGCGTGTATCATGACCAAGGGTAATACTCAGTGGGGCACTGTGGTGAAGACTTCATGTCTCAGGTCAATGACTGTCATCATAATGCCCTGATGAAAGGTCATCAACCTGAAGTATTTAAGGCCTTTTTTACTTTTCACAGATGCTGACTGACTTGCTGAACCTTTTCAGCAGTTTCTGCCCCTAATTCAGATTTCCAATACCTGCAATGCTTTGCATTTTGACCTCTGTGTGTGCAGGCTGCACAGAATCATCCAGCTACATTCCAGCAAGAGCCCAGTATCTACTACTGGGCTCCCCACACATTTGCTTAGGCAAATTATCAACAAGCTTTTGGGAGTGGATCAAACACGTGTAGGTGAATGTGTTTCTATGTAGGGAATGTGTGAACCCCATCATGAAACATAAACCAGACTCTAGGAGCTTCAATTACAATGGGGTCTGAAACAAAGGCCAATTTCAGATTGGGACAGTGACCCCAGACAGTCCGAAAGACCTGGACACGTTCTAGCGTGTCTTGGTAATTTTGAGTCGAGATCATCGGTGCTTAATGAATTAGTAACATTAATTATCAATTTTTTAAGTAAAAGGGATGAGTCCTGTTCACTCACAAATGAACAGAACATAAAATGACAGAACAAAAAATATAAGCAGAGCAAAGCCAATGCTAACTGATCCAACCATTTACCATCCAAATACTGATGTCTACACCAGGATGCCAAAGTGTATCATCCAACTGTGTTCTTGCAACCGTCTAGCTAGTACCAAGTCAGCATGAGTCATTTCCTGTGAAAGCATCTCACTGCTCTCAGGCTCTAAAAAATAACTCAATACTGCTTCATTTAACAGTAAAGAAGATCATTATGTATCTTCTTATTCTGAGTGGAGTTTAAAGAATTGAGGGACAGCACTGCATGCAAAGTGGTATCTTGGGCATTGTAGGCTTGCCTCCCCGATTGGGACCACAAGGATGCTGAGCTGTAATTGATAAAACAGAACCCTGCTGTAGTTATTGCTGCTGTCCAGGTAGTCCAAAGCCCTAAGGGGAACCAAGGAGATTGCAACTGCTGTAGACTGATTGTGGTGGCCGGCAAATTTCAACGGGTCTAGATCCTTGCTCAAGCCGGAGTTAATTCTAGCCAGGACCAATATCTCAAAGCACTTCAACACAGTAGATCAGAGCAGCACTAAGGCAGCTCAGCCTGCTCTTCTTGGGCACCGGTTTCATGGAAGCCCATTTGAAGCAGGTGGGAACCTCTGACAACAGGAGTGAGAGGTTGACGATGTCCTTGAACACTCGAGCCGGTTGGTCAGTACATATTTACAGCGTCTTGCCAAGTACATGATTGCACAAAGAATGCATTTTGCCTGTGACCTTTAAATAGCATAGCTTGACAGGTTAAGTGAAAATTTACAGCTCACTGGTTTACCGACTACCTGGTGTATTGGACCAGTAAGGTTGAAAATCACACTGGAGACAATTTTGGTTGCTCATCAATTGTTAACAACATATGACAGATCTTTACACCAGAAAATGCAAGTTAATGCACATGAAAATCTCACTGAAAGATTAGTAATTGAATTTCCCGACAGACCCTAAGACACCAAAAAAATATACAAAATCTTGTTCTGTCCCAGGCTAGGCAAACTTTTCAATGCAGAACATTTATTTTTACAAATTTTGTGATAAGGTTAAAATTAGCTTCATTTCTCACAAGTACATTTAAACATCAAAACATATAGTGAAATGCATCATTTGTGTCAATGACCAACACAGTCCGAGGATGAGCTGGGGGCAGCCTACAAGTGCCAACAGAGCACGCCCACAACTGATTAACCCTAACCCGTATATCTTTGGAATGTGGGAGGAAACCAGAGCACTCAGAGGAAACCCAGGTGTTCACAGGGAAAACATACAAACTCCTTACAGACAGCGGTGGGAATTGAATCCTGGTGATTGGCGTTGTAAAGCATACACTAACATCCACACTACTCTATTAAAGTATTTCTAAATCCAAAAATTATTAGCCATCTATACAAAAGAAAATCAGAGAATGTTATATCAGGTCAGAAAGTGATGTTTCAAAGTTCTCAATAAACAGGCAGTGTACTAGAAAACTACTTCAGGATTTTTAATCAGGCTTGTCCTATAGTACTCCGTCTACTCTTTGCAAGTGACCAGGAACTTAATTACTTTCAACCATACTTCAGTTTTCAAAGCAATCATCATTACTCACTGATTCCCACCCTCCATCTATCCCTGTGCTATTATAAAATAACCCAATGCATTAACACTTAAATTCTTTGTCACAAAAAATATAATAAAATTACTCCATCTTCTGAGAGCTGAGAGCCTATCTATGAAGTCTATGTGTTATTTGTCAGCAAAGTGATAACATATTGTGATTTGTTGGGATTTATATCATGAATTACAGCTTCCAGTGTCTGGATTATTGAATCCACTTTTTGATGCAATCCATCTTCCGATGGGCATATCTGGTGCAATGCTACCCTCTGCTGGTGATTATGGATACTACCTTGAGATCGAAGTACCGTATTATGGCAAATGTTCTGCAGAAGTGTTCAATAGGTGTACTCAGAAACTTACAGTCCAAAGTCAATCTGATTGGAGGGTTAATTGATCTTTGTAAATTGTTCCTAACAAGAAAGTGAGTATAGATTTCAGGGAGAGGTTTGTGGGAAGAATTAATGGGGCTGTGCTGAGAATATGTCACAGGCCAAATTAATGAGGTAACATTAGCAGCAAACGATCAGCTGGAGGAAATTAGTGGGTCAAGCAGCATGTGTGGGAGGAAAAGAATTGTCAATATTTCAGATTGAAACCCTACATCACTGCTGCAGGATTTCAAGCTGAAATATCGACAATTTGTTTATCCCTCCCCCCTCAAACAAACAGATCATAGAACACAGAATAGTACAGCACAGTACAGGCCCTTCGGCCCACATTGTTGTAGCAACCCTCAAACGCTGCCTCCTATATAACCCCCCCCACCTTAAATTCCTCCATATACCTGTCTAGTAGTCACCTGAATTTCACTAGTGTATCTGCCGCCACAACTGACTCAGGCTGTGCATTCCACACGCCAACCACTCTCTGAGTAAAAAACCTTCCTCTAATATCCCCCTTGAACTTCCCACCCCTTACCTTAAAGCCATGTCCTCTTGTATTGAGCAGTGGTGCCCTGGGGAAGAGGCGCTGGCTATCCACTCTATCTATTCCTCTTATTATCTTGTAAAACTCTATCATGTCTCCTCTCATCCTCCTTCTCTCCAAAGAGTAAAGCCCCAGCTGCCTTAATCTCTGACATTAATCCATACTCTCTAAACCAGGCAGCATCCTGGTAAATCTCCTCTGTACCCTTTCCAATGCTTCCACATCCTTCCTATAGTGAGGCGACCAGAACTGGACACAGTACTCCAAGTGTGGCCTAACCAGAGTTTTATAGAGCTGCATCATTACCTCACGACTCTTAAACTCTATCCCTCGACTTATGAAAGCTAACACCCCATAAGCTTTCTTAACTACCCTATCTACCTGTGAGGCAACTTTCAAGGATCAGTGGACATGTACCTCCAGATCCCTCTGCTCCTCCACACTACCAAGTATCCTGCCATTTACTTTGTACTCTGCCTGGAGTTTGTCCTTCCAAAGTGTACCACCTCACACTTCTCCGGGTTGAACTCCATCTGCCACACTTGGAGTACTGTGTCCACTTCTGGTCACCTCACTATAGGAAGGATGTGGAAGCATTGGAAAGGGTACAGAGGAGATTTACCAGGATGCTGCCTGGTTTAGAAAGTATGCATTATGATCAGAGATTAAGGGAGCTAGGGCTTTACTCTTTGGAGAGAAGGAGGATGAGAGGAGACATGATAGAGGTGTACAAGATAATAAGAGGAATAGATAGAGTGGATAGCCAGCGCCTCTTCCCCAGGGCACCACTGCTCAATACAAGAGGACATGGCTTTAAGGTAAGGGGTGGGAAGTTCAAGGGGGATATTAGAGGAAGGTTTTTCAGTCAGAGAATTGTTGGTGCGTGGAATGCACTGCCTGAGTCAGTGGTGGAGGCAGATACACTAGTGAAGTTTAAGAGACTACGAGACAGGTACATGGAGGAATTTAAGGTGGGGGCTTATATGGTAGGCAAGGTTTGAGGGCCGAAGGGCCTGTACTGTGCTGTACTATTCTATGTTCTATTCTATGCTTTCCATGATAATGCTAAAGGCCAGGGAGCAGTGGTCACTGTCCCCCAGATGCTCACCCACTGAGAGATCTGTGACCTGACCCAGTTTGTTACCTAATACTAGATCTAGTATGGCATTCCCCCTAGTCGGCCTGTCAACATACTGTGACAGGAATCCGTCCTGGACACACTTAACAAACTCTGCCCCATCTAAACCCTTGGAACTAATCAGGTGCCAATCAATATTAAGGAAGTTAAAGTCACCCATGATAACAACCCTGTTATTTTTGCACCTTTCCAAAATCTGCCTCCCAATCTGCTCCTCGGTATCTCTGCTGCTACCCGGGGGCCTATAGAATACCCCCAATAGAGTAACTGCTCCTTTCCTGTTCCTGACTTCCACCCATACTGACTCAAAAGAGGATCCTGCTGCATTACCCACCCTTTCTGTATCTGTAATAGTCTCCCTGACCAGTAATGCCACCCCTCCTCCCTTTCTCCTCCCTCTCTATCCCTTTTAAAGCACTGAAATCCAGGAATATTAAGAATCCATTCCTGCCCTGGTGCCAGCCAAGTCTCTGTAATGGCCACTATATCATAATTCCATGTATGTATCCAAGCTCTCAGTTCATCACCTTTGTTCCTGATGCTTCTTTCATTGAAGTACACGCACTTTAGCCCTTCTACCTTCCTACCTTTACACCTTTTATTCTGCTTCTCTTTCCTCAACG
This sequence comes from Mobula hypostoma, assembly GCF_963921235.1. Lineage (NCBI taxonomy): Eukaryota > Metazoa > Chordata > Chondrichthyes > Myliobatiformes > Myliobatidae > Mobula > Mobula hypostoma. Next base: position 36,482,545 of record NC_086103.1, on the reverse strand, counting down.
CCTCTCTATATGCTAAATCTGGTTTTACTCCATGCACTTCTTTCACTGCTCTATCGCTCCAGGTCCCAACCCCCTTGCAAGTTAGTTTAAAGTGCTACTCAATCGGCTGAGCTCTTCCAAAAAAATTGCTTGCTGCTCCAGATTCCAGCCTCTGCAGCTTCTTATGCCTCAGATGGGGTAACAGGAAGGCTCTAAGTGTCAGCAGGGACTTGATGGACCTGGTGAGCTCAGCCAACATCGTGAGGAAAACTGGCAGGTTGATGATGTGGATCCAGGAAAGTCAGGGCTGTAAAAGCTCTGAGCTTAGGGTTAGTAAGTTGTGAGCTTGCTGTGTTGGCACTGGAGGCATGGAAACTCTTGCGGGCTGCCCCTACCGCATCCTCGGACTGTGTTGATCATTGACGCGAACGATGCATTTCACTGTATATTTCAATGTATTGTGCGCGTGACAAGTAATCTTAATCTTTCTAAAGCTTTCACTAAACTACACCAACATACAGTTTCAGTTTCTGAAGCTCACAAACCATTGCCATTAACAGCAGAATCCAATTTGAGCACAAGCCTACCAATGATATCATTTTATTTCTAATCACAGATAATATTTTTAGCTAACTGAAAAGGATTAGAATTCCTTCTGATATTACCTAAGTACACTTTCAATAAATCACCCTTCCCAATAAGCTTTTCTTTTCAAGACAATAGGAAGTGACCACAGGCAAAATGGAATATATCAGACACCAAGTTCTAATTCCATTACTGATATATTAAAATGTGGATATTTCAGGGTCAGTGTCAGAGGCAGTCCACCCCTGCAAACATTACGGCACTTCTTTGATTCATTCAAAGCAAAAGCTTGGTCACAAGCTCCTATCAAGATGTCATTAAAAAGCTGGCTGTGTGCTTTGGGACAACGTGAACATTTAACGGCATGATAGGTGATAATTACTGCCAGGCAACCTCCCTGGATCTGAAAATGTAATCTAACAAGTGTGGTGTCTAACTACTCAGAGAAGTTAAATGGTATTGAAAATTTTAATGAAAATTAAATTTTGTAGACATTTTCTGTCCTTTTATCTTTTTTAGTATTATACAGCACAGAAACAAGCCCTTTAGTCAACCAAGTCTGCACCAACCATCAAGCATCAATCCCTTTATTCTCCCTGCATTCCCATCAATTCCCTCCAAGACGTGAGCACCCACCTTTGCGAGGAGTGGCACCCCACACAGATTTCCAATCTGCGCCTTGTAAGGCATGAAAATGCCCGACGCAAGCCTCTCATGGTCTGAGTCGACGTTCCCTCCCTTTACGCTCAGAGCAGCTTACAATTGCCAATTAGCCTATCAGCCTGCATGTCTTTGTGATGTGGGAGAAAACGAGAGCACTCTGAGGAAAGCTACATGATCAGAGAGAGAACATTCAAGCTCCACATAAAAAGCACTGGAAGTCTGGATTGAACCTGGCTCATCAGGACTATGAGGCAGCAACTCTACAAACTGTGCCACAGTGCCAGCCTGGTGTATACCTGAGCAACACACACAACCAGATGTATACCTGGTTTGGACTCAATTGGACAAAACCTGAAAGCATGCCCACGGAATGGCTAACGCAATTAATCTCTGCCTATCCAAACCCATCAAGGCAGAACACCGTGCTGAAAATCAAATGCAGATGCTGGAAATCTGACACACAAACATAAACTGCTGGTAACACCTAGCAGGTCAGGCAGCGTCCATGGAAAGTGAAACAGAGTTAATGTTTCAGGGCGAAGGTTCTGTATGAACTGGAAAAGAGCTTAGCATAGACAGTCTGCAATTGATCATCAAACATAGAAAAGATGAACAAATTGGTAAACATTAAAATCTATCAAATACCAATTTAATATTCAATAGGAGAAGGAATTTGATATACTGTATGAAGGTATGTGACTTTTGGTCTTCAAAGTTCAAAGTAAATTTATTATGAAAGTACGTACTGTATATGGCACCATGCCCTAACCTGGGCTTAACTCTCTTTCAGATTTTAGTTACATATAAAAAAATAACAGTGCAATCATTTTCTGCTCCTAATATCATGGCTTTTAATAATGATACATTCCTGACTAACCTTCCAGGAAATATAAATCTCCCCTTCAGTAAGAGCTATTTAATGATTTACTGAGGTTACTGAGTTGGAGATGATGTCAGAAAAGACTTACAGAAATATACAGAAGTTTCACCCAACTCAGACAAATTAGGTTTCTTTTATTCCGAGACAGGGGAAAGGAATTACATGTACTTACGTAGCATCTTTCAGTTATTCAGAGCATCCTAAAGTATTTTAAAGCCAATACACTATTTTGGCCTTGTTTTCTGCTGAAGAACAACCGATTTGTTTTGTAAAGTCAAATTAGTTGAGATAAGCAAGTTATTCTTCAACACTGTGAGTGCCTCCTTTGATATGTTATTATGGAAACATATATGTTCTCTGAGAGGTCAAACAAGATCTTGGCTTACTGCCACTTCATGAGCTGTAATGTGATTTGCATTTTGGTGATATGTTAGTACATAGTGGACTAGGCAAAAAGACAAACTATCCAAGGGTGCTGGATCCTAGAACAGACATGAATTCAACAATATTTTTCTGCTTATAAATTCTATCACTTTAAAAATGAATCCAAACTTGCTTTGACAGAACTTTTGCGGCCAATGAAATATTTTGGTAGTTTCTGTACTTGCACCCAACATTTTCCTTGCCCCTTTACCCCATTTATAAATCGATTTTCCAAGAAATACGTGGACTCAATTTCTTCCCTCTAAATAATATACATCCTCAGTTATTTACATTTATAAGTTAATCACACAACCTTTAATTGTATTAACATTTTCCTCTATTTTCTCATTATCTTCCCTGGTAACATTTTAAACCCCAAAGTGGGATTTTGGAATTTCTTGGCAGAAATTTATTACTTCATTGTTTTCAGTATTAGTCACGGTGCTGATCTTTGTGGAATATCAGTGTCAGCCTCTTTTATCCAGCTTTAACTCCAAGTGTAATTTTCAGTTTGTAACCAGTTTCCTAACTTTGTAGCCAATTTTCTGTCAAATTTAGAATTTGCTTCTAGTCCTGATTCCACTTATTCAGATCTTGTCCTGAGCCCAGAAATGCAGAATTAATGAAAGCCTTTTGAAAATCCAGTTATATTACCACACTGCCACTGACTTGCCTTTCTCTCACTATTACAAAGAATTTTACAAGATTAGCAAACACACATTTTCCTTTTGAAACTGCTCCTATTTTGCTTTTTCAATGTTTTTTCTATTTTGTCTTTCAGTCTGGATTCCATCATCTTTGCCACTACTGATGTGAGACTAATTGATCTATAAGAATTGTTATACCCAGCTTTAGATTTTTATTTATATATAGTGTCTCTGTTATCTATTTTTAAAATATGCACAGGCAATTTGAAACAGACTTTCACCCTTCCTGAATTTGAGTGAATTTTCAACTATCATCCATTTTAAGTTTCTTTCTTTAAAATTTGCGAAGTCTATTGTCATATCTATAAGTATAGATATGCACATTTGCAAAGAAAGACTTGCAACAGTATCACAGGCAGCCAGATCATATAAACAGCATTCACCAAAAAAAATGTAAATTAGAATCAGAATCATTTAATATCACCATGCAAAACTGAGTTACATTAAGGATATGTATGTCTATTAAATGGTTAAGTTAAAAATAAGTAGTGGAAAATAACAGAAATAAAACATAGTGAGGTAGTGTTCATGGGTTCAGTGTCCATTTAGAAATCGGATGGCAGAAGGGAAGGAGCTGTTCCTGAATCAGTGAGTATGTGCCTTCAAGATTCTGTACCTTCTTCCCATCAGTAACAGTGTGGAGAGGGTATTTCCTGGGTGATGGGGACCTTTAATGATGGACACCACCTTCCTAGGGCACCACTACCTGAAGATGTCCTGCAGCAGGCTAAAAAGAGAATATTTGATGTTTCTATCATTTTTGATGAGAGCTGTCATTAGGGTCGTCTGTGATGTTGGCACTCCAAAAAAATTATACACAATTTTTACAAGAAAGAACACAATTGGAACAAATAAAAAATAAATTCTATTTTACGGCAAAGTGATCATGGAGTTGCTAAACTGTAGTGATTAGAGCTTTTTTGTACCAATTGGTTCAAGAACAAAGTTGTTGATGGGAAGCAGCCGTCTTTGAACTTGGCGGTATGGTATATCTCATGTCCAAAAGGAGCTATGAAAAGGTGGTATAACTAAATGGTCGGGAGCGTTGATGATTAATGTTGTTTTCTTAAGGCAGTGATGTGCCCACAATATATTAGTCGAAGTCCATCATTCGCTGCCTTCCTTGAGTACTGTCGTACCCATATTAGTTATCCTGGTAAATGTAGTCCTGTTTTGTATTTCCTTCATTTCATTGCAATTATTATGTACACAGTTAGCAACCATAAGGTTTCTGATTTGCTGCTCTTTGGCTCTTTAGTGATTGTAGAATATAGTTTACTATATTATTTTATGTTTGTTGAAAATGTAGATTTTGCTTTCCCTTGTTAACCTTTTCCTAGCTTTTTCTTTTTCTCTTCTAATCATCTCCTCTTTCAGTGTGAGCTACATTTTTTATTTTCACCTTGGTTTTATTCCTCGTTCATCCATCGTATTCCATCGTTGGTTCATTTGTTTATACTTTCCTGCTCTCCGCTGACCGCCATTTTAGTTATGTCCCATTGTCATTCAGTCTCTTCTTTTGGCGACTAAAGTTTTCTGGTTTGTTCGCCAGTTCAGTTTCATCATTTTAATTAAATATTACTTTTCCAGTTTATTACTTCGCTTTATTAAGTTTGTTCCACTTAATCTAAATTTTCTTTCTGTTCCACATTGTAAAAATATACTTTTGCATGCAAGATATTTCTAACTGAAAGGATACACAATCTATTCATCTCCAAATTTAATTTTGCCAAAATTGCTTTCCGCAGGGAATACAAATTCCCTGAAATATATGCCGACACAATATACCATGACTAATGCTCGTTGTAAGGTGACTTAAATGGATGATGGAAAAAGCATAAAAATTCATGGGAAGGATGAGAATTGATTTCAAAACTATTGGTGTCATAACATGAATAGTAAAATGCGAAATCTGCATAAATATTTAAGACAGCCTCAGTCCTAATTAAAGTAAAAAATCTCCTCCAAGATTAGGTATAAGTCTTAAAATTCATTAGTTGCCTATGTCAATCCATAAATAATCCTGGGTTCAAAACTATCTATTAAATAATATGAAATATTTCCTTATTGAAGTTGGATCTTGTGTACTGGTGAGTAAATTTATTGTGTTTACATCAAAAGAACAATAAATGTCGGAAATATTACAAGACCACAGAAAATTAATGGCAAATAAATCTCAAGCGTTGTAGGATTTGAGCACAGTTTGTATGGCATCTTACAAGTAATGGCTATGAAGACTAATATGTTCTATGAGTTAAGAATCTATATTCAATATTAGAAAGTTTGTGACTTTCATCTTTAGCAAGTAACCAGCAGATTGATTGCTTAGGTGATTAATGGTTTAAAATGCAAAAGGCCGAAGGAATTAATAACATGATACTACCATAGTAGAAGATAAATATTCTAAATTCTACACCACGATCCAACAAGATTGCTTGTATTCCACTACTATGCTAGTGACAGTCAAATTTATAAAAATCCAAAGAATTAATAGATAGCATGGAGGTAGTTTCCCCTGCTATTGTTTTATTTCTGACGAAGGGTCTCGGCCTGAAACGTCAACTGTACCTCTTCCTATAGATGCTGCCTGGCCTGCTGCGTTCACCAGCATTTTTTGTGTGTGTTGCAGGAGATAGGTGAAGCTGTGGGTGGGGGAGGAAGTAAGAAGCAGGGAGGTGAAAGGTGGAGAAGGTAAAGGCAGGAGAAGAAGGAATCACGTTGGGACTTTAGAGAGACTTTGAGACTTTTTTTTAACGGGCCCATGGTCTGTCCTTCAATCAAATTACGGTATTGCTTTGCACTGTTGTAACTATATGATATACTTACGTGGTTTTTATCAGTTTTTCAGTCTTGGTCTGCCTTATATTTCTGTGATATCACACTGAAGGAACATTGTATCATTTCTTAATGCGTGCATTACTAGATGACAACAAAAAGGGATTGCGTGTCCTCATAATCTAATCTAAAAAAATCTAAAACTAAATTATGCATAAATAAACAAAGTAAAGTGCATAAATTAAATATTGTAAAGTACAGAACAGATTAACCGGTAACACTTCAAATGTGATGCAGCAAGGATTTCAGAAGTCTAATGACCTGAGGAAGGAAATTGTTTCCATTATGACTGTTCCTGCTTTTATGCACCGGAGTCTTCCGCTTGATGGTAGAAAGTCAAAGAGGATGCTGTACGGATGGGTGGGATCTTGATAATATAAAAGGCCCTGTATATGCAACATTCCTGATAAATGTCTCCAAAGGATAGTAAGGAGACCCCTATGATCCTCTCAGCCATTCTCACAGTCTTTTGTAGGAACTTCCGGTCTGATGCTCAGCTGCTCACGTACCAGTTGGAAATTCAGATTGTCAGGATGACCTCAATGGTGCTCCTGTAAAATTCAGTTAAGGTGGGGGATGGCAGCCTCACTTGCCCCTGTCTCCTTAGGAAGTGGAGGCACTGCTGTGCCTTCTTGTTCAGGGAGGTGATATTAATAGACCAAGTGAGGTCATCCATGATGTGAACTCCTTGGAACTTGGTGCACTTAACTCTCTACGGAGGCACCATTTACTCGCAGAGGAGGATCATTCATCTGTAATGTGCTGAAGTCCACAATGATTTCCTTGGTCTTCTCCACGTTCATACTCAGGTTGTTCTTCTCACATCAAACCACTAGCCGCTCTACTTCCCCCCTGTACTCTGATTCATCATTGTTGTTGATGAAGCCAACCACTGTTGCATCAACCTGAAAATTGATGTCATGGTTTGAGCTGAATTTTGCAACACGGTCATGCTCAACAGTTTGAACAGCAGTGGCTGAGCACAGAGCCCTGGGGAGCACCAGTGCTCAGCCTAGTAGGACTAGGGACGTTGCTGCCCATATGGACTGTGGCCTCCCTGTTAAGAAGTTCTGTATTCAGTAAAAGTGGGAGGTGTTGATACCCAGTGATGACAATTTTCCCACCAGTTTCTGGGGTACCATAGTGTTAAATGCCAAACAGCAGTCTTGCATATAAGACTCCATTTCCCAGGTGGGACAGGGCAGAGTGGAGGTCAGAGGCTATTGTATCATCAGTGGATTAATTCAAGCAATGAGCAAACTGAATCTAGTGATTCTCAAAAGGTCACTACTAATGCCTCCACAATCTCTGCAGCTACCTCTTTCAGAACACTGGGGCACATGACTTATCTACCTTCTGACCTTTCAACTCCACAAGTACCTTCTCCTTAGTAATAGCAACTGCACTCCTGCCCCAATACATTCCCAAATTTTTGGCATTTTTGGCATCTTCCACAATGAACACTGACGCAAAATACTTATTCATTTAGTCACTCTTTCCTTGTCTCTCATTGCTACCTCTCCAGTGTCATTTTCCAGCGGTCTGATATTCACTCATTCCTTCCTTTTGCTCTTTACACATCTGAACATACTTTTGGTAATCTATTTAATAATATCGGCTAGCTTCCCTTCGTATTTCATCTTTTCTTTAATTTGGCTTTTTAGTCACCTTCTGCTGTTTTTTAAAAGCTTCCCAAACCTTTACCCTTTTATTTTTGCTGTATCATATGCTCTATCTTCTGGTTTTATACTGTCTTTGACATGGTTGCATTATGCTTCCTTTAGAATACTACTTCTTTTTTGAGGTACATCAATCCTGCAGCATCTGAACTGCTCCCAGCTACTGGTGCTCTGACATCATCCCTGCTAGTGTCCCCTTCCACTCAACCTTGGCCAGGTCCTCTCTCTCATGCCTCAGTATTTCCCTTTACTCCACTGTAAACTGAACTGTCAGAATGGGAATGGGGATTGAAATTAAAATGAGTGGCCACTGGGAATTCCTGCTTTAGGTAGATGGAGCAAAGGTGTTCAACAAAGCAGTTCCCCAATCTACGTTGGGTCTCACCAATGTAGAGGAGACTGCATCAAGTGCACCAGACACAGTAGACGACCCCAACAGATTCATGAGTGAAATTTTGCCTCGCCTGGAAGGACTGGTCAGGTTCCTGAATGGAGGTGAAAGGGAGGTGAATGGGCAAGTGTAGCCACTTCTTCCACTTGCAGGGATAAGTGCCATAAGGGAGATTAGTGGGGAAGGAAGAATCGACAAGGTAATCACAGAGGGATTGGTCCCTGCAGAAAGCAGAGAGTGAGGGTGGGGGGGAGGTGTTTGGTGGTAGGATCTCATTGAAGAAATTGAAGATGTGCTAGATGTGGAGGTTCATAGGATGGTAAGTGAGGACAAGGGGATCTCTATCCCTGTTAAGGTGGTGGAAAGTTGGTCTCCGGCCCTTTAACTTCTCCACCTATCATCTGCCAGCTTCTGACTTTATTCCCACCTGGCTTCACCTATCACTTTCTAGCTTGTACTCCTTTCTCTGCCCCCACCTTCTTATTCTGGCATCTTCCCCCTTCCTTTCCAGTCCTGTTGAAGGGTTTTGGCCTGAAACATTGACAGTTTACACATTTCCATAGATGCTGCCTGACCTACTGAGTTCCTCCAATGTGGTTAGCAGATTTTACTCTGTGTTTAGAATATGATTTTTTCTCACATGCAACACCAGCATTTTGCACTATGCAATGTTGGGATTCTAGTTCCTTCTCTTGCCCTCTGTTCACACAGAATTCCCTGTCTCAGGCATGTCACAGTTTGGGGAATAATCAATGCAATCTCAGCAGTTCAGAAACATTTATCACACAAAATCAGAGACACGGGAGATTCTGCAAAATGCTGGCAGCTCAAGGAGCATCTGTGGAGGAAAATGAACAGCTTATGTTTTGGCTAAGAGCCCTGTTGAAGGGTCTCAGTCTGAAACGTCGACTCTTCATTTCCCTACATAGATGCTGTCTCACCCAACATTTTGATATATTACAATGGGTTGGATCAGTTGATCAGACCAGCTCATGCACCAACCTTCAGTGGCACTAACCTATTGCATCCCAACCAGATCCCAGCAACCCCAGATCCTCGATTTCACTGTGTCCCACGTTGCCAGCAGGCTGCTGGACTATGCATTGAGGTCACACCACCAGCACTGCGCTAATGGTCTTTTACATTTCATGTTAGCCAAAGTTTCTTCACAAGTTTTATATTCATGAATGTTCACTAATCAGTGCCAATTAAAAATGGTTGAAATGTATTTAAATATATTTCAAAAATAACAGAAAACATGCATTAAAAACCTTACACTATTTTAATAAAATATAAATAATCTACAGTGAAATAAAGTCAACTGAAAAGGTACCTTTTTAAAGGGCGTAAGACTAAATCTTATCAAAAACATTTTCTTGGACAGCAATATGTAAACAACAAAGCTTCTTTACCTTACTCTAGAGCTAGCCTCCTCAGATCCAGGTTTGAACTAAAGAGAACAAAGCTCCTTGGTGTCTTCTAACCCATCAGTGCCCCTTATTGAGCCAGTAGTGAGCCTGCTACCGGGTTATTGACTGAGAAATGGTCTGTGGCTGTCAAAGGAATTTGAATGAAGCCACCATTACCTCGACCTATTTTATTCATTATAGATGTCAGATGTTGTTATCCAGTGTTTGCAGGTTGCCATCAAAACATGAATCAATTCAGCTACTAGAGTACTTAAGGACTTGGGGAAGAACCATTCTATCCATGAAAGACGTTGTCTTAGTCATCTGTGACATACCATCCTAATACTTTCAAGTAAATACTTGCAATCTGTCAGTCTTACATAGTATTTGCATTTCTAGCTTACTGTTTTAGCTACTTTACTGCATTACCGTGAAGAATTCAAAGCCCGCCATGGAGTATTGCAAATAGACTTATCAACATCATACGTCCTGTTATTATTCGCAACTTGACTTATTTCATGACAGGATCCGTACTGATCTGAAGCTGTACAGTTCAGATGCAACTTTGAATTGGCCAGGATAGATGATGATTGGTGCTTGTGCTTCAATCTATCAAGTAACAGAGGACAGTACTGAACAAATGGACCGTGATTTCTGTCTTCGGGCAAGTTGAGCTGAAAATGAATGGAATTGCAGGAGTCTGGGTTTCACCTCATTTATGTCGAAGATAATGGAGCAATGTCACTGAGGGCCAATAAGTGGAAGTGCAGTGAGGAGCAAAGCATCAGCAAGTTCTGAATTATGGAGATTCCCAGCCTCCTGGACGACCACATTTGTGCCAGGTGCGTCAAGCTGCAGCTCCTTAGGGACCATGTTAGGGAACTGGAGTTGCAGCTCGATGACCTTTGTCTGGTCAGGGAAAACGAGGAGGTGATAGAGAGGAGCTATAGGCAGGTAGTCACACAGGGGCCTGGGGAGACAGATAAGTGGGTAACAGTCAGGAGAGGGAAGGGCAGGAGTCAGATGCTAGAGAACACCCCTGTACCCCTTGACAATAAGTACTCCTGTTTGAGTACTGTTGGGGGGGGGGGAGACGACCTACCTGGGGGAAGCAACAGTGGCCGCACCTCTGGCACAGAGTCTGGCCCTGTGGCTTAGAAGGGGAGGGAAAGGAAGAGAATGGCAGCAGTAATAGGAGACTCTGTAGTTAGGGGGTCAGACAGGCAATTCTGTGGACGCAGGAAAGAAGCACAGATGGTAGTTTGCCTCCCTGGTGTCAGGATCCGGGATATTTCTGATCGCATCCACAATATCCTGAAGTGGGAAGGAGAACAGACCGAGGTTGTGGTACATATTGGTAGCAACGACATAGATAGGAAAAGGGAGGAGGTCCTGAAAGCAGACTACAGGGAGTTAGGAAGGAAGTTGAGAAACAGGACCACAAAGGTAGTCATCTCAGGATTTCTGCCTGTGCCACGAGACAGTGAGTATAGGAATAGAATGAGGTGGAGGATAGATGCGTGGCTGAGGGATTGGAGCAGGGGGCAGGGATTCAGATTTCTGGATCATTGGCACCTCTTTTGGGGCAGGTGTGACCTGTGCAAAAAGGACAGATTGCACTTGAATCCCAGGGGGACCAATATCCTGGCAGGGAGGTTTGCTGAGGATATTGGGGAGTGTGTAAATGAGGATTGCTGGGGGGTGGGCAGTGTGAGAGGGAGGACAGGCAGGTGATAGAGAAGGGACGCACTCAGACTGATGGTTTGAGATGTGTCTATTTTAATGCAAGGAGTATTATGAACAAAGCAGATCAGTACTTGGAGCTATGATGTTGTGGCCATTACAGAGACTTGGATGGCTCAGGGGCAGGAATGGTTACTTCAAGTGTCAGGATTTAGATGTTTCAGAAAGGGCAGGGAGGGAGGCAAAAGAGGTGGGGACGTGGCACTGTCTATCAAAGATAGTGTCACGACTGCAGAAAAGGAGAAGGACGTGGAGGGATTGTTTACGGAGTCTCTGTGGGTGGAAGTTAGGAACAAGAAGGGTTCAATAACTCTACTGGGTGTTTTTTATAGACCACCCAATAGTAACAGAGATGTCGAGGAGCAGATAGGGAGACATATTCTGGAAAGGCGTAATAATAACAGGGTTGTCGTGGTGGGAGATTTTAATTTCCCAAATATCGATTGGCATCTCCCTAAAGCAAGGGGTTTAGATGGGGTGGAGTTTGTTATTTGTGTTCAAGAAGGATTCTTTACACAATATGTAGATAAGCCTACAAGAGGAGAGGCTGTATTGATCTGGTATGGGGCAATGAACCTGGTCAGGTATCAGGTCTCTCAGTGGGAGAGCATTTTGGAGATAGTGATCACAATTCTATCTCCTTTACCATAGCATTGGAGAGGGATAGGAATGGACAAGTTAGGGAAACGTATAATTGGAGTAAGGGGAAATATGAGGCTATCAGGCAGGAGCTTAGAAGCATAAATTGGGAACAGATATTCTCAGGGAAGTGTACGGAAATGTGGCAAATGTTCAGGGGATATTTGTGTGAGGTTCTGCGTAGGTACGTTCCATTGAGACAGGGAAAGGATGGTAGGGTACAGGAACCATGGTGTACAAAGGCTGTTGTAAATCTAGTCAAGAAGAAGAGCTGACAAAAGGTTCAAAAAGCTAGGTAATGATAGAGATCTGGAATATATAATGCTAGCAGGAAGGAGCTGAAGAAAGAAATTAGGAGAGCCAGAAGGGGCCATGAGAAGACCTTGGCAGACAGGGTTCAAGAAAACTCTACAAGTATGTGAAGAGCAAGAGGAGAAGACATGAGAGAATAGGACCAATCAAGTGTGACAGTAGAAAAGTGTGTATGGAACCGGAGGTGATAGTAGAGGTACTTAATGAATACTTTGCTTCACTATTTTCTACGGAAAAGGATCTTGGCAATTGTAGGGATGACGTACAGTGGACTGAAAAGCTTGAACATGTAGATATTAAGAAAGAGGATGTGCAGGAGCTTTTGGAAAGCATCAAGTTGGATTAGTCACCAGGACTGAACAAGATGTACTCCAGGCTACTGTGGGAGATGAGGGAGGATATTGCTGAGCCTCTGGCAATGATCTTCGCATCATCAACGGGGACGGGAGAGATTCCGGAGTATTAAAGGGTTGCAGATGTTGTTCCATTATTCAAGAAAGGGAGTACAGATAGCCCAAGAAATTACAGACCAGTGAGTCTTACTTCAGTGGTCGATAAGTGGAAAGCGGCCAGAGCGTGAGTGGGCCAGTGAAGGAGTGGAGCTTTGAGGCTTTGACTCGAGAGATTCTGGCAGTTTTGGCAGTTGGTCTGTGCAATCAAGTCAATCAAGATTTGAATAGATCAGCAGTAAGTCGTTAATTAGACTATCAAGATTTGAATAGCTCAGACTCAGCAGAAAGCAGCTGATTGGGCAGTCGAGGTCAGGTGACCAAACATTTTGAAAAGCTCAAACAGATAAATAGAGGGATTGCTCAAGCGAAGCGGCTAGTGGAAAGCAGCCAGAGCGTGAGTGGGCCAGTGAAGGAGTGGAGCTTTGAGGCTTTGACTCGAGGGGCTTCAAAGAGAAGAGGCGGAGGACAAGCTAGCTCGCAGTTAGTCTTTACAATGCCTCCTGAGACGGTGATGTGCCTCTCATGTGAGATGTGGCAGTCTTGGGGGAACGCCCCTCTCCCGCAGAGTCACATCTGCCAGAAGTGAATACGGCTGGGCGATCTAGAAGACCATGTAAGGAATCTGGAGCAGCAGCTGGATGACCTTCGACTCATAAGGGAGAGTGAGGCAGTCATAGATGAGAGCTACAGGGAGGTAGTCACACCTAGGCTGTCGGAAGCAGGTCGTTGGGTGACAGTCAGAGGGGGGAAAGTGAAGGTGAGCAGACAGGTAGTGCAGAGCACCCCTGTAGCCATTCCCCTGAATAATAAGTTTACCGTCCTGGATACTGCTGGCGGGGACGACCGACCAGGTGTGAGCCACGGTGGCAGGGCCTCTGGCAATGAGTCTGACCCAGTGGTGCAGAAGGGTGGGACGGAGAAGAGGAGAGCTGTCGTCATTGGAGACTCTATAGTCGGGAGCAGACAGGACGTGAAAAGGACACCTGCATGGTTTGTTGCCTCCCGGGTGCCAGGGTCCGGGATGTCTCTGACCGGGGTGCACGACATCCTGGTACGAGAGGGAAAGCAACCAGAAGTCATGATACATGTTGGGACCAACGACAGGCAGGAAGAGGGATGAGGTCCTGAAGTGTGAGTTACAGGAATTAGGCAGAAGGCTGAAGAACAGGACCTCAAGGGTGACGTTCTCAGGATTGCTGCCAGTGCTACGTGACAGAGATGGTAAGAATCGGAGGAGATGGCAGTTGAATGCGTGGCTGAGGAGTTGGTGCAGGGAGCAGGGTTTTAGATTTTTAGATCATTGGGATCTCTTCTGGGGAAGGTGTGACCTGTACAGATTGGATGGGTTGCACCTGAACTCGAGGGGGAGCAATATCCTTGCAGGTAGGTTTGCTAGCATGGTTCAGGAGGATTTAAACTAATTTGCGAGGGGTATGGGACCCAGAGCGATAGAGCAGTGAAAGAAGTGCATGGAGTAAAGCCAGATCTAACATACAGAGCGGCTTTGAGGAAAGAGAAGCAGAATAAACGGTGTAGGTAGAAGGGCTGAAAGTGTGTACCTCAATGCAAGAAGCATCAGGAACAAAGGTGATGAACTGAGAGCTTGGATACATACATGGAATTATGATGTAGTGGCCATTACAGAGACCTGGCTGGCACCAGGGCAGGAATGGATTCTCAATATTCCTGGATTTCAGTGCTTTAAAAGGGATAGAGAGGGAGGAAAAAGGGGAGGAGGGGTGGAATTACTGGTCAGGGATACTATTACAGCTACAGAAAGGGTGGGTAATGTAGCAGGATCCTCTTTTGAGTCAATATGGGTGGAAGTCAGGAACCGGAAGGGAGCAGTTACTCTACTGGGAGTATTCTATAGGCCTCCTGGTAGCAGCAGAGATGCAGAGGAGCAGATTGGGAGGCAGATTTTGGAAGGTGCAAAAATAACTGGGTTTTTATCATGGGTGACTTTAACTTCCCTAATATTGATTGGCACTTGATTAGTTCCAAGGGTTTAGATGGGCAGAGTTTGTTAAGTGTGTCCAGGATGGATTCCTGTCACAGTATGTGGACAGGCTGACCAGGGGGAATGCCATACTAGATCTAGTACTAGGTAATGAACCGGGTCAGGTCACAGATCTCTCAGTGGGTGAGCATCTGGGGGACAGTGACCACTGCTCCCTGGCCTTTATAATTATCATGGAAAAGGATAGAATCAAAGAGGACAGGAAAATTTTTAATTGGGGAAAGGCAAATTATGAGGCTATAAGGCTAGAACTTGCGGGTGTGAATTGGGATGATGTTTTTGCAGGGAAATGTACTATGGACATGTGGTCGATGTTTAGAGATCTCTTGCGGGATGTAAGGGATAAATTTGTCCTGGTGAGGAAGATAACGAATGGTAGGGTGAAGGAACCATGGGTGACAACTGAGGTGGAAAATCTAGTCAGGAGGAAGAAGGCAGCATACATGAGGTTTAGGAAGCAAGGATCAGATGGGTCTATTGAGGAATATAGGGAAGCAAGAAAGGAGCTTAAGAAGGGGCTGAGAAGAGCAAGAAGGGGGCATGAGAAGGCCTTGGCAAGTAGGGTAAAGGAAAACCCCAAGGCATTCTTCAATTACGTGAAGAAAAAAAGGATGACAGGAGTGAAGGTAGGACCGATTAGAGATAAAGATGGGAAGATGTGCCTGGAGGCTGTGGAAGTGAGCGAGGTCCTCAATGAATACTTCTCTTTGGTATTCACCAATGAGAGGGAACTTGATGATGGTGAGGACAATATGAGTGAGGTTGATGTTCTGGAGCATGTTGATATTAAGGGAGAGGAGGTGTTGGAGTTGTTAAAATACATTAGGACAGGTAAGTCCCGGGGCCTGATGGGATATTCCCCAGGCTGCTCCACGAGGTGAGAGAAGAGATTGCTGAGCCTCTGGCTAGGATCTTTATGTCCTCGTTGTCCACGGGAATGGTACCGGAGGATTGGAGGGAGGCGAATGTTGTCCCCTTGTTCAAAAAAGGTAGTACGGATAGTCCGGGTAATTATAGACCAGTGAGCCTTACGTCTGTGGTGGGAAAGCTGTTGGAAAAGATTCTTAGAGATAGGATCTATGGGCATTTAGAGAATCATGGTCTGATCAGGGACAGTCAGCATGGCTTTGTGAAGGGCAGATCGTGTCTAACAAGCCTGATAGAGTTCTTTGAGGAGGTGACCAGGCATATAGATGAGGGTAGTGCAGTGGATGTGATCTATATGGATTTTAGCAAGGCATTTGACAAGGGTCCACACGGTAGGCTTATTCAGAAAGTTAGAAGACATGGGATCCGGGGAAGTTTGGCCAGGTGGATTCAGAATTGACTTGCCTGCAGAAGGCAGAGGGTGGTGGTGGAGGGAGTACATTCAGATTGGAGGATTGTGACTAGTGGTGTCCCACAAGGATCTGTTCTGGGACCTCTACTTTTCGTGATTTTTATTAACGACCTGGATGTGGGGGTAGAAGGGTGGGTTGGCAAGTTTGCAGATGACACAAAGGTTGGTGGTGTTGTAGATAATGTAGAGGATTGTCAAAGATTGCAGAGAGACATTGATAGGATGCAGAAGTGGGCTGAGAAGTGGCAGATGGAGTTCAACCTGGAGAAGTGTGAGGTGGTACACTTTGGAAGGACAAACTCCAAGGCAGAGTACAAAGTAAATGGCAAGATACTTGGTAGTGTGGAGGAGCAGAGGGATCTCGGGGTACATGTCCACAGATCCCTGAAAGTTGCCTCACAGGTGGATAGGGTAGTTAAGAAAGCTTATGGGGTGTTAGCTTTCATAAGCCGAGGGATAGAGTTTAAGAGTCGCGATGTAATGATGCAGCTCTATAAAACTCTGGTTAGGCCACACTTGGAGTATTGTGTCCAGTTCTGGTCACCTCACTATAGGAAGGATGTGGAAGCATTGGAAAGGGTACAAAGGAGATTTACCAGGATGCTGCCTGGTTTAGAAAGTATGCATTATGATCAGAGATTAAGGGAGCTAGGGCTTTACTCTTTGGAGAGAAGGAGGATGAGAGGAGACATGATAGAGTTGTACAAGATAGTAAGAGGAATAGATAGAGTGGATAGCCAGCACCTCTTCCCCAGGGCACCATTGCTCAATACAAGAGGATATGGCTGTAAGTTAAGGGGTGGGAAGTTCAAGGGGGATATTAGAGGAAGATTTTTTACTCAGAGAGTGCTTGGTGCGTGGAATACACTGCCTGAGTCAGTGGTGGAGGCAGATACACTAGTGAAGTTTAAGAGACTACTAGACAGGTATATGGAGGAATCTAAGGTGGGGGCTTATATGGGAGGCAGGGTTTGAGGGTCGGCACAACATTGGGCCGAAGGGCCTGTACTGTGCTGTACTATTCTATCTATCTAAGTTGATGGAGAAGATCCTGAGAGGCAGGATTTAAGAACATTTGGAGAGGCATAATATGATTACGACTAGTCAGCATAGCTTTGTCAAAGGCAGGTTGTGCCTTATGAGCCTGATTGAATTTTTTGAGGATGTGATAAAACACATTGATGAAGGTAGAGCAGTGGATGTAGTGTATATGGATTTCAGTAAGGGATTTGATAAGGTACCCATGCAAGGTTTATTGAGAAAGTAAGGAGGCATGGATCCAAGGGGACATTGTTTTGTGGATCCAGAACTGGCTTGCCCACAGAAGGCAATGAGTGGTTGTAGGTGGGTCATATTCTGCATGGAGGTCGGTGACCAGTGGTGTGCCTCAGGGATCTGTTCTGGGACCCCTACTCTTTGTGATTTTTATAAATGAGCCTGATGAAGAAGTTGAGGGATGGGTTAGTATATTTGCTGATGACACAAAGGTTGGAGGTGTTGTGGATAGTGTAGAGGGCTGTCAGAGGTTACAGCAGGATGCAAAACTGGGCTGAGAAGTGGCAGATGGAGTTCAACCCAGATAAGTGTGAGGTGGTTCATTTTGGTAGGTCAAATATGATGGTAGAACATAATGTTAATGATAAGACTCTTGGCAGTGTGGAGGATCAGAGGGATCTTGGGTTCTGAGTCCATAGGACACTCAAAGCTGTTGCGCAGGTTGACTCTATGGTTAAGAATGCATACGGTGTATTGGCCTTCATCAATCATGGGATTGAATTTAGGAGCCGAGAGGTAACATTGCAGCTATATAGGACCCTGGTCAGACCCCACTTGGAGTACTGTGCTCAGTTCTGGTCACCTCACTGCAGGAAGGATGTGGAAACCATAGAAAGGGTGCAGAGGAGATTTACAAGGATGTTGCCTGGATTGGGGAGCATGCCTTATGAGAATAGGTTGTGAACTCGGCCTTTTTTCCTTGGAACGACGGAGGATGAGAGGTGACCTGACAGAGGTGTATAAGATGATGAGAGGCATTGATCATGTGGATCATCAGAGGCTTTTTCACAGGGCTGAAATGGCTAGCACGAGAGGGCACAGTTTTAAGGTGCTTGGAAGTAGGTACAGAGGAGGTATCAGAGATAAGTTTTTTACGCAGGGTGGTGAATGAGTGAAATGGGCTACTGGTGACGATGATGGAGGCAGATACAATAGTCTTTTAAGAGACTCCTGGACAGGTATATGGAGCTTAGCAAAATAGAGGGCTATGGGTAACTCTAGGTAATTTCTCAGTTAAGGACATGTTCGGCACAGCTTTGTGGGCCGAAGGGCCTGTATTGTGCTGTAGGTTTTCTATGTTTCTATTTTTGACTTTACAGGCCAGTCAGACACATTATTTACTGCTATTTACTAATTCTTTTCTCCATCAACAGGCAACATGTTCATGTTCCTTTGACAGACATGCTCTAACCACATACCTGTTCCACCAACTGCCCATACTTACTTGTGAAGTGTTAAGTAACCAGGTGAAAATCCAGCCATCTGTCCCAGTGAAGTATACATATCTGTGCTACAGTATGGTCTGAATTACTCTCAGGACAGTGCACAATCATCATCTCTGAGGCCTCATCACCCACTTAATCTACTGAAACCTGCTGCACACAGGAAAATCCTGTGGAGATGAAAGACCTGAATCAGTAGTAGTAACAGTGTATAGGCATCATATTTCACTCACTGTTGAAACTGTCAATATACTCTCTGTGATTTAGGTGCCTTTGATTTTGTGTGCAAAGCCAGCTGTCAACACTTGTAGCCAAGGCCGCCCTAAATTTCTAACCTATCACCTCCTGCAACTGTAAGATTCTGCAGCAGCTGGAAATCCAAAGTAACACAAAACAAATGCTGGAGGAACTCAGCTGGTCAGGCAGCATCTCTGGAGAAGAATAAAAAGTTGAGGTTTTGGGCCAAGATCCTATGCCAGGTCCCAGTGAGGGACTATGAGGTGTGATATGCTGGAGCTGGATTGAGACAGGGCAGACTGAGGGGTGGGTTGATGTGGACATAGGTGATTGAGCTACAACATCATCTTTCCTGACTTGGTTATACCATTGGTCTGTTTCCTGGATCAATCAAGAAGCACACAGCTGCTGTCGGCCTTAGTGCTGCTTCATCTGAACCTTCCTGGTCCAGTTGTTTGGCTCTCTCTCCTGTTGTTAAAACAACCTTAGCTTCAGCAGACCTGCCCCTCTGCATTAGTTTTCATGCCCAGAATGAACCTAGTTAATCTTTTCAGCACTTCTCTGGGGCCTTCACATCCTTCCTAAAATTAATTAGATTCTAAAAGTATAGAAAAAATGATGCAACAGACAAGAATTTATGATAACAAGTGTTGTATGCTCATTATAAAAACACAATCATAGAAAATTTATGTGATCTATCATCCTAGTTCCATCTTCCAACACTTGTTCTGTAACCCTGCAGGTCATGGCTGTTCAAACATACATCCGTGCATCTTTAAAGAGGGTTCAACTTCTGTCATTCTTTCAGGCAATGAGATCCAAACCTCCTTTACTCTCAGTGTGAAAACCTTTCTCCTTATCTCTCTTCTAGACCATCTACCACACTTTGACACCTCTACTGGTAACATGGGCCCATGGGCCCTTTGCTACTTTTAAAATCCCTCATGATTTTACATCTTAATGCCTCCCACTAACTATATCTGTTTAAAAGAAAATAACACTGGTTTGTCCAATCTCTCTTTCACAGGCATGATTTTCCAGTCCAGGCAGCATCCTCTGTGTCTTTTCCAGAGTGATCACAAAATTTCTTTGGGACTCGGAAATATCAACAAATGGAATAAATTTTCATGTAGCAAATCTAAAATTGTATTCTCCTTGATAATTTCAGCTGAAGTCATTGACTTAATTGGGCACAGCTAATGTTCAGGAAGGTTAAGTATTTACAATACTGTGCAAAAGTCTGAGGAACATATATATAGCTAGGGTGCCTGCGAGTTTTGCGGAGTACTGTATCTTTTAGAAATGGTAAGGGAGGGGTGTGGGACAGGTGGCAGAGAAGGAGTGCCAGGGATAGGGGTTGGCACAGGTGCTGGCACACCCAGCCTTGAGACACCAGTCAAGGTCATTTGATTCCATTACAGAATGCCTCTCGGGTGCTTCCTGCTCCATCCCGTTTCCCTTCTCCTTTTCCCAAATGGAGTTCATATCTCGCTGCCACCTTCCTGCTCTCAGTCCACAATAGAGACCCATATCAGAAACAATCAGGTTTATTATCACTCGCTTATATCATGAATAGTTTTTTTTGCGGCAGCAGTACAGTACAATACATAAAAATTACTGAAGTATTGTGCAAAAGCCTCTCTCTATATATGTGCCTAAGACTTTTTGCAAAGTCCTGTACTTCCTTGTGTTGGTTCCCTTGGTTGGCCTTTGACTGACATTCAGCTCAGAAAATCAGTGAAGTCACATATCATACAAAATGCTGCAGTTCCTTCCTTTGCCACATGTGAGTGCTGCAAGCAAACATATCACATAAATCCATCAATATAAACGTTCAGATGTAATTCATTGTGGAGTTTTAATATTACAGAATATTCCCTGCCAATATGTTATCATGCAAATATTGCATGATCAATGATATAGGAATCATTGAAAATCTCTCTGAAAGTCTTTACAATATTACATGTCCCCATTATTTCATGACAATATTTTAGACTATCATTCAGATTAGATTTTTCTATACCATAATTAATATTTTTCTAATTGAGCACTGAAAAACGTAAAACACTATCAACGTCTCCCTAATAATCACTGCACATTAAAGGTCACAAAATATCTAAAGCAAAAAGCTATTTCTTTATATTAACACTATGTTTTTGACTGGGAGCAATATCTTACATTCATTACATTTTAAATATAAAAGATCGGATTCTGTGTAATGTTATGTCTCAAAGCAGCAATAATAGTGCCCAAAAATTAACTATCTATGATTGTAATAACAATAAACTAACCACAGAGTTTTGAATTTAGCTTATGAACAAAGCTTTGAGTTTGAATATTAGTCCTCTTTAGTTCATATGATTTGAATTCTACAGCAGCCCACACAGTACACGCCTCCATAATGTAAATTGATCATGCATGCAACTCTACAGCCTATCGCTTCCTTTCACCTTCCACTCTTCCACAGGTCCAGGACTACTTCCACACTTACTTGCCACAAAACAACTTGCTTTCATTGAAATGGTCTCATCACTGCCGTTACATTGCAGAAGAGAAGCGTTCATGGGAGATAACTGTACTAATCAAGAATATTCCCATATATTTAGTCAAAAATGGGCTGATTCTACAATTATAGCAACATTAGATGGAACGTATAGATTTATTCTCCATTTTTCATGAACGTTTGATAATGTTGGTTGTTCCATTCATTAAAAAGGTGAATTCGTCCATGCATTCATCAATCTGGACTCAGGGCCTATTATCGGTCTCTCATGGTGAGGAGTCTTAACACTTCCTCAGTGATGAGCATAGCTTGAAAGCAATCTATTTGCATAGCTTTGGTATGATGCATGCAAAGCAAAGAGATGCTGATTTACAGGAATTCAGCTTTCTTCAGCATCCAAGCATTGGCATTAAAATATATTCAGGGCATGGTCACTGGGGCCAGTAAATTCATCTTGCTCATCATCCACACCCAAGTACCTGCCATTTGAACATGAGCCCTTAACTTCTATCTTTCCAGAAACAAAGTAAGTTGATCCTTGAACCAAACCACACACCTGAATTAATGGCCAAATTTAAAAATTTATTCAACAGTCCTGTTTTATATTGGATGTGAAACACCCTGGTTTCCTTGGCTGCGTAAGTCCAGGGAAGCAACTTCCGGCCCTGCCAAACTCCTGAGACTGAGGAGCACTCAATCTCACCCCACACCCTGGTTTGTGTGGATGCTGTGTCATTTGCCACCCTGATACAAATTAACGCTATGAAATAACAGGCAGTACACCACAAACAATTAAAGGGATTATATTTACGAATCTTAACTAAAGGGTTAGTAAAGAATAACAAAAAAGGTCCCATTCTAATTGAACAGTTAAATGTACACAAATAGGAGATCATCTTGAACTTCTCTGTCACCCACGCGCCTGGCCCTCGGTCAATGTGAAAACACACACCACCTTCCGAACGTCACTCGCAATCCAATTCAAACAAACGGGTTTCCCACTGGATCTCCCCAGCGTCTTCTCTCTTCATCTCCTCTCAAACAACAGCTCCAAACCCCGCCTTAGTGCCCCTCACCAAAGAAACCTCCCCTTTAATCTGACCATCCTAATGGGATAGCACACATTTCTCCTCTCTCTTATCTGCAACAGTAACCCAAACATAAACTGAAAACAAGCAGCTCGCACAGGAGAGCACAAAATGAAGTACATACAGCATAGCAGTAAAAAAAATAGGAACCAGGGCATTACAGATGGAAAGGCTGTGCTCAACTTGCTGGTCATATTTAACTGCATATTGAGCTACTGGCATTATAAAAGAATTACAGGAACTTATATCCTTAGAAGTCTCAAAAGGTTTAGTGAGATTGCCTCATAACCTTATATTTTTCAAAGATATTATTCCACTTACTTTCACACATCTTCAGGGTCTACAGTGATCTTTATTGCTTGTCTCTGTATCATCACAAGGGTCATTACATCAGTCTACCATTTTAATTACTGTACGCCAATGTCTACTAAAATACCATTTAGAAATAAATACAGCCCATTTTAGTCCGTTCAAACTTGAAATCCAGCTATGCATTTTTAAAGGAACTGACATCTTTTCCAACTTCTTCTTTTAAATAAATGAATACATTGATAAATACAAGATACAGGAGTGAACTCAGGAGGTCAGGCTGCTGAGAACAAAGAGTCCACGGCCCAAATCAATCCTCTCCAGAGCTGCTGCCTGACCTGCTAAGTCCCTCCAGCATTTTGTGTGTGTTACTCTGGATTTCCAGCATCTGTAGAATCTCTTGTGTTCCTAGTACATTGATAAATCTGAGTTTCGCTTCAGCGTGAAGCCTCTGTTTTTAATTTCCCCCAGCAGCAAATAGTCTAAAAGCTGCTGGGGGCAGAAATCCCGAAACACCCAAGATTCCAGCATCTGCAGATTTCCTCGTGTTTGCGTTTGCAAAATTAATGCTGTTAGGGCTGTCACTAAGTAAACAAATATCATAAGCACACAGAAAACTATCGAGTGATATATCCGTGACCATGTTTGACATACCAAGTGACAACATCCACCTGGTTTGCCAGTTTAAACTCAGTCACAATGGTGCAAATAACTTAGTCCATGTTGCCTGTTTTTTTGCAGGCCAATTAACACAACCACATTGTCTTAACATTTGGTTCGTGCATATGCAAACATCCATTGGCCACCATTTGCAGACCACATCGCTCAGTCTTTTAACTTCAGTTTACTGATTCCAATTTACAATAAGAACTGAAGGCTAATTGCAAACTTCCTGAACTTAGTTACATTTACAATAAGAACTGAAACCTGGTTCTGGTTTGAATTAATATCTGCTATATTTATATAACTCCAGAAAAGTTCAAGGTAAATTTATTATCAAAGTACATATATGTCTCCATATATGACCCTGAGATTCATTTACTTGTGGGGATTCACAATAGAATCAATAAAAGCACAGTCCAACAGCCCGCAGGCATATCAAACAATCAAAGTGCAAAAGACAACAAACTGCGCAAAAACAAAAAAATTATTATTATTATTATTAATTGATTGACTAATTCCTTAATAAGCAATAAATATCAAGAACATGAGATGAAGAGTCTTTGAAAAAGAGTCCATAAGATGTTGGAACAGTTCAGTGACTGGGCAAACGAAGTAATCTCCTCTGGTTCTAGAACCTGATGGTTGAGGGGTAATTACTGTTCCTGAACCTGGTGGTGTGGGTCCTGAAGCTCCTGATGACAGCAGCAAGTAGAGACCATGGACTGGATGGTAGAGGTCATTGATGATTAAAGGCTCAAAAGTTTATTTTATTGTCAAAGTATGTATGCAGATACGACTCTGAAAGTTGTTTTCTCCAGATAGGTAGTTGAAAGAAAGACATCCATCACACCCGACCCCCATGCATGAAAAGAAAAAGAAGTAAAAGCTCGCAAATGCCAAGCGCCCCCAAACATTTCCTCACACAAAAAGCTAACAGATCACCCAAGCCTTCAGCTTGCCATTCAGCAACAAGAAAGAATGAGCGCGAACACAAAAAAAAACAAAGAACTGAAAGAGGCGAATATGAACTACAGTTAGTTTGAACAATAGTCCAAACCACAAATCTCAGAATTTCGATAACACCTTCAAGAGGATTGAAACCCAGCGGTCCCTTCGACAGCAGTGACTCAAACAAGCAGCCTCACCAAGGGAAGGGACTCAGCCAGATTTTCAATCTCCTTCCTATTATCTATGCTGATTTTTCACCACCTTTGATTCAGCCAGTAACAGCAGTGACATCGGCAAATTTCAATATGGCATTGGAACTGTGCTTAACCTTACCATCATAAGTATAAAGTTAATAGAGCAGGGGGATAAGCATACAGCCTTGTGGAGAACCTGTGTTGATGGAGATTGTGGAGAAGATTCTGTTGTCAATCAGAACTGAGTGGGGTCTGCAAGTGAGGAAATCAAGGATCCAGTTGCACAAGGAGGTATTGAGGCCTTGGTCTTTAAGTTTACTGATTAGTTTTGAGGGGATAATAGCATTGGATGCTGAGTGTAATCAATGAAGAGCATACTTATGTACGCATCTCTGCTGTCCAGGTGTTTCAGGATTGAGTGAAGTGCTAATGAAATGGCGTTCATTGTTGGCCTGTTGAGACGGTAGGCAAATTGGAACAGGCCTGTCACCTCTCAGACAGGAGCTGGTATGTTCATCACCAACCTCTCAAAGCACTTCCTCACATGGATATAAATGCAGCTCGGCAATAGTCCAAAGTGCCCATGCAGCCTGTTACAGCCGTTCCGATCGGATTCTTACTTTTTTCTTCTTATTTTTTAACTTACGTTATTTTTTGTATTTTTTTTTCACGGTAACATGTCGAAGCTGCACCCTCTCTAACATGCTGGTAGAGAGAGTTTTATTTGGGTCTTTAGCGCTGGAAATAGTTACATCCCGACACACGGGACAGAAGCATGGTCGCATTGTGTATTCCAGGGACCAGCTGCTTGCGCTAATGCCGGCCGGTTTAGCGAGCAAAGCCGCAGACACCCCTGCTGAAATCTGGAGGAAAACACACAGAGGATGCAGAGGGGGATCACAAAGTCAAGGAAAGAGAACTGGGTCGAGACAACAGAGACTTATGGAGAAGAGGAGTTCGGTGGGTAATAAAATGGACGAGTTCACAGCGCTAGCCAGGTGTCAGAGAACATTTCGGGAGTGCAATGTTAGGTATTTCACTGGAACGGGGCTGCACAAGGACATACCCGATCAAAACTTCTCCATGGACGGCTTCCAGACAGTTCAGGCTGACCGGAAGTGCACTGAGAGCGGTAAGCGGAAAACAGTTGGGTGCTTACTGTTCTGGTTAACAACAGATGGTGAAATCCGGGTCATATTACAATCGAGGAACGTGTTTGTAGACTGGATTTGAACTTTTTACTGTTGGACTTCAGCCACATTCCACCGAGATTCAACACTGGGCGGCACGGGAGGTCGTTCCTGCCTGTGGCCATCGAACTTGCAGCTCCTCCCGTGGAGGGTCAGACACCCTGAGCCGATAGACTTGTCCTGGACTTTTTTCCATCTGGCATAGTTTGCATTTTGTTGTTTGATTGTTTGTGATTCTTGTATTGCTATACTTATGCTCTATTCTTGGTTGGTGCGGCTGTAACGAAATCCAATTTCTCTCGGGATCAAAAAGCATATCTATCTATCTATCTATCTATGTATCTAGTCATTGAGACAGGTTACCATGTTCTTCTTAAGCTCTGGAATAACTGGTCTATTTAAAGCAGGTACATACTTCAGACTGTTGAAGGGAGCGGTTAAAGATCTCAGTGAACACTCTAACTAGCTGATCAGCACAAGTCTTCAGTACCTAGTCAGGTATCCTGTCTGGGCCAGGCATCCTGTCTGTGCCAGGTGCTTTCCATGGGTTCACCCTCATGAAGGATGCTCTCAAATTGGCCTCAAAGACTGAAATCACTGTGTCATTGGCGGCTGTGAAAGTTCGTGAAGCTACCTTGACGTTACGGTGGTCAAAACAAGCATAAAGTGCATTGATCTCATCTGAGAGTTAAGACTTGTTGGCCTTGTTGTCACGTATGCTGCTTTGTTTCACTTTGTAGAAGGTGATAGCATTCAAGCCCTGCCACAGCTTTCGAGCATCCTTCAGTGAATCAATTTTGATCCAGTATTGTGAGAATACTTTCCAGACATCATACCTGGGCCCCTTGTATTTTACTTGGTTGCTAGACCTGAACACCACTGATCTGGCCCTCAGCAGGCTGCGGATCTCATGGTTCATTCAGGGCTTCTGTTTGGGGGAGACTGAATGACTTTGTCGAGACTCATTCATCTACAACTGTTTTTATAAAGTCCATGACAGCCATGGTGTGCGGATGAGTACTTGAACACGATCTAACCTACTGATTCGAAGCAATCCAGTAGACACTCCTCCGCAGCCACCTCTTTGTTGTCCCTAACTCTGGAGACTTGCTCTTTAGCCTCTGCCTATATGCAGGTAGGAGGACAGCCAAATGATCGGATTTCCCAAAATGAGGTCAGGCATCGAACGGTAGTCATTCCTAATCGTAGTATTGAGACCCCTGGTGCTGCAGGTGATATGTTGATAATAATTATGCAGAGATTTTCAAACAAGCCTGATTGAAGTCTCCAACAATAATTAGAAAGGCGTTTCTTGTTTACTGATGGTGGCACTCAATACATCGAGTGCTTGCTTAACATCAGTCTTTGTTGGTATGTAAGCTGCAGTTATGATCATAGAGGAGAAGTCGCTTGGTAAGAGGAACAGTTGGCACTTAATCATTAGGTGCTCCAAGCTGGGGGAACCAGTGTGCGACAAGACTTCTGCATCCGAAGCATAGACCGCCACCTCTTTTATTCTCCAAAGTAGCAGTAGTCCATCCTGTGTATCGAGAATTTCTTGGGTCTTACCGATGTATTCAGTATGTCCGGAGTGAGACATGTTTCCGTGAAACAGAGAGTACAGCAATACCTCATTTCCGTCCGATACAGCAATCTTGACCTAAGGAATACTCCCAACAAACACTTATGAGGATCTTCAGCTAGTCATTACTCTTTGAGTGAAATAATACTTCTTGACGTCAGCTCAACACTCTCTAAATTTCTCATTGATGATTCTCTGAAATGGATACACAGAAGCTTGAGTGAATGCTACTCAGAAGTTACAGAGTTCCCTAGGTTATGGAACACTTGATGTATAGAAATCTGACTTCACACAAATTCTCCAATTATTTTCATATAACTGTTCAAGACACTAATAAAAAATATTTTGAAATTATCATTTACCATAAGACTATAAGAGACAGGAACAGAATGAGGCCATTTGGCCCATCAGGTATGCTCCACCATTTCATCATGGCTGATCCAATTTTCCTCTCAGCCTCAATTACCTGCCTTCTCCCCATACCCTTTCATGTCCTGACCAATCAAGATTCTGTGAACCACTGCCTTAAATATGCATAAAGACTTGGCCTGCACAACTGTCTGTGGCAAAGAATTCCACAGATTCACCACTTTCTGGCTAAACAAATTCTTCATCTCCATTCTAGAAGGACGCCCCTCTATTCTGAGGCTGCGTCCTCTGGTCTTGGACTCTCCCCTCATAGGAAACATCCTCTCCACATCCACTCTATCCAGGCATTTCACAATTTGATTGGTTTCATTGAGGGCACCCCTCATTCTTCTGAATTCCAGTGAATACAGGCGTAGAGCCATCAAAAACTCTTCATATGACAAGCCATTCAATCCTGGAATCACTTTTGTGAGCATCCTTTGAACCGTCTCCAGTTTTCAACACATCCTTTCTAAGATAAGGGGAAACCTGCTCTCAATACTCCAAGTGAGGCCTCACCAGTGCTTTATAAAGTCTCAACATTACATCCTTGCTTCTATATTCTAGTTTTCTTGAAATGAATGCTAACATCACATTTGCCTTCCTCACCACAGACTCAATCTGCAAATTAACCTTTAGGGAATCCTGCACAAGGACTCCCAAATCCCTTTGGTCCCTGTACACCTCAGTTTTTTTGTATTTTCTCTCCATTTAGAAAATACTTAACTTTCATTTCTTCTACCGCAGTGTATGACCATACAATTACCGACATTGCATTCCATCTGCCATTTCTTTGCCTATTCTCCTAATCCGTCTAAGTCATTCTGTAGCCTCTCTACTTCCTCAAAAATACCAAGCCCTCCACTTATCTTCATATCATCTGCAAACTTTGCAACAAGGCCATCAATTCCATCATCCAAATCATTGACAGACAACATAAAAAGAATCAGTCCCAACACAAACCCCTGTGGAACATCATTAGTCTCCGGCAGCCAACCAGAAAAGGCTTCTTTTATTCCCACTCTTTGCCTCCTGCCAATCAGACACTGCTTTATTCATGTTAGAATCTTTCCTGCAATACCATGGGCTTGTAGTTTGTTAAGTAGCCTCATGTGTGACACCTTGTCAAAGGCCTTCTGCAAATCCAGTACAAAACATCAACCAATTCTCCTTTGTCTATCCTGCTTGTTATTTCTTCAAAGAATTCCAAAAGATTTGTTAGGCAAGATTTTCCTTTGAGGAAACCACGCTGACTACGGCCTATTTTATCATGTGCCTCCAAGTACCCTGAGACCTCATCCTTAAGAATAAACTCCAACATCTTCCCAACAACTGAGGTCAGACTAACCGGCCTTGGGAGATGTACCTCTCCCAAGACTCCAACATCCAGCATGAAGAACACACAGCGGCCATTTAAGCTACACTAAGTACCCCTGACACAGTAAGAGAAAAGGGAAACTCAACAGAAATTTACCCGGACAACTTAACCAGAGCCATCACGAGAAACCTCCACGATGTGCACTGCTTCCACTGCCAGAATGACGCCTGCAAAGCTCTCCTTTTAAATGAGCGCCACCGACTTGCAAGAGACCTGCTCACCGTGCGCTGCTACCACCACTGATTGGGCCACCAGAATATGATGAGAATAATGTAAAATCGACTACCCTACACCTCAAGTAGCTGGAACTACGCCAGAGTCTAAATGTAGTGAGACACAGCGTAAAACAAAAAGGGTAGGATCAGTGCGTGAAGATGCAGGAGAACTTATCACTTTGGTATCATGATACCAGCAAATGCAGGGAATTTTTAATCTAAATGAAATAATGGTGCCTGAATGATGCTCATCTACAACGGGACAGGTATTTACTCATTTTCTTGGGAGACACCTAAGCAGGAGTGAGTTTAAGTCGGTCAAAAATAGAAAAAGAGAGGACTATTAGAATTAGTGGAAGCATATTATGCATCAAGGTTTGCAATGGTCAATACTTTAGATATAGCAGAATGAGGAAACCAGATGCAGTCTCTTCAGAAGAAAATGTGGGATATGACAGGAGAAAGTTATTGGAATCAGATACAGACTAATGGAATTGGTCGGAGTGCATCACAGGTAACTCTGGGTTCAGTTACATTTCTGAAGCCCCTTCAGGATACCACAAATTTGATAATTGACCACATCGGCCTAATATCTAAGGGAACACGTAAAGCCGAGATCTGTGCTACGTATACTAGCTGGTTGCTCACCGTGATTGGTACAAATTTATTACAACTTGACGCTCTAGTACCAAATTGGGTATCAGATGAACAACTTAAAGAAGAGGTTGTGGAAAAATGCCCTTGTATCATATTACCTGTGATTACAGCAAAGAATGGTTTTATGTCAATGCTGTATTTCATATTCCCCAACATGAACTAGGGATAAGTTCCAAATAAGCCGTTATTTGTGAGGTGTTCTTTGGCTGTATATAACAAGGTTTGTGAATGGTGTGGTCAATGTACTGCATGACTCAAGCTGATTGCTGATTGAGAACAAAGAGCCATCAATTACCAGTTGCACTTGCTGGGAAGAGGGCAATAAGTGATGTTGGTCTGGAGCAGAGGCAATAAGAAGGTGTTAAAGGTCAGACACATGACTATAGCCAATGACGCTGGAATGCAATATTTGAATTGATAAGAAATGAGTGTAAAACCAGAGGTCTCCACGTACAAAGCAGCAGTAACTCTGCAGGAGAACAACTGTTGTGGATGTGAGGTGCCCCACAACACATGGAGATTTGAAACAGGACAACCAAGAATATGTGGCCCACAGTAAAAACTCCCTTTTTAACTGGAATTATATTTTGGCTTCTTTGACTTTTCACAGAAGGTCAGGGAAACTTAGTTGATGTGCACACTGGTATTGGTTGTGTAATATAGCGTGTTCTTCGATTGAGACAATAAAGGATTTGTCAGTAAATACAGATTCACTCTATGTATCACTGATCATTATTACAAAGGGTGATTCTTGTAACAGCCCCCTCCTGGAATCCAACACTAACCAGATTTTCCCAATCTACCTGTATATTGACTATTGTAACATTGCCCTTTTGGCATGCATTTTCTACATCCCGTTGTAATTTGTAGGGCCACATCCTTACCACTGTTTGGGGATCTTTATACAACTCCCATCAATGTCTTTTTATCCCTTGCATTTCCTTAGCTCTGTCCATAATGATTCAACACCTTCCAACTCTATGTCACCTCTTTCTAATGATTTGATTTCATTTTTTACCAACAGAGCAATGCCATCCCTTCTGCCTTCTTGCCTTTTGATACAATGTGTATCCTTGAACATTAAGCTCCCAGCTATAATTTTCTTTCAGCCATGATGCAGTGATGGACTGCAACATCATACTTGCCAATTTGCAACTGTGCTGCAAGTTCATCTACCTTATTCCATATACTGCTTGCATTCAAATATAACACCTTCAGTCCTGTATTCACGCTTCTCGATTTTGTCTGCCTTTAACATTGCAGCTCATCCTGTTGACTGCGATGTAGCCCTATCAACAGCCTCCCTTCACTACACATTGCCTGTTTGTAAACCAGCTACCTCATCTTCAGCACTATCACCCGTCTTTCCTACAATACTTATTGCATTGAAATATATGCAGCTTAGTACATTAGTCACATCATGCTCAACCTTTTGATTCCTAACATCTGCCTCCACAACCTCTCCAGTAAATGTTCTGACGCTCTGCTTCCCATTCCCCTGCAACTCTAGTTTAAACCCTATTGCGCAGCATTAACAAACCTTCCCAGTAGGACATCAGACCCCCTACAGTTCATGTACAAACCATCCTTTCTGTACAGGTCCCACATTACCGGCAAGAGAACCCAATGATCCAAAAATGTTATGCCCTCCCTCCTACACCAACTCCTTAGCCATGTATTAAACTGTATAATCTTCCTATTCCCGGCCTCACTAGCACCTGGCATGGGTAGCCTTTCAGGTCCTGCCCTTTAACTTAGCACCTAACACCCTGAACTCCCTATGCAGAACCTCATCATTTGTCCCACCCATATCATTGGTACCTACATGGACCATGACTTCTGACTGTTTACCCTCCCACTTAAGAATGCTAAGGACTTGATCCGAGATATCCTGGACCCTGGCACCTGGGAGACAACATACCATCCAGGAATCTCAGATGCAGTATATGACCCATTAGTTTCATTAGGGTCAATGTTAAAGTGGGCATAGAAGATGTTCGATTGGAGTTTGGAGTTCATTCTGGGCCATTCTATAAGGAGTCTACATCCTTCCTGTAGAATGCATGGGTTTTCCCTGGGTGCTCCAGTTTACTCCCACAGTCCAAAGACTTACTGGATTGGTCATTGTAAGTTGTCCCATGATTTGGTTAGGGTTAAGTGGGTTTGTTGGAAGTTTCTGGGACAGTGTGGCTTGAAAGGCCAGGAGGCCCTGCTCCATGGTGGATAGATGGATAGATGGGTGGGTAATAAATAAAAGGTTCATTATAATGTCTATGAAGAGTGATAATGTGTAACCATGGAAAATAAGTGTTTCTCACCAAATTTTTCTCACAGCCTAGAATCTGGGGAGAACTGATGGGAAGACTGAGAGAATGTAAAAACAAAAATGGGATTAGTGAAGGATTAGTGTAAATGGGTGTTTACATTTGACACAGACTCAGTGATCCAAAGATCCGAAGATCCCCATTTCCACACTGCAGCATGTATCTATAGCATGCTTCTATTGAGTAGGTTTTGCTGGGTTATTAGGCTTGGTGGGCTCGTCAAGCAGACAACTCAATTGTGGTAAAGTCCTTTCCATTGCCATTTCTCAGCTGGTATCTCCTTGGGGTTGTTTTGAGACATTACTGCAGCAATAAACCTGCAATAAGAATCCTTGGAGGAATTCTATCCAACAATCTTTCAGGATAAATGTCATATATGAATACCTAGCAAACGGCTTCTCCTCCTTTTGTTTTCATTACTGCTCAATTCTGATAAACCTATTTCATCATAAGTATGAGAAATGGCCTTAATACAATTGTCATGGATAATATTGACATGAGAACTGTCAAAATAGATACATAGACATCATCAGACCTGCTGGTAGCTTATTCATAAGTGATTGCTAACCAAAGCATACAACTTTCATAATAACTGAATGCCAATCTCACCCACATTTTATTTTGTCAAATCTATAGGGAGCTGTAAGATAAAGGCTAATCTGCTAGGGGAATAAGATAACAATTACAAAACTTTTAGTTTTATAGGGAATCCTAGTTTTGGTAAGCGAGAATAAGCAAAACTAAAGAATTCTGTTGGGCACATTTGAATGCAATTCAACATGTAACATTTGATCTTTTAAAGACAACTGTATTTCACCAAAGGAATTGCAGGGTACAAGCCAAAGAATGCATTAGTTTCTGTAGAATAACCTTAACTGAAGGTTAAGGTTTGGAAGAATACATGTCTTTCTTAAATTCTTTTTAATCTTGCAAAACACTGTAATATACTGTAGAATTGAGTCTGGAAAGGTACATAAAGCTGGTAATGTGTGGTAAATCAAAGTGTCAAGTGTAAGGGTTTACTGCAGCAAATTTTATTTCACAATACCCAAGGCACGATGTGCAGAAGTGATCAATGGCTGCATTTAGAGTTTTGCAGAACCAATTGGTTTGCAACAGAATAAGATGCTGTGACTACACAGAACTGGGATTATCAGTCTGCAAAGAAGGATCAGGCGCTGGAAAATAACATCAGTATATTTCAGCCTTATACCCTACAAATAGGGATGTTCTTTTAAGGAAACAATATTGTGAATGTCAAAGGAAAGTGAGACGAGTGCCCAATATGTTGTGATACAAGTATAAGTGAACAGTACTGCTGACATTCTGATAAAGATATCCTGTTAAAGGATAGTGTGCAGACACTGGATGATAACTTTAATATGAAGTCATTAAAATGGTATTAGCTGTAAAGCTGCAGGTTTGGAACAAGGATCTGGAGAGAAGGTGAGGCAGTGATTGAATAGTTTCATTAAAGAACCTATCCTTGCACAACAGTTTTGGTGCTTTTCTCAGATATTGGATTAGATACTTGGTCAATGAATGAATTCAGTCAAAGCTGTTGTGCATAAAAAAGACTGACACTTGAACGTACATGTTAAATCACTGATAATGTGGTAAAGAAGGCATTTTGGCATGCAAGAATATTGAGAATTGTGTCTGCATAAACGAATTAACTGAGGCCACACTCAAACGGCCGTAGCAAAGTCCAAGGCATTGAAACTTTAACGTAATGGTGAGACCCATTCATACAATTGCTATTGTGGAAGTTGCAGTAAGGCAAGTATCTAAATAATTTAAATTGCAAATAGAGTGCAGCTGCCTAGACAAGAAAAGTCTGTGAAGAGCATAGCTTCCCTTTGCACACCAGGAGTGATGAGAAGAGATTAATTATCCAAGGCGCACACGGCAACTAAGGGACAATAGCTTTACTAACTTCAAAGTATCATCGGTTGCCAGCTTATAGTTTCTATTGACTTTAACACCTGTATTGTGATTGGTAATTGTTCTTGCAAGTAAGGAATTCAAACATGCATAGCTCACAAAATGGTCAATATCCATGAGTGACAGTTAATTCTGTATTAAAATGGTATTTTTCTGTTCAGAATTCAGAACAGTGTGGCGACAGGGCCCCTGCTGTTCTCCTTGTGCACAAGTAAGTGCAGTTGAGTCGTAAACGTGTGTGTGTTCTGGGTCCAGTTACTTTATTTTATTATCAGTGGCAACAGTTACTTTGAGGTTCCACCAAGGTGGCTAACCCTTGCATTTGTTATATGGGAAAAAGGAATTCCCATCTGGAAGTTGATCAGTCCTAAATCCCAGGCTACACACATTTGTATGTACTTCCTCTTTTTATTATTAGTATGCAGACAATTTTCACTCAAAGTTGTCCTCATCCACTTTGAACAATACTTGGGAAATTCAACCAGTCAAACCTAATGTGTAAAACAATTCAAAATACTTTCTAGGATTGAATGACTCCCTACCCCTATCTTGCCTCCATTGATCGGAAAAGTAGTTGGTATCAGGTCACATTTCAGACTTTAGAAATTGTTGCAGTTTACCTGACCTTAATCTACCTATTATAGATACGACCTCCAGAGGCAAAGTGGAAATTCAAGACCAAACTGGAATCACAGAAGGTTGATCAACAGCTGTGGAAGGGCTTGAATGCTATCTCTGTGTTATAAGTAAGGTCCTTTAACATCTGTCAGACGATGCTGAGGGTGTTCTATGAGTCTGTGGTGGCCAGTGCTATCATGTTTGCTGTTGTGTGCTGGGGCAGCAGGCTGAGGGTGGCAGACACCAACAGAATCAACAAATTCATTCGTAAGGTCAGTGATGTTGTGGGGATGGAACTGGACTCTCTCATGGCGGTGTCTGAAAAGAGAATGCTGTCTAAGTTGCATGCCATCTTGGCCAATGTCTCCCATCCGCTACATAATGTACTGGTTGGGCACAGGAGTACATTCAGCCAGAGACTCATTCCACCGAGTTGCAACACTGAGCGTCATAGAAAGTCATTCCTGCCTGTGGCCATCAAACTTTACAACTCCTCCCTTGGAGGGTCAGACACCCTGAGCCGATAGGCTGGTCCTGGACTTACTTCATATTTTACTGACATAATTTACATATTACTATTTAACTATTTATTACTATTTTCTATTACTGTTCTATTACTTTTTATTATTTCTTTGACTATTACTATTTACTGTTTACTAATAGTAATATTACGATTACTATTTCTATTACTATTTATTATTTATGGTGTGTTGTAACATGGATGAAATTACCGGAGAACAAAGCAGCTTCTTTATTCAACACAACAAGGTACGGCAGGCATCTTACGCACGGAGATGCTTTCCGCAGAAAGGTCTGCTAGCTAAATGTGGGCTCGATATTTATATGCTAAACAGAATCGCTACTTAAAAAGTTACAGACAATGCATAGACAATGCTTCCTTTTGAAGTTACATACAAACATCACACCTTCGGATTTCATCCTTTCCTTCTGACGCCAACATGTCTGTGTTGGTATCCACAGCCTTTAGTTCAATCCACAATACATTTATTTGGCATTTTATGTGCTAACATAGAAGACAATTAATATTTATAATGTATAGATAAGACTGTCTTCGAAACTACAGCATCAGGCACCAGAAGCATCTGGTACTCACACCTTTTAGGAAGCCCATTGTGGTGGACTCAATCCACAGTCCTTTGTCAAACAGTTAAAATAGAAGTCTCGTGGCCAAAGTCATTAAGAAATTTGTTAACAAATCATCTACCCAAAAAGAAATCCACTCTAACGGTCCCTCCTCTTGGCCCTCCTTGACAAATTAAATTTGTATCAGGAAAGGACAACCTAGGAGATCTGCTCAAATAGGGCAGCAAAAATGCCGTCTTGAAATTCCCCCCCAATTTTATGTACCTCGATATCTATCCTAGCATTACCTACCAAATAACACACATAAAAGTTGCTGGTGAACACAGCAGGCCAGGCAGCATCTCTAGGAAGAGGTGCAGTCGACGTTTCAGGCCGAGACCCTTCGTCAGGACTAACTGAAGGAAGAGTGAGTAAGGGATTTGAAAGTTGGAGGGGGAGGGGGAGATCCAAAATGATAGGAGAAGACAGGAAAGGGAGGGATGGAGCCAAGAGCTGGACAGGTGATAGGCAAAAGGGATACGAGAGGATCATGGGACAGGAAGTCCGGGAAGAAAGACAAGGGGGGCAAGGGGTATATTCAGAGGGACAGAGGGAGAAAAAGGAGAGTGAGAGAAAGAATGTGTGTATAAAAATATGTAACAGATGGGGTAGGAGGGGGAGGTGGGGCATTAGCAGAAGTTAGAGAAGTCGATGTTCATGCCATCAGGTTGGAGGCTACCCAGACGGAATATAAGGTGTTGTTCCTCCAACCTGAGTGTGGCTTCATCTATACAGTAGAGGAGGCCGTGGATAGACATGTCAGAATGGGAATGGGATGTGGAATTAAAACGTGTGGCCACTGGGATATCCTGCTTTCTCTGGCAGACAGAGCGTAGATATTCAGCAAAGCGGTCTCCCAGTCTGCGTCGGGTCTCGCCAATATATAAAAGGCCACATCGGGAGCACCAGACGCAGTATATCACCCTAATCGACTCACAGGTGAAGTGTTGCCTCACCTGGAAGGACTGTTTGGGGCCCTGAATGGTGGTAAGGGAGGAAGTGTAAGGGCATGTGTAGCACTTGTTCCGCTTACACGGATAAGTGCCAGGAGGGAGATCAGTGGAGAGGGATGGGGGGGTACGAATGGACAAGGGAGTTGCGTAGGGAGCGATCCCTGCGGAATGCAGGGGGGGGGAGGGAAAGATGTGCTTAGTGGTGGGATCCCATTGGAGGTGGCAGAAGTTACGGAGAATAATATGTTGGACCCGGAGGCTGGTGGGATGGTAGGTGAGGACCAGGGGAACCCTATTCCTAGTAGGGTGGCGGGAGGATGGAGTGAGAGCAGATGTACGTGAAATGGGGGAGATGCATTTAAGAGCAGAGTTGATAGTGGAGGAAGGGAAGCCCCTTTCTTTAAAAAAGGAAGACATCTCCCTCGTCCTAGAATGAAAAGCCTCATCCTGAGAGCAGATGCGGTGGAGACGGAGGAATTGCGAGAAGGGGATGGCGTTTTTGCAAGAGACAGGGTGAGAAGAGGAATAGTCCAGATAGCTGTGAGAGTCAATAGGCTTATAGTAGACATCAGTGGATAAGCTGTCTCCAGAGACAGAGACAGAAAGATCTAGAAAGGGGAGGGAGGTGTTGGAAATGGACCAGGTAAACTTGAGGGCAGGGTGAAAGTTGGAGGCAAAGTTAATAAAGTCAACGAGCTCTGCATGCGTGCAGGAAGCAGCGCCAATGCAGTCGTCGATGTAGCGAAGGAAAAGTGGGGGACAGATACCAGAATAGGCACGGAACATAGATTGTTCCACAAACCCAACAAAAAGGCAGGCATAGCTAGGACCCATATGGGTGCCCATAGCTACACCTTTAGTTTGGAGGAAATGGGAGGAGCCAAAGGAGAAATTATTAAGAGTAAGGACTAATTCCGCTAGACGGAGCAGAGTGGTGGTAGAGGGAACTGATTAGGCATGGAATCCAAAAAGCAGCGTAGAGCATTGAGACCTTCCTGATGGGGGATGGATATACATAGGGACTGGACATCCATGGTGAAAATAAAGCGGTGGGGGCCAGGGAACTTAAAATCATCGAAAAGTTTAAGAGCGTGAGAAGTGTCACGAACATAGGTCGGAAGGGATTGAACAAGGGGTGATAAAACAGTGTCGAGGTATGCAGAAACGAGTTCAGTGGGGCAGGAGCAAGCTGAGACAATAGGTCGGCCAGGACAGGCAGGTTTGTGGATCTTAGGTAGGAGGTAGAAACGGGAAGTGCGAGGTGTGGGAACTATAAGGTTGGTAGCAGTGGCTGGGAGATCCCCTGAGCGGATAAAGTTGGTGATGGTGTGGGAGACAATGGCCTGGTGCTCCTTCGTGGGATCACGATCGAGGGGTAAATAAGAGGAGGTATCCGCGAGTTGTCGCTGTGCCTCGGCAAGGTAGAGGTCAGTACGCCAGACTACAACAGCACCCCCCTTATCGGCGGGTTTGATAATAAGGTTAGGATTAGTATGGAGGGAGTGGAGAGCAGAGCGTTCCGAAGGAGTGAGGTTGGGATGGGGACAAGGTGCGGTGAAGTCGAGACTGTTGATGTCAAGGACTCTTCCACCCCCACCGATGACACCTTCTCTCGTCTTCAACCCTCCTCTTCTTCATGGACACCCCGCTCTGGTCTTCTGCCTGCTCTGGATCTCTTTATTGCTAACTGCCGACGGGACATCAACCATCTCGACTTCACCGCAACTTGTCCCCATTCCAACCTCACTCCTTCGGAACGCTCTGCTCTCCACTCCCTCCGTACTAATCCTAACCTTATTATTAAACCCGCCGATAAGGGGGGTGCTGTTGTAGTCTGGCGTACTGACCTCTACCTTGCCGAGGCACAGCGACAACTCGCGGATACCTCCTCTTATTTACCCCTCGATCGTGACCCCACTAAGGAGCACCAGGCCATTGTCTCCCACACCATCACCAACTTTATCCACTCAGGGGATCTCCCATCCACTGCTACCAACCTTACAGTTCCACGCCTCGTACTTCCCGTTTCTACCTCCTACCCAAGATCCACAAACATGCCTGTCCTGGCCGACCTATTGTCTCAGCTTGCTCCTGCCCCACCAAACTCGTTTCTGCATACCTCGACACGGTTTTATCCCCCCTTGTTCAATCCCTTCCGACCTATGTTCGTGACACTTCTCACGCTCTTAAACTTTTCGATGATTTTAAGTTCCCTGGCCCCCACCACTTTATTTTCACCATGGATGTCCAGTCCCTATATACTTCCATCCCCCATCAGGAAGGTCTCAAAGCTCTACGCTTCTTTTTGGATTCCAGACCTAATCAGTTCCCCTCTACCACCACTCTGCTCCGTCTAGCGGAATTAGTCCTTACTCTTAATAATTTCTCCTTTGGCTCCTCCCATTTCCTCCAAACTAAAGGTGTAGCTATGGGCACCCATATGGGTCCTAGCTATGCCTGCCTTTTTGTTGGGTTTGTGGAACAATCTATGTTCCATGCCTATTCTGGTATCTGTCCCCCACTTTTCCTTCGCTACATCGACGACTGCATTGGCGCTGCTTCCTGCACGCATGCAGAGCTCGTTGACTTTATTAACTTTGCCTCCAACTTTCACCTTGCCCTCAAGTTTACCTGGTCCATTTCCAACACCTCCCTCCCCTTTCTAGATCTTTCTGTCTCTGTCTCTGGAGACAGCTTATCCACTGATGTCTACTATAAGCCTACTGACTCTCACAGCTATCTGGACTATTCCTCTTCTCAACCTGTCTCTTGCAAAAATGCCATCCCCTTCTCGCAATTCCTCCGTCTCCACCGCATCTGCTCTCAGGATGAGGCTTTTCATTCTAGGACAAGGGAGATGTCTTCCTTTTTTAAAGAAAGGGGCTTCCCTTCCTCCACTATCAACTCTGCTCTTAAACGCATCTCCCCCATTTCACGTACATCTGCTCTCACTCCATCCTCCCGCCACCCCACTAGGAATAGGGTTTCCCTGGTCCTCACCTACCACCCCACCAGCCTCCGGGTCCAACATATTATTCTCCGTAACTTCCGCCACCTCCAATGGGATCCCACCACTAAGCACATCTTTCCCTTCCCCCCTCTCTCTGCATTCCGCAGGGATCGCTCCCTACGCAACTCCCTTGTCCATTCATCCCCCCCATCCCTCTCCACTGATCTCCCTCCTGGCACTTATCCGTGTAAGCGGAACAAGTGCTACACATGCCCTTACACTTCCTCCCTTACCACCATTCAGGGCCCCAAACAGTCCTTCCAGGTGAGGCAACACTTCACCTGTGAGTTGGCTGGGGTGATATACTGCGTCCGGTGCTCCCGATGTGGCCTT
Organism: Mobula hypostoma; assembly: GCF_963921235.1. Lineage (NCBI taxonomy): Eukaryota > Metazoa > Chordata > Chondrichthyes > Myliobatiformes > Myliobatidae > Mobula > Mobula hypostoma. The sequence goes on along the minus strand of NC_086103.1, from coordinate 36,442,294 downwards.
TTATATATTGGCGAGACCCGACGCAGACTGGGAGGCCGCTTTGCTGAACATCTACGCTCTGTCCGCCAGAGAAAGCAGGATCTCCCAGTGGCCACACATTTTAATTCCACATCCCATTCCCATTCTGACATGTCTATCCACGGCCTCCTCTACTGTATAGATGAAGCCACACTCAGGTTGGAGGAACAACACCTTATATTCCGTCTGGGTAGCCTCCAACCTGATGGCATGAACATCGACTTCTCTAACTTCCGCTAATGCCCCACCTCCCCCTCCTACCCCATCTTATTTTTATACACGCATTCTTTCTCTCACTCTCCTTTTTCTCCCTCTGTCCCTCTGAATATACCCCTTGCCCATCCTCTGGGTCCCCCCCCCACTTGTCTTTCTTCCCGGACCTCCTGTCCCATGATCCTCTCGTATCCCCTTTTGCCTATCACCTGTCCAGCTCTCGGCTCTATCCCTCCCCCTCCTGTCTTCTTCTATCATTTTGCATCTCCCCCTCCCCCTCCCACTTTCAAATCCCTTACTCACTCTTCCTTCAGTTAGTCCTGACGAAGGGTCTCGGCCTGAAACGTCGACTGCACCTCTTCCTAGAGATGCTGCGTTCACCAGCAACTTTTATGTGTGTTGCTTGAATTTCCAGCATCTGCAGAATTCCTGTTGATAACCTACCAAATGTTAAGCAGAGAGGCTGTTCCAAGTCTTTAGGAATGCAGCTCCTTTCATGCGCCTGCAGGCTGACTGCAGCTTAATTACATTCTTTTGTCTTCAGCCCTTTATCCTCTGGTCGCTGAAACTCTGCTTCCAGGAGCACCCACGGGCTCTCATCGATGTACAGGAAGGGGTTGCGGTGGTCTCTACGTAAATGTCTGCAAGGACCTCTCCCCGGTGGCACCCCCTTCCGAACTGTTCTGTTGATCACTGGCTCAACTGCTGAAAAGGGCTCAGCTCCTCAGACTCGGGGTGACTGCTTCCAGATGGCGTGTGCAGTCTGAAATGCCTTGCCATCTCTGCTTTCATTCAAAAATCCCTCCCCATCTATTTCCCAAATAACTATGCTATAAAATTAATCATCTACCTTCAGCAACCAGCCTCCTTTACAGAGTACCATCGTCATCACACTTTAGCAGGCTATTCGTGGTTTTCCGACACGTTCTCGGTGTCTTCTGCCATGCTCTCAGCGTTTTCTGCCTTTGCGTTTTCTCCGGGTATGTTATCATCAGCTGTGGTCAGGTCTGGCATGGCCGGCTGGTGTTCCTCTCCTAGGTTCTCTGTAATTACAAGGTTACTGGGTGCACTTGGTTCCCCACTCTATCTGTGGGAGCAACAAGAGGGTGAGTTGTATGTTTTAACTTGAGTCCAGTGTTTCCACTGGCCGCCTCGCTGAGTCTGTACACAGACACGAGTATCATTGGTTAAGAGTACTGCCTGTGGTCCTATCCACCTGGGGGCAAACCCTGGCCTTTCTGGCCGCACCCTCACCATAACTTGGTCGCCGGGCTGTGGAAGAACTATCCCCTTTCCCTCTGGCTCTCTCTGATCAGCGATTCGCTGCTGTTTCACTGGGTCCTTTAATACTTTAAGTTGACAGTAGCGTTTCGGCCGGGGCCCTGTGCAGTCTATCTGGATGTTTTCCCAGGGTCCCCTCGGCCGAGGCTGATTTGCCAGCTGTAGCTTTCTGCCCTTACCAGGGTTATGCTGGGCACAAATGATACAACGGCGGCAGAATCTCTCAACATCCCCATGTGTCCAGCACCCACCTGGTCCCTTCTCCTTTCCTTTTCTCCTCCATTTTTCCTTCTCTTCTGCCTCTGCCTCTTCATTTAATTTTACTAAACTGGCTTCTGTCGTTTCCTCCTGCACACTTGCAATTTCAATCGCCTCTTGTTCCTCTGCTTCCTTATTTGCAGTAATGTCTGCCCTCGGAGGAACTGGGGAAACTTTATGTTCTGGAGTGGCCGCAGTCTCTCTGAGTATCCCCTGGTGTTTCTGTTCCTTCGCTATACCCTGAACAGCGGTCAGTGTGTCAGTCCTAATAGGGTCCTGCTTAGGGGGTTTATACAGACCCTCCTCTATTTTAACTGGGTCTATGTCTACCTGCTCACAATCTTGCTTGTCTCTAGCCCACACAGCTGGGAACTGCTGACAAGGTAACGCATAGGCACCATCCTGGCTCCAGTCTCTAATGATCAGGGCAGCTGCGCCTATGCAAGCCAGGTCGTGTATTCTGTTGGTTGTGCGCGTTCGCTGTCCCTGACTCGTCCATATTATTTCTCCTTTACCTGAATCTATGACAGCTCCTGCTTCCCTTAATATGTCCATTCCAAGGATCATGCCCTCATTATTTGGACATACCCAGAAATACACTGGAAGCTGTACTCACCCGATTTCTAGTATTGGCTTCTAGCTTCTTTCTGCTTTTACTGTTTTCCCGCCTACACCCCTGATATAACTGGCCTGTCCGGTTGTTGGTAAGGGCAAGTCTGTTATCGATACAGATGCCCCTGTGTCCACTAACATATTGCATTGCCGTCCCCCTAACAATGCCGTTATGTACATCCGTGAGTCATCAGAGCTGGCCGTGGAGCCCGCTGACACATCCTTTTCTGCCCTAAGAGGCGCTGTCACAATCTCTTTGATCTGATCGACAGTCAGACTGGTTGCTGATGGGGTGAGTGACTGGGTGTCTGCTGTGACCTTCGTCTGGGTTTTCCCCCTCCCTTTTGGACACTGTCTCGGGCCATGTCCCGATAGGCCACAGCTGTAGCATACCAACTCCTTCACTGTCTTATACCTGGTCCGGCAGTCCTTTGCAAAGTGCCCTGGCTGCCGGCAAGCAAAACAAGCCCTGCGGGATATCACAGCAGCTGTATCCACTATACCCACTTTATGATTTCCCTTGCCTTTTCTTTGGTCTATCTCACTGGCCCACGAAACTATCTCAGAGTAGTTGGACCCTACCGTTATGCCTAAATCTAAAACTTCTTGGTGGGCTGAGCTCAGGCCTTCCTTCAGCATTTTTAGGAAGACTGGGTCATCCCTCCCTGGGTTATCCAACCCGGAGTACTCGTACACTCGGTATTTACGTTCTGCGTAATCCATGGCTGTCTTGTCAGCTTTTTGAATCACTGCCATTATCGTTCCCCAGCTACTCTCACCTCCCCCCAGGCGCTGCCTCACTTCTCCTTTAAAAGAGAGATATCTTTCTTCATTACTGGCGCTCCCAGTAGTTGTCCATGTACCATCCCGCACCCGCTGGGCCATCCTGTCCCACATATTCCTCAGGCACTTGGCTTTCACTAACACATGTATATCTTTAGGGTGCATTTGGTGAATTTCAACCATTTCCTCGAACTTACGCCAGAATTCTGAATTCTCACAGGCGACTTTAAGTGAGGGAAACTCGGACAAAATGCTCTGTTTCTCCCCTGGGGTGAAGGGCTTATGAATAGTCGTAATCAAGGTCAAGGGCTGGCTCGGATCATCAGGGTTCTCAGCTTGACGTTGCCTGACCTCAATAGGTGCCATTCTGGTAGATCTCTCTGGGTAAAACCTCTCCCTGAGATATCCCCACACTAATTCCTAAACTACGCAAAATATAAAACCGCAGAGTATGTATTCCACAATCTGCCAATTTTGGGTACTTGAACTCATGATGCCCGCTGTATTCCTTTGCATCACACTTGCACACGCATACACTAAAATGCAGCTCCCCGAATGAGTATACACGCCCCTACGCTGACGTCTCGAACCGTACCGTTGGTTACCACCTTTCGCAACTGGTGGTCCAACTCTCACCAAGTTAACATGCAAAGATTCCTCACTTACATAAACACACTGCTTTTATATCTACCAGTTCAGCTCTCCACGTTCGTGATTACCTCGTGACCCGTGCACCACCTACCGAATAGATCCAAGTGTGAGTGTTATTTTTAGAAAAATACTCACCAACTTAGACTGCTAGGAACGCTGGCCACACGACGGGTCACAAAGGTATCCCACTCCTGACACCAAATGTTGTAACGTGGATGCAATTACCAGAGAGACAGAGTCACTGGTAGATACAAAGCAGCTTCTTTATTCGACACAACAAGGTACGGCAGGCATCTTACGCACGGAGACGCTTTCCGCAGAAAGGTCTGCTAGCTAAATGTGGGCTCGATATTTATATGCTAAACAGAATCTCTACTTAAAAAGTTACAGACAATGCATAGACAATGCTTCCTTTTGAAGTTACATACAAACATCACACCTTCGGATTTCATCCTTTCCTTCTGACGCCAACATGTCTGTGTTGGTATCCACAATACATTTATTTGACATTTTATGTGCTAACATAGAAGACAATTAATATTTATAATGTATAGATAAGACTGTCTTCGAAACTACAGCATCAGGCACCAGAAGCATCTGGTATTTACACCTTTTAGGAAGCCCATTGTGGTGGACTCAATCCACAGTCCTTTGTCAAACAGTTAAAATAGAAGTCTGGTGGCCAAAGTCATTTAAGTGTTAACAAATCATCTACCCAAAAAGAAATCCACTCTAACATGGTGCAACTGTAAGGAAAACCAATTTCCCCCGGGATCAATAAAGTATGACTATGACTATGACTAAAACCAAGCAACATATGTGACAACAAGGTTTTGCTCTGAGATGATCTCAATGCCTTTTATGCTTTGACAAAACATAGGGGGACTTTCACAAACTCCCACAGCCCCCGACCATCTGGTGATTTCAGTCTCTGAGACTGATGTGAGAGCATTCTTCAGGAGGGTGAACGCATGGAAAGCATTTGGCTGAAAACTGAAAACCTGCGCTGATCAACTTGCTAAAGTGCTCACTGATATCTTTAACCTCTCGCTTTGGAAGCCTGAGGTATCCACCTACTTCAAGCAGGCTTCAATTATATTGGTACCCAAGAAGAATGTGGTAACACGTCTCAATGACTGTTGCCCAGTAGCACCTAAATCCACTGTGATGGAGTGCTTTGAGAAGATGGAAAATATTAACTCCAGCCAGGGGAGCGACTTGGATCCACTCTAGTTTGCCTACTGTCACAACAGGTCCACAGAAGATGCCATTTCATTGGCTCTACACTCATCCCTAGAACATTTGTACAGTGAAACTGCATACATCATAATGCTCTTCATTGACTAGAGCTCTGCATTCAATACTAGCATCCCTTCAAAACATATGAATAAGCTTCATGACCTCGGCCTCATTACCTTCTTGTGCAACTGGATCCTCAATTTCCGAAAATCTAGATGAGTGGTGCCACAACAGCAACCTCTTGCTCAATGTCAGCAAGGCCAAGGAGCTGATTATCGACTATAGGAGGAGGAAACTGGAGGTCCATGAGCCAGTATTCATTGGGGATCAGAGGAGTAGAGGGTCAACAATTAATTCCTCAGCATTATTACTTCAGAGGATCTGTCCTGGGTCCAGCGCATAAGTGCAATTACAAAGAAAGAAAAGCAGCACATCGACTTTCTTAGACGCTTTCAAAGATTTGGTATGTCACCTAAGCCTTTGACAAACTTCTATACATGTGCAGTGGAGAGTACACTGACTGGTTGCTTCACGGGCCTGGCATAGAAACACCAATGTCCTTGAACAGAAAATCCAGCAGAAAATAGTGGATACAGCCCAGCCCATCACGTGTAACACCCTCCCCATCATTGAACACATCTACATGAAGCACTGCTGCAGGAAAGCAGCATCCATCATCAAGGACCTCCACCATCCAGACCATGCTCCCTTCTCACCGCAGCCATCAGGAAGGAGATACAGGAGCCTCAGGACTCACACCACTAGGTTCAAGAACAGTTATTACTCATCAGCCATTAGGCTCTTGAACCACAGGGGATCACTTCACTCAACCTCACTCACCACAACATTTAACAGTTCACACAACCTCTGGACTCACTTTCGAGGACGCTTCATCTCATGCTCTCAATATTTATTGCTTATTTTGTTATTATTTTTCTTTTTGTATTTGCAGAGTTTGTTGGGTGTTTTTGCACATTGGTTGTTAGTCCGTCTTGTTATGTGTGTTTTTTTCATTGATCCTATTGTGTTTCTTTGTACTTACTGTGAATGTCGCCGTGAAAATATAGTAAGTCACAGGGTAGTATGTAGTGACACATAGGTAATTAGATAATAAATTTACCTTGAACTTTATTCTTGTCTGTCTATAACTACATACATCAGGGGTCCCCAACCTTTTTTGCACTGCGGACCGGTTTAATATTGACAATATTCCTGCGGCCCGGCCGACCGGGGCGGGGGAGGGGGGAGGGGTAAGGTTGCCAACGAAAGGAGTAGCTGTCAAATGCATTGTTTACTCAAAAGACTACAATGACCATGAAGCCTTGCGCAGGCACAAATGTGCATGCGCGTCGTGACCTGCCGATTCCTCACCCCCCACCCCGCCAAGCAAATCCTTTTTGGCGATTCTGTTCGTGGGGGTGGGTGTTAATCACTACCGGAATATAGGTGATAAGTGGGTAATACACTCAATTTTGTTTCTAAAAGGGTTTATCTAATGAATTTAATATTAAACACACAGCGCATATTTTCCTCACATGGATATAATGGTAAGTCAATTATTAGGGGAGCTTGAAGTGTTGAACGAACTTTCAGTAGAAGTGGCAGAAGCAGCTTCGATATGATCATTTAAAAAATAAATTGGATAGGTATCTGGACAGGAAAGGAATGGAGGGTTATGGGCTGAGTGCAGGTCGGCGGGACTAGGTGAGAGTAGCGTTCGGCACGGACTAGAAGGCCCGAGATGGCCTGTTTCTGTGCTGTAATTGTTATATGGTTATGTAGGTCACTTATAAGTCAATAGCATCATAGCATTTTAAGTAACATTTGGATATTAAACGCACAGCACATATTTTCCCCGTATGAATATATAAAATCATTGCAACGCACCAATATCGCTGAATCAGTGGGAGCCTTGGGCTTGTTTCCCTGCAACAACACCGTCCTATCAAGGGGTGATGGGAGACATCGATACTCGAAGGGGGTTCCTGATGTCCAGTCTATTCCGCAGTTTAGTTTTCGTTGCATTCATTGCAGAAAACTCCGCTTCGCAGAAAAATGTTGGAAATGAAAGCAACATTTTCAGTGCTTTCATGGCTATCTCAGGATATTTAGCCTTGACTTTGATCCAAAATGCCGACAGAGATGTTATGTCAAACATACTTTTCAGCCCGTCGTCATTTGCAAGGTCGAGGAGTTCATCGCCTTCCCGCCCTGACATGGATGACGCACGAGTCATGACCTCGCATGCGTAATGGCTGATCAGTGGCCATGACAGGGAATGAGGAAAGGTGCAGCTGACCAAATCATATCGCTTCCTTGCGGCCCGGTACCGGTCCGCGGCCCAGTGGTTGGGGACCGCTGACATACATGATTTCACAATCTATGGAAAAATATTGTGTTCGCAACAATTTCAAACAACTTGAATTACTACAAATTGGCATTCACACCAATTCATGCTAAAATCCAACTCAGGACAGAAGGTGCAGGAAAATATTATAGCAATTCTACAGAACTGCCTGGATACAGACTCAGTATCTTGCAGAGATCCATGATATATGTCATTGTTTATTCAATTTTCAGAATGTGGATGTTTCTAACAAAAATAGCTTTTATTCCTCACCTTTGTTTTGAAAGTGTAATAGAAAATATCAATCAGTGGAAAGAATGCAAGAGATGCTCACAAGTAAAGCAGCTCATTTTTCAGGAAGTTTTACATAATTGACAGTACCTTACATAAAAAAAGATTTTAACCAGAGTAATGTTACTTCTATTTGAGTGTGTTCAATTATTTGGTTCATGTTTATAAGCACTGTTGCTGAAATGTGGGAAGGAACCTTTGTGTTGCTGTAGGAATTAAATCTTGCAAACTATTTAAAGGGTCCAGCATACCAAGAAACCCCACACAAACCAAAAAGCGCAGGAATAATACACTGTTTGGATTAAGTGTTGTGGAGCTCAATAAAGTACAGTGTTGCAGCAAAGGTAAAGAGGCAGCCAGGAGGACTAATCTTACTTTTAATACAGTCACAAGAAGTGGAATGGCCATATTTAGACAAAACTTGCACTTATGGTAATGTTCCCAATAAAGTTAATAAGCTTATTCCACTTTACATTCCACTCTGGAGTATTATATACATATTATCACTAAAACCTACATGTTGACTTTTATTGCTTTTCACTAGAATGCAGTACGGACTGTTTGTTGGCACTTGGATTTTTCAGCATCCAACTTTAGTTTAGTATCCTTTAGAGGTGTGATAATCTATAAGGATGGGACAAAAAGTACTAGATCTATCAGACTTGGCCAACTCATGCCCTCTCCTCACAACCAAGGATTTTTTTTCTTAAAATTCATTTATTCAAGTTGCTGACAAATCCTGTTGTCCATTCCCACTTGGCTGTAAGGTAAGTATGCTGCTAGGCTATTTCAAAAGTAACTAGATTGGATCTGGAATTACAAACAGGATAAGGATTTCATATTTCTCTCCATGAAGGTGACTAAGGAAATGGTAGGTCGTACAATGATCGAACTATTTCACGTTCATCATTTAATTAATTTTAATTTTGCTTATTCCTGCTGCTACATTGGGATTTGAATTGCAGTCTCTGTAATTCCAGTTAAGGAAATCAAACAAGATGTTCAGATTAGAACTGCAATTAAGATCATTCCAAAGTAAAGCTATCTCTACCTTATTTCAACAGTGTTCCTCAAATCCAAATTCATATGTGTTCCCAAAATAATCTTTAACTGAAAGTTTTTATGAACCAACAGTCAACCTAAACTCGTGTAACTTCTTGATCAAGTGCAAAAACTCATTTGCAACTAATTTGTGGAGTTGGTAGGGAAATTCTTACATTCAACATTCACTTCAACTGTGTGCATTAAATTACAAAATAACTAACGGTGTGAAAGCAGACAGTTTTCCATATAATCAACCCCATCAGACCTATATTTTGAAGCGAAAGTGATACAAAATTAAAGACTACAGCAAGCAGGCATCATGATTTGTTGAGTTAATATTTTTCATTGAATTAAATAAAGGGTTCAGCAAGGAACTTTAGGTGTGCAGCAGTTTATACAAAACTCTCGTACCACTATAATATTTAGCATTTAAAATTTATACAGAAACAATTCTAGTAGATGATAAAATAGTCTAAAAGTGTATAAAAACAATTTAGTACCCAAAGGCTACAAAGGACTGGATCAATGTTACACTCTGAACTTTGATAAAATAAGACAACAGTGATCATACCAGGTATACTATAATTGAATGATTCCTACACATGGTCAATCCACTGTTGACAGTGCAAAGTTCTTTTTAAATACAGACTTGCAGATATTTCTATTATAATATAGGATTGGAAGTATTGAGTGAATACTTGTTAATGAAACTGTTCAAAAATAAAATAATCTGTTAAGAAACACAAAAACCAGAGAAATAACTTCAATAAATCAAGCTCTATCACAGCTGTGAAATCTTAGCGGGTGTAAATGGATGGAAGGGAAATGGAAGGTGCGGGGAGGAGAGGAAGAGGTACAAGGTGGTAAATGATAGGTGAAATCAGGAGATGGGGAGGGGTGAAGTAAAGAGCTGGGAAGTTGATTGGTGAAAGAGATAAAGGGCTGGAGAGGAGGGATTTGATAGGAGAGAACAGAAGGCCATGGAAGAAAGGGAAGGGGGAGGAGCACCAGAGGGAGGTGATGGGCAGGTAGGGAGAGAAGGTGAGAGAGGGGAATGGGAATGGAGAATGGTGAAGAAAAAAGGGGGCACGGCATTTACCAGACAATCGAGAAATCGATGCTCATGCCATCAGGTTGGAGGCTACCCAGACAGAACATAAGGCGTTGCTCTTCCAACCTGGTCTCATTGTGGCAGTAGAGGAGGCCATGGACTGACATGTCAGAATGGGAATGGGAAGTAGAATTAAAATAGTGGCCAATGGGAGATCCCGTTTTTTCTGGCACTCCATGAAGCTGTCTGTCAGTCTACATCGGGTCTCACCACTACATAGGAGGCCACACCGGGAGCACAGGATACAGTAGATGACCCCGACAGACTCACTGGTGAACTGTCGCCTCACCCAGAAGGACAGTTTAGGGTCCTGAATGGTAGTGAGGGAAGAGGTGTAGGGGCAGGTGTGGTATTTGTTCCACCTGCAAGGATAAGTGCCAGGAGAGAGATCAGTGGGGAGGGACGAAAGGACAAAGGGAGCGATCCCAATGGAAAGTGGAAAGTGTGAGGGAAAGGGGTGATCCCTCTGGAGATGGCCAAATGTACCAGGAATTATGTGCTGGACACGGAGGCTGATGGGGTGATAGGTGAAGACAAGAAGAATCTCATCCCTGGTGGCAGGTGGCAGGGTTTCCAGAACTAAATAGATGTCCTCCTCCTTCAGAGAAAGGGGCTTTCCTTCCTCCACCATCAACACTGCCCTCTCTCGCACCACTTCCATTTCACGCACATCTGCCCTCACCCCATCCTCCTGCCACCTCACCAGGGACAGGCCTGCTGTATATCAATGAGAACCGACATAGATTGGGAGACCGCACCTATGCTCCGACAGCCAGAAAAAGCAGGATCTCCCAGTGGCCATCCATTTTAATTCTACTTTCCATTCCCATTCCGAAGTATCAGTCCAGGGCCTTCTCTACCGCCGCAATGAGGCTACACTCAGGTTAGAGGAGCAACACCTTATATTCCATCTGGGAAGCCTCCAAAGTGATGGCATGAACATTGATTTCTGGAACTCCTAGTAAATGCTCCCTCCACTTCTCCTTCACCACTCCCCATTCCCATTTCCCTCTCTTACCTTATCTCCCTACCTGCCCATCACCTTCCTCTGGTGCTCCTCCCCATTTCCTTTCTTCCATGGCCTTCTGTCCTCTCCTATCAGAATCCCCTTCTCCAGCCCTTTTCTTTCACCAATCAACTTCCCAACTCTTTACTTCAGCCCTCTCCCTCTCCTGGTTTCACTTATCATCTACTATTTTGTACCTCTTCCTCTCCTCCTTCCACCTTCTTACTCCGACTTCTAATCTCTTTTATCCAGTCCTGATGCAGGGTCCCAGCCCAAAAAGTTGACTGTTTACTCTTTTCCATAGATGCTGCCTGGCCTACTGAGTTCCTTTAGCTTTTTGTGAGTGTTATGCTATGTAAACTCTAGGCAATTTAGAGAAACCCCCCCTTACACAAAGTTTCCATTAGAATTAGCTTACAAGTGAAAAAATGCTCCACTTTGGTGCCAGTCTCAAGAAAGGCACTTCCATCTACTATTACATCAGGAATTCATAGAGCATTCCTTCTCTTACTCCTCGTCAGCTTAGGGTACAACCATTCCAAAGTTCGACTGCTGGAGTTGTTGCTGGAGCTGCCTTGATTTGTCCTACAGTTGGTGCAGAACTTCTATCTGAAACACCTGTTACATGTCCAGCAGTTCCTTCTTACTTTATACTTTTATACTTTATACTTTGTCACCAAACAATTGATACTAGAACATACAATCATCATAGCAATATTTGATTCTATGCTTCCCTCTCCCTGGATTACAAATCGATAGTAAATATTAAAAAATTAAATTATAAATAGAAAATAGAAAAATGGAAAGTAAGGTAGTGCAAAAAAACCGAGATACAGGTCCAGATATTTGGAGGGTATGGCCCAGATCCAGGTCAGGATCCGTTCAGCGGTCTTATCACAGTTGGAAAGAAGCTGTTCCCAAATCTGACCGTATGAGTCTTCAAGCTCCTGAGCCTTCTCCTGGAGGGAAGAGGGACGAAAAGGGTGTGTTGGCTGGGTGGGTCATGTCCTTGATTATTCTGGCAGCACTGCTCCGACAGCGTGCGGTGTAAAGTGAGTGCACAGACGGAAGATTGGTTTGTGTGATCTGCTGCGCCGTGTTCACGATCTTCTGCAGCTTCTTTCAGTCTTGGACAGGACAACTTCCATACCAGGTTGTGATGCACCCTAGAAGAATGCTTTCTATGGTGCATCTATAAAAGATAGTGAGGGTTTTAGGGGACAGGCCAAATTTCTTTAGTTTTCTCAGGAAGTAAAGGCGCTGGTGGGCCTTCTTGGCAGTGGACTCTGCTTGGTTGGACCAAGTCAGGTCATTTGTGATATTGACCCCGAGGAACTTAAAGCTTTTGACATGTTCCACTTGCACACCACCGATGTAAATTGGGTCATGCAGTCCGCTACTCCTTCTGAAGTCAACAACAAATTCCTTCGTCTTGCTGACATTGAGGGATAGGTTATTATCTTCGCACCATGCCACCAGGTTCTTAATTTCCTCTCTGCACTCAAACTCATCATTACCCGAGGTACAGCCTACAATTGTTGTGTCATCAGTAAACTTATATACTGAGTTCAATGGAAGCTTGGCTACACAATCATGGGTGTACAGTGAGTACAGCGGGGGGCTGAGTACACAGCCTTGTGGGGCACTGGTGCTCAGAGTGATTGTAGAGGAGAGCTTGTCCCCTATTTTCACAGCCTGGATTCTGTCTGTGAGGAAGTTGAAGATCCAGCTGCAGATCTGAGTGCTAAGGCCCAGGTTTCGGAGCTTAGGAATCAGTTTATTTGGAATGATGGTATGAAAGGCAGAGCTGTAATCAATGAAAAGGAGCCTTACATATGCATCTTTATTCTCCAGGTGTTCTGAGGAGGAATGTAGGGCCAGAGAGATGGCATCTGCCGTTGACCTGTTGCTCTGGTAGGTGAATTGCAAAGTGTCGAGGTTGACCGGTAGGCTGTGGCTGATGTGTGCCATTACCAATCGCTCGAAGCACTTCATAGTAATTGATGTCGGAGCCACAGGTCGATAGTCATTCAGGCATGCCACCTTGCTCTTCTTCAGCACTGGGATTATCGTTGCCTTCTTAAAACACGAGGGGTTCTTAGACTGAAGCAAGGAGCAGTTGAACATGTCAGCAAACACTCCAGCTAGCTCACTTGCACAGGCCCGGAGAACCCGTCCCGGAACGCCATCTGGGCCCGTCACCTTCCTTGGATTTATCTTCAGGAAGGCCCTTCTAACGTCCTCCTCGGTGACGATGAATCTCGATGCCTCCAGGTCCGATTCATCCGGAGGGAGCGGGACACTCCTCTTCTGTTCAAATCTTGCATAGAATACATTAAGTTCGTCAGGAAGAAAAGCGCCACAGTTATTGATATTCCCAGCCTTTTCTTTGCATCCTTTCTGCTTCCTTTTTGTCTGATGAAACCTGTCTATCTCTGGAAGAGCTTCTTTCTCGGAATCTCCTGAAGGGCAACCTTATTCTCTTTCTGCTCTTTGATTCATGTTCTTTTTCGCTTCTAGCATTCATGAGCTCGCTCATGCCTGTAATCTGCTGAATTTTCTTTTGCAAGTAGACATCGCCTACGCCATAGGTACCATACGTGCCACAGTGCTCTTGTGCCTGTCCTCACTAGCAAGAGAAGAAGAGCAAGTAGATACTTCTGTTGGATTTCAATACTGTGACCACAACCTGGTAGAAAAAGGGATGAAGGATGTTAAAAAAAACTTATTCAACAACATAAATACCTAAACTTCTGAGGCCATTTTCTTTTTTGTGGCAGAAGCCATCATAATACCATTGTGCTTCAGTCAAAAGTTTTTTGTCTAGTATATATAACAATTAAGTAGTATCAAAACATAAATGTTTAAAATTAGTATCTTTTGCCACCCATTATGAATCATAGAACTGAATCCTACAGTTCATGACACCTATTAGAAATTACAGATTATGTAATTCAAATTCTAATGAAAAGTTTATTATTTTCTGTATCACTGAATTGCTGTCTTCTTCTTCTTCTGACCATGGTGCTGGGATATGTTTCCACAACTATAAATCACAATTTAATACCTAGGTCATGTAACCATTACTCAAAATGAACTTTGACATTGACTTCTAATTGGCCATTGGATTTAAAAACTTTATCACAGAGTGCTCACAATTTTACACTTACCAAATAAGCATATCTGATAGCAACCTCAAATAATTTGTCCTTCCAACCCAGAAACACTAGGATAAATTTCAGGATCTCTCCGTCCGTGTAAATTGAGACTTTGCCTGACTTTGCCTCCACTAACCGGAATAAATCTGCTGAGTGATATACAGTGAGTACCTCAGGTTTTTTTTATCTTTTGTGTTTTTTTTGTGCTGCATCAGACCCTGGGTAATGAGGTTCATTCTCCTTACATTTGTGTACAGTAAACAACATTAAACAAACTTAAATGATAGAACGAAATCTGTTCATTTGCAATGCGCACCAATTTCCACACTTAACAATGTGTGGATAATGCATTACCTTTTCCAGTAAGGTTTGCCTCATTAAAAATGCAGTAAGTGGTGTAATTTTTTTATAAAGTACAAACTTCTATAGCTTGAAATCAGGCAATTTGTTCTCAATATTTATACAGGAAGGAAATAGAATACCACTCATTATACTATAGATTATTGTCAAATAAATGCTAGGAAGTTATAAAATATCTTAATGGTCACTTGAAGCACAGTTTTGTTTGTGCCAATAGGTCTGCTGAAATAGAGCTAAAACTTTATCATGATTAAGAGTCTATCTGCTCAAAAAAAGTGAACTCAACTGACCCTCGTTGTTTTCTTTACAACTTCCACTCATCACCTCCCAGCTTCTTACTTCATCCACCCTCCCCTCCTCCCCCGACACCTGATTTTACCTATCACCTGCCAGATGCACTCCTTCCCCTTACCCCACCTTCTCATTCTGGCCTCTGCCCCCTTCCTTTCCAGTCCTGACGAAGGGTCTTGGCCCAAACTGTTTATTTCCCTCCATAAATGCTGCCTGACTGGCTGAAATCCTCTAGCATTTATGCGTGTTGGACAAGATTTCCAGCATCTGCAAAATCTCTTGTGACCAGGAATAAATTATTGAGTTTACTCAATTTTCGTCAGAAACTACAATTGTATTAGGCTTCATTTTTAGAACACATGAATAAATAGATTGGGTTTAGTTCAGAACAAATCATAGAAAAATTACAGTACAGGAACAAACATTTTGTCCATTACATCTATGTCAACCCCTGGAACAGCAACCTGGTCACCTTCAACCCCCTACTCTTGCCATACAGCCAAAATCTTTCTCTTAAGTCTCTTTTCAATTTCTATCTGAAAGTCCTGGTTGATTCTTCTTCCACCCACCTGTTGAGTCGGTGAGTTCCAGATCATAAAGACTTCCTGAATTAAAAAAAGGTATTTTTCACATAACCCTTGTCAAACTTTTAAATCTGTATTCTCCAGTTTTTCAACCATCCACTAATGAAAGCAGCTTTATTATGGTTTACTCCACCTAAAATTCTCTGAAATCTCTTTCTGGCCCAGCCAGGTTCAGTGCAAGTGTGCTGGGACCTTGGTCAATAATTCCAAGACATACATCCAGTATAGTAGATCTCAGCTTTATAGTATAGTATAGTAGATTACAGCTTTATAAAATTATGCCAATGTCATTAAGATATTTAAATTGATAAGCCTCCACAAGGACACCATTACAAAGATTCCCCTCAACACCTTCTGCTTCAATGAGAATGGTCTTAGTTTCTCTATTCGAATCCTGATAGCTGAAACCACTCAAAACTAGAATGATTTGTTTCTGCATCCTCTCAGTATTTCAGATACTTACCAAAATTTGACAACTACAGCTGGACACAATGCTCTAAGAGCTGGGGTTTTATAGGAATTAAACACAACTTTCCTGCTTTTGTGTTCACAAAATGCTGGAGGAACTCAGCAGGCCCGGCAGCATCTATGGAAAAGGGTTTTGGCCCGAAACGTCAACTGTTCTCTTTTCCACAGATGCTGCCTGGCCTGCTGAGTTCCTCCAGCATTTTGTGTGTTTTGCTTGGATTTCTGGCATCTGCAGATTTTTTCTTGTTTGTGATTTGTTCTCACGCTTCGATGTATGATGGTCAGCTTATAAATATCTGAATCGGACCCTAAATCTCACATATGCATTTCATTGAAATGTGACAGGTGGTAGCAGACAACTTGCCTTCTAATAGAGGCTTATCAATGTAAATATATTGCCCTTACTTGAGCCAGTAAAAGAGAACCTATGCTAATGATCTTCCAAACTCTGAAGGCAAATGACATGCCCCAAAAGACAACTGTAACATGGAGATTATGGTGTGGAATCCCCGGCTCTGAAATACTGCGAACTAAAGGCAAAGCTAACAGAGAGCTTTACCTACTGTCAAAGTGTCATTAATTTTAATGACACAAAATTACAAAATTAGAAACTTGAAGTCATTAAAAACAAAAACTGAAAAAATATAATTTTTAGGGAATCAATGATCTGTTTTTTCCTGGATTTTTGCTATAGTATCGCTATTCTATTAAAACAGCAAGAGGTTTTGCTAAAATACAAGCAATTCTCCTTTACACTTACAGGATGTAAACATTTCATGAGAATGGAACTCAATAACAAGAAATATCTATTAGAACAAAAATGGATAAAACAATTACCAAATGATGGAGTTGATAATTTTTTGCATGAGTTGCTTGCTGGCAATTGCAGGGTTTGGCTCATTCGTTGCTGTACTTGGTGCTTTCCGTGCTGACCAGATGACCTTGTAATTACTGGGGACATGTCTGAGCTTTTATATGACCGCCGTTCACCAAAGTTCTTGCTTACTGTTACAAAACAAAAGCAATTAATAGCAGCACCTGACTCCAAAAGTCATTCAGTATGATTTAATCAAGATAATTAATTTTATGTAGGTGTGTTAAATAATAATCTGAGAAACTTCAAGAAAGCGTAGCGTTACTTGGGCTGCACTGAAACACAATCCAATATAGCCAGTATATATTTTAGTTTAAAATTGCTATTTCTTGCTAATTTAAGAAATGAACCAATTTTATTTGCGAATGTTTGGATTGCATCAGCATTATTTGATAATTCCATTCAATTCAGAATTATAGTTCTTTAACATATCTCAGTTTTATATGAAATATTCACTTATATTTGCTCTAGGCATGACACCAGTTGTAAAATAAAAATAAAATTATCATTATTAATTCTCATTAAGCTCCCAGTATAATATCAGCATTGTGCTCCATTTAATTTTTATTTCCACTGAAAATCCACTTGATTTCATTTCATTACTAAACATTCCACTACAGACACAACCACCTGATGGCAGTATGCTGTTGCAGCCAATGGGCAGAATTTTTAATAGCACTTTCGCACAACATTAATGTGTTATTGCTCTTGCTTCAATCACTTATGAAAGGTCAGTCCACTTTGCAATTTAGCCTTTAACCTCCTCATCCGTGATTCTGAAAGTGTAACTTCAACATGCAAAAAAGCATGGAAAATCAATGTTCATTTAAATATATTTTCATTTTTCATTTCCTGCACATTTTTAACAATACACCTGCTTGAATTGAGAGGTTAAATAGAAAATGGACTCCTTTCCCCCTGTGATTTCCAACTACAATAAGCTACTATGTGGCAGCTGAATAAGAAATATGAAGGTATTCATGGCTTTCAGATTTTCTTCAACTGAGTCTATACTTGCAGACTTCCATGATTAATACTGTATCCCATCTAGTGAAAAGGTAAAAGCATGTGATGGTATAATCTTGTAGCTCTGTTATAAAGTCATGCTGTGTTGTCATAAAATAAAATTAAAATTATGCCCTCTGTTATAACCGATGACTATTTTATATGCAGTTCCTTTTGGTTTAAAGACCGAAAATGAACTATAATTGATCATTTACACACAGCGAGCTGAGAGTGACCAACTTATTTAATTAATATCAAGTAAAAGGTAAGTATTGGCCAGGTGTACAGGATACAGTGCTGTCCTCTAAGTTCAGTAAATCTAGTTGGTTGAGAGGTGAGCAATGCAGATCAAACACCTTGATGTATGATTCCCTACCATTGATGATATGGAGAACACGCTATAATTGAATTAGAATGGACAATAAGCCAGATTTCACCATAACCAACATCTAAATGTGATTGTATTTGATATTTGATATAAGGGAAGGCAGGCAGTTGGCATGATTCTCTTGAGATTGCTAACCGTCATTATATTAGTAAAGGATAAGTTGTTACCTAATTGGGCAAATACTGATATTAATCTTTGTCTATCAAATCCTCTTTCAAAAGTGGGTCAGGAAATTGAGGAGAGGGAAGGAAAAAAACAGCTGTTGTACATAAATGGATAATTTGCTGTTGATGATTCTAATTTAATAAATCCCAAGCCCAAATAAATGGTGGAAGTTAATTGTTCTATATTTACTTCCGGAAAAAAAGTCTTCTGTATCTGAATAAAACTGAATATCACGAATGGCAAAAACTATTCCTGCTTAAAATTATTTTCAAATAATAAATTGCTAAATGTTTTTTCATTAACAATTCAAAACAATTAATCACTGGAGTTCACTCATATGTGCTATAGGCAGGCTCACATTGCAACGACATCATTTGAATGTTTTCTTCATTTGTCTCCACGTTTAGGTTTGAGAGATACTGCTTAACCTTTCGAGCCATTTGTGCGTCCTCATAAAGCTTCTTAGCATTGAGCAGGGAGCTTCGGCGTACTCGCTTCTTATGACCTCCGCCTTGGACTGAATCTAACACGTTGGAATTTGTCCTGCCTTGACTTAATGACCTGTCCAAAGGGAGGAAGCAGAAATCAAAATGCAGCCAGGTTTTCTCAGCGATGTATAGAAACTAGCGCATGCAGTGAATGAGTGGAGGATGTTAGTTCATGGCACCTGCCGCCACTTCCTCAGCATCACATGCCCACAGTAACAACAGAGAAAGATTTGTGAATAACAGACCTTACAATGGCACAGGAATAATTGCAATGAGTTAATAGATAACAGGATACCGAGAAAAATTTTAAGCAATATGGTTCCTCTTGACCATACTAAAGAAAATTTATATAGGTAACATAGTCTATGCGAATTAATAGGAGATTTGCTTTTATTTACTGAACTACAGAATATGACTCTGCAAACTACCTGGTGGTCAGCTTGATACTTCTAAGGATGATTAAAAAGTTCTTGAACACTCCTTTCCTCAACCAGCACAAATAAAAACAGATAAAGGTCCTTCCCAGTTTATGAACACCTGACTTATGCACATCCCGTACAGACGATTGAGTGTTTGGGAGTCTTTGGGTATATTAAAGGCACAGATTGATAGCTTCTTCAATGGCAAGGGAGAAGGTGAGTGAATGTGGTTAAATGGCAGAATAAATGTGATGGCCAATTGGCCTAATTCTGCTCACATAATCTAAAACATTTTTAACAATTGTGTGGCATCCAAGCCCCTTTTACTAAGGCAATACAGGTCAATGCTGGAAAAGTTCAAAACAAACAGGAACACAGCTCTACATTCAATACAATCATTCCCTCAGTTCTAATTAACGAGCTCAAAAACCTAAGCCTCTGTACTTCCTTCTGCAACTGGATCCTTGAATTCCTCACCAGGTGACCACAGTCTGTGAGGATCAAAAATAACATCTCCTCCTCGCTGGCAATCAACACTGGTGCACCTCAGGGATGAATTCTTAGCTCACTGCTCTATTCACTCTACACCCACAATTGTGTGCCTAGGCACAGCTCAGACACCATGCTAATGATACAACTATGGCCGGCAAAATTTCAAATGGTGATGAGGAGACATACAGGCATGAGATAGGTCAGCTGGCTGTGTGGTATCATAGCAACAACAATGCACTCAGCGTCAGTGAGACCAAGGAATTGGTTGCAGACTTTAGGAAGAGGAAGTCGAGAGAACACACATCAGTCCTCAGTGAAGAATCAGAACTGGAAAGGACGAGCAGTTTCAAAATCCTGGGTGTCAACATCTCTGAAGGTCTATCCTGGGCCCAACATATTGATGCAATTACAAAGAAGGCATGACAATGGCTGTATTTCATTAGGAGTTTGAGGAGAATAAATATGCCACCATACATATTCGCAAATTTCTACAGATGTACTGTGGAGAACATTCTTTCTGGTTGCATCACCATCTGGGTATGGAGGGGCCACCGCACAGGATCATAAAAAAGCTGTAGAAAGTTGTAAACTTACCCAGTTCCATCATGGGCACTAGTCTCCCCATCATAGAGAACATCTTCAAAAGGTGATGCCTCGAAAAGGTGACATTCATCATTAAGGACCTCCATCACTCAGGACATGGCCTCTTAGATCATAAGACCATAAGACATGGGAACAGAATTAGGTCATTTGGCCCAATGAGTCTGCTCCACCATTCAATCAAGGCTGATCCTTTTCTCCCCTCCTCAGCCCCACTCCCCGGCTTTCTCCCCATAACCTTTGATGCCGTGTCCAATCAAGAACCTATCAAGCTCTGCCTTAAATTCACCCAACGACCTTGCATCCACAGCCGCCTGTGGTAATAAATTCCACAAATTCACCACCCTCTTCTAAGTGCTACCATCGAGGAGGTACAGGATCCTGAAGACACACACTCAGCGTTTTAGAAACAGCTCCATCAGATTCCTGAATAGACAGTGAACCAAGAAACACCACCTCAGCATTTTCCCTTTCCTTTTGCTTGGCTTATTTTCCTTTATATATGTATTCTTATTGTAATTTATATTTTTATTATGTCCTGCAATGTATTATGTATTACTATAAAATAACACATTCCACAATATATGCCATTAATATTAAACCTGATTCTGATACTATATTACTCCAACCCTACTGCTGTTACACCTTTTTTTGCAAATTCCTTACCTAGCTGTTCCTTTAATTTCCACTCATTATTGGGAGGCCTAAAGAATATCCCCTGTGAATGATTCCTCTCTCTCTTGCTCCTAATTTCTACCCATATGGTCTCACAGGATAATCCTTACAATACATCCTCTGTAACTACAGCTGGTATATCCTCCCCAGTCTGTAGGGAGAACTGTCCTCTTCTATCATGTCTGAAACAGCATTACCATGGAAAAATAAGCTATCATTTTTCCCTTTCCTCAATCACATTTCCATGATTGTTAATATCATGATTCCAAGTGTTGATTCATGCTCTTAGCTCATGTCTTATCCAGTAAATCCAGTAAAGTAAATTCAGTTGAGGCCTACCAGACTTCTCATGCTACCAAACCTGTTTCAGTCTGCTCTTCCTACTAGATTACTTGTTTTATCCTCTACACTAGGGGCTCCCAACCTGGCTTCATGGACCCCTTACTAATGGTATCGGTCCATGGCATAAACAGGCGTTGGGAACCTTTGCTCCACATCTATACATGCTATTTATTAAAAGTGTCTTAGGTCAGTAGATGTCCCATCACTCATAAAAAAATATCAACACTATCATATGAGAACACTCAGTCCTCCTTTATTGTCATTTATAAATGCATTCATGCATTAAGAAATGATACAATGTTTCTCTGGAGTGATATCACAGAAAACAGGACAAACCAAAGACTA
The DNA here is from genome assembly GCF_963921235.1 of Mobula hypostoma. Lineage (NCBI taxonomy): Eukaryota > Metazoa > Chordata > Chondrichthyes > Myliobatiformes > Myliobatidae > Mobula > Mobula hypostoma. The sequence goes on along the minus strand of NC_086103.1, from coordinate 36,420,786 downwards.
ACACTGACAGAACCACATAATTATAACATATAGTTACAGCAGTGCAAAGCAATACCATAATTTGATGAAGAACAAACCATGGGCACGGTAAAAAAAAGAAGTCTCAAAGTCCCCGAGTCGATCGACTCTCGAGTCCCCGATAGCAGGTGGGAAAAGGGAGATATTCCCTGTCATAAACCTCCAGGCACCGTCAACTTGCCAATGCCTTGGAAGCAGCCGACCACAGCCGACACTGAGTCCATCCACCCGAAAATTTCAAGCCTCCGACCAGCCCCTCCGATACAGCCTCCCGAGCGCCATCCTCTGCCGAGCGCCTTCAACCTAGCCCCGGCCGCTGAGACAAGCAAAGCTGAGGATTCAGGGCCTTCTGCTCCAGAGATTCCGGTTACCACACAGTAGCAACAGCACCAAAGCAGGCATTTCAGAAGTTTTCCAGATGTTCCTCCGTACTCTCACATCCGCCAGAATTGTACACAGTCCCCTACTTGACAGATTACAGATATCATTCACCAGAGAGGCCACGCGCGCTGCTGTCGCGCCAACATCTTCTTCTCCTCCTCCTCAAATAGATATAAAATTATTCACCATTAATTCAGTTGCAAAGCACAAAATTTACTGAAAAATACTCTTTTTTTTGCAAAATAAATGCACAAGCTCAGACACAATTTTAAAAAAAACATAAAATGGATCTAAAGTTATCCATCATGAATACAATTGCAAAACACAAAATTTACTGCAAAATGCTCTTCACTTGTAAAACAAATGAATAAAGCCCAGGCACAGTCTTAAAAAAAATTTAGAGTGTATATATTTTTTTTTAAATTGCATGCATTGTTTTGTTGTAAAAGGCATTTAGTTGAAGTAGTTTAGAAGTTATTCTGTAATATAACAATATTATAAGGGGACAGGTGGGATGGGTATTAGGTTAAGTGAGACATGCTGTTTTACAGGGCAGGCAGTTGTGAGGAGGATGCAGAGCTGTTATGTGCCAAAACCTCAGCACCTATGCACAGACTACTTACCCCAAACTCCTCCATCTCTTCTTCCTGTAAGTGAGAGCCATGAACATTGAAGCATGTGTTCAGAGAGAAAGGTAGAAAAGATAAACCAGTTCAGAAGAGAAAGAGGACGAGGGGAAGAGTGCAGTACAAGGGAACAGAGAGTGCTATAAAACTGGCACTACTATTCATATTATCAAATCAAGAAGATCTGATCTAATCAGAACATACTATTGATATCAAAAAATAAATAGCTGGACCATCTCTGCAGGTCATGCAGCATCTGTGGGGCCATAGAGTCGATATTTCACGTCAATTTTCTGCATCATTACTGACAAGGCAGAGGGAGGAAAGCCAGTATATAGAAGTGACAGGATTGGAAAGGGTAAATTCGGAGGTTATTGGGTGATGGGTGGATTCAGGTAAAGGAACCAGGTGAGGAAGAGATAGGAAAGGTAAACCAAGGAGAAGAAATCCACGTAGATAGGAATGTGGAAGACTTGCAATTGGAGCCAGGTTGGAGGGGGGTGTAATGTGTCTACGTAATGAGTGGGAATGGAGGAAAGGATGGGAAAGATGAATAAAGGCAGGTAGACCCTAGGTGGGAATCAGAAAGGAATACAAGGAGAACAACAGGAATTCTGCAGATGCTGGAAATTCAAGCAACATACATCAAAGTTGCTGGTGAACGCAGCAGGCCAAGCAGCATCTATAGGAAGAGGCGCAGTCGACGCTTCAGGCCGAGACCCTTCGTCAGGACTCCTGACGAAGGGTCTCGGCCTGAAACGTCGACTGCGCCTCTTCCTATAGATGCTGCTTGGCCTGCTGCGTTCACCAGCAACTTTGATGTAGGAATACAAGGAGACTGTGTTTGCTGTCAACTTCTACCCTCTGTCTCAACCATTTCCTTTGCCCTCTCCCAACCTGTCTACATCTCCCTAAAAAAAAACTACTTTTTCCTACTTCTTATATTTCCACTTATCACTCACAGTACTCAGCCTGTGTCTCATCTCTCCCACCTCCCTACGGCTCCACCTGGTTATCTTCTCATATGCTCCACCTATCACCTTACAGCCTTTGTCTCACCCTTCCCTCTCATTTCTGTATATTGGTTGTGTTCCCCTTTACCCCAACCCCCTCCCAACCGAAACAGCAACAAATCCATTTTACCTCCGCAGATGCTGTTTGACCTGCTAAGTTCTTCCAGTAGTTTCTTCCAGTAGTTAACAAATGGCAGATGAAATTTAAAGCAGACCAGAGCGAGGAGTTGCACTTTGGTAGGACCAACCAGGGTGGTCTTACACAGTGAACGGTAGGGCTTAGGGATCTGGGAATGCAGGTCCATAATGTATTGAAAGTGGCATCACACGTAGATAGGTTCATAAAGAAAGCTTTTGGCACATTGGCCTTCATAAATCAAGGAATTGAGTATAGGAGATGGGATGTTATGTTGATGTTGTATAAGATGTTGCTGGGGCTTAATTTGGAGTATTGTGTAATGTTTTGGTCACCTACCTACAGGAAAGATATAAATAAGGTTGATAGAGTACAGAGAAAGTTTACAAGGACATTGCTGGGACTGTAGGACCTGAGTTATAAGGAAAGATTTAATAGGTTAGGACTTTATTCCTTAGAATATGGAAGATTGAGAGGAGATTTGATGGAGGTATACAAAATTAAATGTATAGAGCGGTTAAATGTAACCAGTCTCTCTCCATTGAAGTTGGGTGGGACTACAACCAGAGGTCATGGATTCAGGGTGAAAGGTGAAAAGTTTAAGGGAAACATAAGGGGGAATTTCTTCACTTAGAGGGTCGTAGGGTGGTAAGAGTGTGGAACGAACTGCCAACACAAATGGTGCATGCAAGCTCAATTTCAATGTTTAAGCCAAGTTTAGATAAGTACGTGAATGGCAGGGGTCATGGAGAGATATGTCTCAGTGCAGGTTGATGGGTGTAGGTAGTTTAAATGGTTTTGGCATGGACTAGATAGGCCAAGGGGCTTGTTTCTGTGTTGTTGTTTTCTATGACTCTGTATGCGACTGTTTAAATGAAAATAAAGGTAGTTAATTTAGTTTACAAAATGAAATGATGTTAGATTGTGACACCTTATTTGCTTGTATTTCTAAATAGTTTAATCTTTGAAGTTGGGCATGTTATTGCTCATTTTGATCTGTCAAGCTCTTTGGGTAATTGTTTACTGCAGCAATTATTTTTTATACCCAGGGTTAGCTTGATTTTTAAAAATCTTTTCTCTTAAATGTTTAATTAACAGCAAATTCTAATTCATTTTTATTGCTATCATTTAGTTCAAAAGCAAGCTCAACATCTAAAATCTAAATGCATTATCTCAAAGTCAGAAAAATAATCAGATTCAAAGTACCAACACTAATTGGGCGAATGCCAAAGAACACAATTATGAGTCCCTGTGAAATTTCAATGCAGCAATTACAACAATGGACAAATGAGTTGTTCCCACTTTTGCCATCAATCTCAACCATTTTACAAAGTAAACATTTCCATCCTATCTTCTTCAGGACAATGAAAGGGAATGGAGAAAAACAGAAGAGAAAAAGAAATGTGTCAATGGATATTCATGCTGAACTGGTGCATAAGTACTGGCCATTAGTTATACCTACCTCTATGCATACTGCTACGTTAACCACGGGACTGAGAAAACAGGTGGCTGACTGAAACTGAATGTGTAATGAGCAAACTAAAAGCAATACACACACTAGTTTAAAACAGAGGCTGTGGGGGAATTTCCAACAACTCTTGATAGATTATGGTTGAAAAAAATTGGCTATCTTCTTGGGGTCCACGTCTACAGATCCTTCAACTTGCCAGACAAGTTGATATGGTGGTTATGAAGGCATATGGTGTGTTGCTCGTCATTAGTCAGGGAGATTGAGTTTAGAGCCACAAGATAGCTCTATAAAACTCTGATTTCACATGTATTCGCACTTAGAATATTGTGTTCAGTTCTGGTCACCTAATTATAAGAATGACGTGGAACCTATAGAGACGGTGTAGAGGAGATCTACCAGAATGCTGCTTGGAGTGGAGAGAATGTCTTATGAGAATAGGTTGTGCAAACTAGGGCTTTGCTCTTTGGAGCAAAGGAGGATGAGAGGTGACTTGACAGAGGTGTATAAAATGATAAGAGACATAGATCAAGCGGACAGCCAGAGACTTTTTCCCAGGATGGAAATGGATAATATGAGGGGACATAACTATTAGATGACTGGAGGAAAGTATGGGGGAGGATGTCAGAGGTAAGTTGTTCATGTTACATAAAGGATGGTAGGAGCATTGAACACACTGCTGGGGTAGTGGTGGAGGCAGATATATTATGGACAATTAAGAAGCTCTTAAGATAGGCGAATGCATGAAAAAAATGAAAGGCTATGTGGGAGGAAGATGTTAGATTGACCTTAGAGTAGGTTAAGCTGTTTGGACAACATGGCCGAAGGGCTGTACTGTGCTGTACTGTTCTGTTCTATGTTCTACGTTAAAAGCAAGTTTAAATGTTGAGGTGATAGTGTTTCTTTCCACGGAGAGGAATGAAAGCATAAAACAACAGATAACCAGAAAGTCAGTTGGCAACATATACTGTGATTAGCATTAAGTTGTATGCTGTAACTCTCTCAAAGAAACTTAAAGCATTATCTTTATAAATTATACAACCATTTATGAAACTTACTTGTATAGAAGTCCTATTAAATAAGAAATAGTTTTCAAAATGGAATACGTTTTCAACAAACTTTCCCAAAACTAAAACATTCAAGGCTTGCATTACCCTGATAACATTTAAAAAATGGAATCCTTTGTTGGTTTCTTGACAATTACTAACCTATTCCTGAACATTACAGCAGGATCCATGTTAACTGAAGTCATGCGGACAACATGGCGAATCTCCTTGGCGATCATCCGCAGCTTCTCGAAATTTGTTAAACCGTCCACTTTGGAATCATTTTCTACACAGAAAAAGAAAGATAATTTTGCCACTGGATGACAATTCCAATTTATATCAAAATATACAGGAATAGAAAAAAAGTAGGCCTTTTGTCCTTTGATCTTATTCAGTAGCTACAAATGCATTTAATGCAAATGCTTTTGAGAATCTGCTTTGCCATCACTGATGAAGTTAGCAGCTCAAAGGCCAACTGCGACAATCATCCTAACTAGTCCTCCTCACAGCCTGACTCCCGCAATGATGCCATTGTCCTTTTCTTCCAATTTGTCTGTTTCTGCTGCAGCTGTTCTCAAAGTAAGGCCCTCTGCTCGAGGACATCCAAGATCTCCACTTTGCTCTGGAAATTTGGCCTCACACTGGTTGATAGAGCACTCACTTGCATTTTCTCTGTTTCCCGTACACATGCCCCTACCTCCCCTCTCCACAGACAGGGCAAAGTTAAGACTTCACTTGCTCCTCACTCTTCAGACTCCACATCCAGTATGTTATCCGTCACTAGCTACAAAGGGATCCTGCCACAGTCACATCTTACTCCCTTTCTACAAGGACCACTCTCTCTATAATGTCCTGGTCTACTTATCCCTTCCCAACTACACCTCCCTGTCCTCTGGCACTGTAGAAGGTACAATGTTTGCCCTTTACCTTCTTGCTCACCAGCATCCAGAGACCTAAATAGCCCTTCTAGCTGAGGCAGAGATTTATGGGCACCTCCTCCAACCTGGTCTATTGTAGCTGATGCTCATAACGCGGTTTACTCCTCATTGGCAAGGTCAAGTTTAGGCTAGGCAACTGCTTTGAAAAGCATCTGTGCTCTGTCTGCAACAGTCATCTTGAGCTTCCAGCTGCATGTCACCATTAGCTAACAGCCCCTGTCCTTCTCTTCCCCTGCATTTCTTTATACTGGACACCTTTCCTCATACCCATCATCTCCCTTGATATGAAACTACTGCACAGGACCGAAAGAAGCTTCAGCTAGTCAGCTCCATTTGGGCACTAATCTACAAAGGACCCAGGACATCCTTAAAGAGCAGTGTCTCAGAAAGGCAGCGTCCATTATTAAGGACCTCCAGTACCCAGGGCATGCCCTTTTCTCACTGTTACCATCAGGTAGGAGGTACAGAAGCCTGAAGGCACACACTCAGTGATTCAAGAACAGCTTCTTCCCCTCTGCCATCTGATTCCTAAATGGAGATTGAAGCTTTGGACACTACCTCACTTTTTTTAATATACAGTATTTCTGTTTTTGCACGTTTTAAATCTATTCAATACACGTAATTGATTTTCTTGTTTATTTATTATTATGTTTTATTTTATTTATTATTATTATTATTATTTTCTCTCCCTCTGCTAGATTATGTATTGCATTGAACTGCTGCTGCTAAGTTAACAAATTTCACGTCACATGCCAGTGATAATAAGCCTGATTCTGATTCTGATTTCTACAGATTCCACTTGAACTGCTGTGTCCTTCCAGCAGTTTACTTTTTTCTCAAGAATCTAATGCAGCTCCATTTAGACAAGGCAGATAGAAATGTTCAGCTTCGTACACAATATTGTTAGAACCTACCACCTATTCAGCTCACACAGTTGATTCTTGACAAAGGTTGGTGGCGTTGTGGATTGTGTAGAAGATTATCAAGAATTACAACAGGACATTGATAGATTGCAGAGTAGGGATGAGAAGTAGCAGATGGAGTTTAACCCAGAAAAGTGTGAAGCGATTCAGTTTGGAAGGTCAAATTTGAAGGCAGAATATAGAATTAATGGTAGGATTCCTAGTAGTGTGGAGGTACAGAGGGATTTTGGAATCCACATACATAGATGCCTCGAAGTTATTTGGCAATTATGTTATGTTGTACGGTGTGTTATCCTTCATTGTTCGCAGTGAAGTAATGTTGTAGTACTATAAAACCCTGATTAGACCACATGTGGGATATTATGTTCAGTTCTAGTACCTCATTGTAGAAAGGATGTGAAGGCTTTATAGAGGGTGCAGAGGAAATTTACCAGGATACTGGCTGCTTTGGAGAGTATATCTTATGCGTATAGGTTCATCAAGCAGGGGCTATTTTCTTTGGAGCAAAGGAGGATGAGAGGCAACTTAATAGAGGTGTTTAAGGCAATGCAAGGGGGAATAACTTAAAGGTGATTGGAGTAAAGAACAAGAAAATGACAGAGGTAAATTTTATATATACAAAGAACGGTGGATATGAGGAACACGATGGTAGTGGTGGTAGGACGATTAAGAGACACTTAGTCACAAGAATGATAGAAAAATTAAGGGCTATATGGGAAAGAAGGATTAGATGGATCATAGAGTAGGGAAAAAGTTTGCACAACATCAAAGGCAAGGCCAAAGGTTCTGTTCTGTAATGTTCTATGTTCTTGATCCTATATAAATCTGTAAATCATGTTGGAGCACAAATTTGACATACACATTATAAGATACCTGTGAACTACGTGAAACTAGCATTTGCATAATTTCAGCCTTGGGGGACTATGATATTATCTGCCATCTATCCAAATGTATGATACAATGAGACACTATATATTAAGGTGACTCTGTATTGCACCAAGCAAATTGATGACTGAAGGTAGAGTTCTGGGATGACCATGACGATGAAGTATTTTGGTGAAAAGAATTATTATTTTGTAGTATTGCTCATTTCTCCTTAGTAAACAACTTTAAAAACTGGGGCAGACTCGATGGGCTGAATGGCATGCTTCTGCTCCTTATGGTCTAAAATGCCACAGGGATTTTGTATTAATGAAAGACATAAAGGGAAGTTTGCTAATGGAAATTTGGAAAGCAGCCTGTTTCAATTGAAAAACTGTCAGTACCTGTAAAATGCAAGCCTAAAATATGATGAATTTCATAACAGCAATTGATTAAATAATCCAGATCAACAACAGATCTCAAAAACTCTAGTTAATCCTAATCCCAAAAAAAGTCAAGTGCTATTGATCACAAAATACTTAATTTAGTTGAATATATATATTACTGAGGTCAGAATATTTTAATGTGTTTAGGATTTTTAGAACAATCGGAATGTTGACACATTGAACAATTGCAATTATATCAACTAGAGACAATTAACTGAATTATTTTGTGCAAAATATATCACATAAAAACAGAAAAAATAGACTTCCTGGATTTGATTCATTTCATGTCACGTGAAATTCTTGCTCTGCTGAACAAACATTTTGCAGAAGTCATACAACAAATTTGTAGCTGTAGGTTAAACATTGCCCTATTAGGTTAACCATCACCCTATTAGGTAAATTTATACAGCTGTCAAACAAAAACAAATCTGTCAAGTTTCATCCACCTGACAACTGCACAGTTTGCTTTAAAAATTTGATACACCCATAACCTCAAAAAAATGTTTCTCTTTGTATTTAAATTCTAGTGTCATGGGTGTCATGCTCACCAAGTTGTGAAGGTCACTCATATTTTCCAGCATTTGACAGAGTTGTGACTGGCAGCCTAACTCTCACCTTTCTGAATAAACAAACCCACACAGTTAGAAAATTACTACGTGACCAGTGGTTTAATCAGCATCCTGAGAATAATGGAAACTCCACATTGTCACACAAAGACTGAGGATGCCACTGCAAGAGTTAAACACTTAACAAGCAGTTGATCGCATGCTGTGAATTATCTACATGAGCAATTTTGACTTGAATAAAGGAATACCTTTGTGCCGAAAAGTGAGATCTTTTTTGACTACAGGGAACAGTGGAATGATGGTGGCTGCAGACTCTGACTGCTGAGAACATTTCTGTATTTTGCCATGTTTTCTCGAGGGATCAAAGAGACCTTGAAGGTCTCGTAGCAGCTTTTCATACTTGCTTGGAAGCTTTTCCCAAGTGCCTCTAAGACATGCAACTGGTGCAAGATTTAACCCACTGAAAAATAAAAAAAGATAATGAAGACCTTTGGAATATTTATATATTTGGTTTTTCAAATATAGTAACACTGAATAAACACATTATCATGCAGATTTTTAAAATCTGAGATGCATTAATTACAACGTATGACGTTATTTACAGTGCAAACACAAGCCTTTTGGTCAAACAGGTACATTCCATAGTTTATGCTCCAAGTGAGTAGTTTCCCATTAATCTTTATCTAACTTAATCAATATCTTTCCCTTACTTTCTCCCCTCCACTTACTTGGCTGCCATTGAATGCATTTATACTATTCTTTGCAAACACTGAGGGCATTGAGTTACATGTTCGAATGAATCTTTAGGTAACAAGTATCTCCAGAAATTGCTACCGAGTTATTAAGACTTACAGATTTAATGCCACTGTTTCAGCACAAACATTTTCAAACCTATCCTCTCAAACTCCTGCACCATCTTAATAATTGCTTCAGAATGCCTATTGGTTTTGTGTTTTTTTTAAAAAAGGAATGGTCCTCAAAACTGTTTAGCCTTTCCAGATTTGTATTTTCTCTCAGTTTTATCATGTTGGTATATATTGCCCCTTTTGCTTTAACCTTTCCAGGCGATACAGACCAAAACAATAAACCATACTTGAAGCATAGCCAAATAAAGGTATGATGCAAGCTTCACATAGCATCTGTGCTTTTCAATTCTATCATATGTGAAACCACCTTCGGTATTTGATTCCCTTTTCACCCTTTAGAATGGCTTTATAAACCTGCAGCACTATCTTTTAGTAATTAGTGCAGTTGTTTCATTGATCCCCCAGTTTGGCAGGTATTTACCAAGGAGTATGCACTCTCATGCCCTCTATCAAAACAGATATCACTCTTTCATGAAGAAAAATGTTTGCCAATATATGAACATTCTGAAAGTTTATTAATATCTTCCTTTCACAGTCCTCCTCTGTGGTGCTGTGGAGGATGGTGTCCACAAGTTTGGAAACTATATTGTGAATACCAAGCCCGAGTGTTTATGAAAATAATGAAGCTGAGAAGCCTCGCCCTTGATCTTCCTGAAATAACACCTCACACATTTTTTCAGTTTGAATACTTATGAAGAGTAAAGCAGGCTTAGCAATTATTACAACTTTTCTTTCTAAAAATCCCTTCATTATCTGATAATAATTGTATCATGGAGAGCATTTTGACAGGCTGCATCACTGTCTGGTATGGAGGGGCTACTGCACAGGACTGGAAGAAGCTGCAGAAGGTTGTAAATCTAGTCAGCTCCATCATGGGCACTAGCCTACAAAGTATCCAGGACATCTTTAGGCAGTGGTGTCTCAGAAAGGCAACGTCCATTATTAAAGACCTCCAGCACCCAGGACATGCCCTTTTCTCACTGTTACCATCAGGTAAGAGGTACAGAAGCCTGAAGGCACACACTCAGTGATGCAGGAACAACTTTTTTCCCTCTGCCATCCGATTCCTGAATGGACATTGAACCCTTGGACACTACCTAACTTTATTTAATATACAGTATTTCTGTTTTTGTACATTTTTAATAATCCAGTCAATATACGTAATTGATTTACTTGTTTATTTATTATGTTTTATTTTATTTATTATTTTTTCTCTCTCTGCTAGATTATGTATTGCATTAAACTGCTGCTGCTAAGTTAACAAATTTCACGTTACATGCCAGAGATAATAAACCTGATTCTGATTCTGAATTGACAACTGTTATCAATGCCTGCTTTTACTGTTATGATACAAAGCAGATGATACAAATCATCATTCCTGATGTAGTCAGCACTTTGTTTTTGTTTCAATTACTCAGTAAATTAGACAACATCTAGAGAAACAGATAGAGAATTAGTGTCCAGGTCAATGACCTTTACAAAGTCAACCAGGTCAGAATGCTAATAGATATAAAAAGGACAGACCAGGAAAAGAGACAAATTAAGTGGTTGGCAAATCAGTTGAGCCTTGATCAGTTGAGCCAGTGGCCTTTCTTGTATCTGTTCCTAAACTTGAAGTCATTCTGCCCTACGTTAAACCTTGTTCAATGATCACTGTTCCCAGAATCCTAGAAACATACAAGAGAGAAACAGGCCATTTTGGTTTAACGCTTGGCCTTTTTGTTTTACCAACCATGACACCTACCTATGCTAATCCCATTTGCCACATTAGACCTTAATCTCACATTCCTTAATGCCTTTAAATATTTCTCTAAATGTCTTTTAAACTTTGTAATTTTCTCTCCCTCCACTACCTCCTCAAACTCATTCCAGATAGTCACTTCAATGTGAGAAAAAACTTTTCCTTCAGATTATCTTTCACATTTCTCCCCTCCTCCTCACCTTAATCCTGTGTCCTCTTGTTCTAGACCAGGGGTGGCCAACCTTTTACATTCCATGCGTCAATTTTTTCACTCATGAGTTCAGATACGCCATACGTCTCTTGTACCCTCATTCAATTCTTGTAAAAATACGTTAATATAAAACTCGTGTGTGAAAAAATCACATCTGAACTCATGCGCGAAAAAATTGACCCTCCTACCCTGAGAAAAATTACTTTGACTCTGTTTTATCTTTGTAAACATCTGTAAGATCAACCTTCAGCCTGCTACATTCCAGTGAGAATAAATCCTCTAACCTTAATGAATTATGTGAAAAAGACACCTTCTAATTGGTCGTCTCTCTCTTTATCATTCATTGGTCGATTAATTCTATTAAAATGAATATTTTACCTAAATTTATATACCTTTTTCAAGCCGTACCTGTTTTTATACCTAAGTCTTTTTTTTGATTCTTTAGATTCAGTTCTTTCTTCCTATAATGGAAGAACAGAAAACCCCAATTAAATAAAGCCCACCTTCAAAAAATTAAAAAAGAATGGAGGCCTTGCTCTACCCAATTTTAGGTTGTATTATTGGGCAATTAACATACTAAATCTTACGTTCTGGTTATATTATATTAATTGTGAGGATTGTCCAAATGGGGCTTTTTGGAAGGCAACTCTGTTACGAAATTTTCTATTATTTCTCTTCTTGGTTCCTCTCTTCCTTTATCTTTAAATAAATTAACTGACAGTTTGGTGGTTAAACACACTTTGAGGATCTGGCTACAGTTTAGGAAACATTTCGGTTTATTGAGATTTTCCCTTTCTACTCCTATTTTTTCTAAATTTTTAAACCATCTACGACCGATTTGTTTTTTAGAGAATAGGATAGATTAGGCATCAAACGATTTCAGGATCTATTTGTTGGAGGGGATCATTCTTCTTTTGAGCAGCTCTCAGTGAAATATAACCTATCAAATACCCACTTTTCTCAATATCTACAGATTAGAGATTTTTTAAGATCTAAACTACATATATTTCCTACCAGCCCAGATAAGAACATAATAGATGTAATTTTTAATTTGAAACCTTTTGATAATGGCTCAATATCTTATATTTACGGTCTGTTGTTGGGACTGAGAATGGCTCCTTTAGACAAAATTAGAAAAGATTGGGAAAAGGATTTATAGACTTCATTATCTGATGAGACCTGGAGGGTTATTTTCAAAATGGTTAATACTTCATCATTATGTGCTCGTCATTCCCTCCTACAATTTAAAGTGGTACAGAGGGCTCATATGTCTAAAGACAAGCTCTCTCATTTTTTTGCAGATATATCTCCTTATTGTGACAGATGTAATAATGGAGAGGCTTCATTAATTCATATGTTTTGGTCATGTTCAAGCCTTGAAAAATATTGGAAAGATATATTCCAAACTTTTTCTGTACTTTTTAAAGTTAATTTTAAGCTCAATCCTTTGACTGCCTTATTTGGTATTGTTGAGGAAAGAGCTATAATTTTGGAGCCTTCTCATTTGCAGGTACTGGGTTTTATTTCTCTTATGGCTAGGAGGGTGATCTTGCTTAAATGGAAGGAGGTTGCCCTGCCCCCCCACACATGCTCAATGGTTATGCGATGTTATATCATGTTTAAATTTAGAGAAGATTCATTGTTCGATTTCTGATTCTAATCAAGATTTTCAAACGCTATGGGGACCCTTTCTGAACTATTTTGAAAATCTTTGAATTGTTATTGTTATTAAAATATAGATCAGGGCTATTATTATAAAACACTATATGGTAAAGTACTCTTTTTTAATTTGTTTTTTTTACCAACCAGCTTTGTCTTGGTGTAGATTTTTTAAAATAATATAATTAACCATATTATTGTATTTCATAATTCAATTTATTTTATTTGATTGATCATGAATATGGGATACCGTGATTGTATCAGTGTGATTTATATATAGTGCATATTGTGCTACCTTATTTTGATTTATACTAAGTATCCTCATGAATTCCGTATTTGTGTAGATGAAATTTTATAAAATTTAATAAAAATATTGGAAAAAGAAAAAGAAAAGGAATAAATCCAGCCAATCTAATCTCTTCTCCTAAATACAGCCTTCCAAGCCATTCAATGTGTTCTGCACTCTTTAATGCTACCACGCCATTCCAGCAGTGTGGCGACCTGAACAGTATACAGTATTCCAAGTGTGGTCAAACCAAGTTTTGTAAACATTGTTGGGTCCTTAACTTATTCCACCCCCTGAACAACATTGCATTACTTTAAAATTTGGTGTTTTAAAAGCTCTCTTTGTTTCTCCGCTTTTATGTATTTATTTATTGAGATGGAGTACAGAACAGGCCTTCCCGCCCTTCAAGCTGCACCACACAGCAACCCTTGATCTAACCCTAGTCTAACCACAGAAACATTTACAATGTCCTATTAACCTACCAAACAGTAGGTCTTTGTACTGTGGGAGGAAACTGAAGCACCCAGAAAAAAACCCACACATTCCATAGGGAGGACATAAAAGATCCAAACTCCAAAAGCATTGAACTCTGACCTGTGACACCCGAGCAGTAATAGCATTTCGTGACCGCGGTGCCCCAGTTCTATGATGGAAGCTGTATTTCACTGTAAGGCCATTGTTGCTAAATGGAAGAAGGCAGATGCTCAAGAGTTTTTTTTATTCCCATTCTATGTCGAGCACTGCTCGTTTTACCCCATGACCCAATGACAAAGACTTATAGGTTGGTTACAGATTGGTTAAGACTAATAGGCTGGACTTGGTTTGAAAGTTTCCAAATGCATTCCCCATACTCCTCTGTAGCAAGTGAAATTCTTGCTGAGCCCCAGATCAAGCAAAATCCTTTGCTTTAGTAAAGTTTTTAAAGTAAATTGTCAGTAACTAGGGAGGAGATATACTTGATAAAGAGTCTTGGCCCAAAACGTCAGATGTTTATTAATTTCCAGGGATGCCTGACCAGCTGAGTTCTTCCAGCATTCTGTGTGTATTGCAGGGGATATACTGTACTTTCTCTCATTACCCCACAATCAACCACTGTGGAGAAATCAAAATTGATTTGATACTTTTACTAGCATTTTGACATAGAAAATATGGTTAAAACTATACTCATAAATGTCACTTCAAAGTAAAGGCAGAGATCAATGTATAAGAAGATCTGGCATGTCATCAAAGTCTCTGGCAAACTTGTACAGATCTACAGTGGAAAGCATTCTGACTGATTGCAAAACAGCCCAGTATGGAATCTTCAAAGCACAGGATCCAAGTGGCTACAGAGTGGCGGACTCAGTCAGTTCCAACATGGGTACAGCTCCACTCGCCATCAAGGACATCAGCAAGAAGTGGTGTCTCAGGAAGGAGGCATCTATCAGCAGGGACCTCTAACATTTGGGCCATGCCCTCTTCTCAATGATGCTAACAGACAGGAGACACAGGAGTCTGAAGGCCTAGACCACAAGGTTCAACAACAGCTTCTTCCCCACTGCCATTAGGTTCCTGAACTGACCTGAAAAACCTGAACACTACCTCAGACTATATCCATTCTCTAAATCATGCACGTATTGTTTATTTTGCACATATGTAAGCTGTGTATAATTTATGTTAACTTAAGTTTATGTTTACTTATGTTTGTCCTCATCTTGTAATGCTCTGTGCTGCTGCTGCAAAAAGCTAATTTTCACGACATGTGTTTGAATGCCTTCAACAATGATAAACTTAAATTTGGGGGCTCTTTCAGCTGCAGCGAGAGCAATTTTATTTTTTTGTCTTTATTTCAGGCATATTCACTGTAATCAAATAGTATTGGCTGCTAAAAGTGAATGTTAATTTAGTTTTGCTGAACAACTTAATAACTGAAACGGTGAAAACAATTGGAATGGCTACAGCTTAATGTAGGTCTTTAATTTTGAAGTTAATTTAATTGTTCCTTCCCAATAAAGCCACAATAGCAATTTAGTGGTTTAATTAAACTTTTGCCTTTTGGCTAAAGGAAAGGGTGAAGCCTCACGTTACCAGTAAGGATGCAACACAAGTTAATTTGCCAACATCATTTCCACTGCTGGTGGCCATGTATGCACAACACTGAGATTAATCTCAATTTGGCATAAAATAGCACCACATTGGAGAAGAACAGATGGAAATATGGGGAATCAATTACTCAATCAGTGGTTCTTTAACAAGGTTAGAGTAAGACTCATTGTTGCGGTTTGCTGTTGTCAAATGGAGCTACTGTTTGTTCATGAATAACACCATCAAGATGTGCAGAGAAATTCTCCAGAATTGCTTTTTCCACTAACCAATTTAAACTGAAAATATTCTTGAAGGTTAACCTCAGCAAATTCCAACAGAAAACTCAAAAAAAAATTGTGGTTTTACTATTTGTAGTAACAGAGTTCAATATAGGTTAAAATTGCGCTTCTAGTGCAATAATGCAATCTACTTAATTACTTTAACATACATAATAGATATTTAAAGTTCACATAACACAGTACCTGCAGCCCTGCATTGGCTGAACCCAACCATGGATGTTGCATCTTAGCTGTTTACATGATATGCAAGCCAGTACAAACCAGAGCAGTATGATATGGAGAGCAAGCTGGTGCTCGTGTAGCAGGCTCCACCTCTCTTTGCAGCCGATGAATCCAAAGCAACAGCAGAGACTGATACACTTTGACACCAGAGGTGTCATAGGAGTTCCCAGTCAGCAATGAACTCAACGTAGCAGTGCCTTAGCCAGTCAGGCGCCAGAATTTTACGCAGGGTTTACGCCCGAAACCTTCCCCATGAGTGGGTATAGTTGCAAGGCAGTGTAGGTTTGAGATCAGAGTTTTGCTTCTTCTAGATGAGCTGCCAATTAAGCCCAATCTGACCAAAGTCAGTGTTTTTAAGGCACCAGTAACCTGCCCTTGCCCCTTCTCTTGTCAACAGAAATGTTTCTGCCAGGCTTGAAGGCCAGGAGCTGGACACGCCATTGGGAGCAAATAATAGGCACTGGAAGCCTATATCTAATACCACCACCTCCCCCCCCACCCCCACCAGCTATAACAACTTTAAGGAACCCACATCACCAATGCACATCATATTGCCTTTGAACTTATAAAAACGATTAATTCCTACCTGATAATTGCAAACATGGAGTTAAAGTTCTTGCACTCTCTGCAGTGTAAGGCAATTTTAATGAAATGCTTCATTATCTTCATCCTTTTCCACTGCACAGTTTCCTTCAAAATCTCAGTAGCAACCCAGAAGGTTTCCTGATTGATAACATCCTCAAACTGCTTGAGATGTACATTTCCAGTTTTTGACTCCCTTTTAAAGAGGTCATCAATATACTCAGTGGGCTCAATGTTCCGGAACAATTCAAAGTCTCTCATTGACAACTGAGTAGCTACTTCAATGGTGCTAAGTTGCAGCAGAGAGATCTGACTTTCTCTTAATAATTCCTGGGCATCTTCATCTGAGCAAAGAGTCTCTGTTTCCATATTATTTTTCAGATAGTACCTAAGTGAAATAAACAGATATTAAATGCACTGCGGGCATATTAAATTTGTAGTTCAAATTATTCATAACTGATACCACAAATTAATGAAAATCTACAGATGCTGGAAATCCAAGCAACACACACAAAATGCTGCAGGAACTCAGCAGGCCAGGCAGCAACTTTGTTGATCAGCCTTAAAAACTCGGATGACTTGATCAGGTACATCTGTTTTAAAATATTAAAAATTGCAAACATATAAACAGCAAAATTTATTTTGCCTACCTCTCAAGTCAATTGACACAAGTAGTTGGAGAATTCTGCCAATGCGGGCAAAACATTCTTGGTTACATGACATTACTGCTTTATCAAACAAATATCCAGATTGTTGGTTAAAAGTTTATTTAATAAAGAGCATTATATTATTTTTAACAATTTTATTTCTAATGGCATGGGATAAGGCAAACAAATTTACCTTCCAAATTTAGCATTTGCGACTCCCCCATGGAACAAGCATGCCTGTTCCAAAATTATTTCCAAATTAGTAATATTGGAAAAGTAAATATCAAAATATATTTTTAATGAATTTCATGGCCATTGGCAAATTTCTGAGTTATCCAGTGATTTGGTTTTAATCGGTACCAAAAATACAGAGCAATCAGTTTTCATCTGTTGGTGGTATGGACATCTCTAACAAGAGAAACACAGCTCAGCATCCTTACACCAGGCCAGGGATTCCCAACCCAGGGTTCATGGACTCCTTGGTTAACGGTAGGTGTCCATAGCGTAAAAAAGGTTGGGAACCTCTGCTCTAAGCAAATAATTAACAATCATCACTGGAAACTTGCACAGACAAAGAGTCAAACTTGATGATGCAAAACAACGCAGTGTAATAGCCAGATAATAGCAATTGATTGTACAAGGACATTAAGTAAAGCCAATTAGGCAAGGAAATAGTGAGCTAATGCAGATAGATCACATAGTAGCAAATTTAGTAAACAGTGTAAAGGAGAAACGGTGAAGGTGGGGAAAAGGTAAAGGTAAATTGGAAAAGAAAAATAAAGGGTCTCGGCCCGAAACGTCGACTGTACCTCTTCCTATAGATGCTGCCTGGCCTGCTGCGTTCACCAGCATTTTGTGTGTGAAGCTTATCTGATGGTTTAATGAATAAATCCTTCCATTCTGGCTTGATTTCCCATTTAACTGATCTCAGTCAGGTATCTGCTTAGGGTATAATGATGATTTGCCATATTCTCTGCTAAGAAGGGTGGACATAGTTGAAGGCAGGATTGGATTAACTTGATGCTTAACATGCTTGAATAGCCTGGAGACAACCATATTTAAAGGCTGGAAAATAATCAGATGTGGCCTCAATAATGTCGCATGATTTCCCTACTTTTATACTGCAAGCTGAGTTTACAGAGGCTAATAGAAGGCTGGCCTTTACTGCAGGGTAAGCCACCCATTAGCATCTTTACATTTCATGCATGAAAACCTGAAAATCCTGTTGTTCTTCAGATTTTCTTCTTTACGTAATAACCTGTTTTATCATTCCCCAAGTATAGAGACTCTCTGGGTCACACTAGGGTCCCGTGAACTGTCAGTAGATCGAAGTTTATGGAGGTTGGAAATGCTGATGGATGAGCTCTCTAAAGTTGCACTGGGATGTTAATTGACTACAGAATCGTGCAGAATTTATTTATTTTTAGATCATAGAATTAATTAATTAGTACTGATCTGATTTATAGATTCTAAACATGCCAGACCACAAGAATTGTTGGACCACAAAGTGCCAGACCAGAGAATGTTTCTGTTTTGTTAAAGTTTCCAGCACCTGCAGTTTTTTTTATTTCCAATGTATCTCTGTTAAACTATTTGCATACTTCTTACACCTTGGCTTCATAACTACTATTTTAATGGCTACAATACATTTGTTTCCTTCCTAGTCTAAGTCTTCTATCTACCTTTCTTTGAACTTAAAGAAACCCTCATTGTTAGTTTTCTATTTCTTTCAGTTTGTTCTCAATTTACATTCTTCTTTTCTTTGGCCTTATTTGCTGGAGTCTGAATTTACCCTAATCTTCACTGCCTACTTGCAACTCTTGCTATATTATACACTTTCTCCTTCCTCAATTTCCTACCTTTGGTATGGATTGATCATTCCCCATTTCTCAGAATCGTTCCTCCTCAATTATCCACTTTAGTGTCCACTACTGCTTATATATTGTTTTATCTGCCAATCAATTTACCAGTTCTATTCAGCGAATTCTCCCTTCATTCCATTCTAATTCCCTTTATTCATGCAGTAGTTTTAGACCTAAGTTTTTCATCTTCTAGTTGAATGCCAAATCTATTGTGCAATGATTACTGTTTACCAGCGGATCCTTGTCTCTGACAACATTCAGAGCATTAAGTGCAACACTTCGGATAAATTCAAAATACAGTAAAGAAGCACGAAAGAAAGGAGAAACTATAGCAGAAAAGCCATAGGAATTGACAGTAAAAGTTACACCTTTCTAGTTCCAAGACAGAGTGGTGAGTGAGTAGTCTAGACATGGTTTCTGCATGTTCTATTCAGAGACACGAAGTGCTGAGAACCTTTCTAGGTTGCTTCTTCATTTTTATCATTCACAATACAAGAAGACTCATGAACAAGAGAAAATCTGCAGATGCTGGAAATCCGAGCAACATAAACAAAATGCGGGAGGACCTCAGCAGGCCAGGCAGCATCCATGGAAAAAGTACAGTCAACATTTCGGGTCGAAGCCCTTCGTCAGGACCGGAGAAAAAATGCTGAGGTGTAGATTTGTAGATTTGAAAGATGGGGGGAGGGGACAGAGAAACATTAGGTGATGGGTGAAACCTGGAGGGGGAGGGATGAAGTAAAGAACCAGGAAGTTGATCAGTGAAAGAGACAGAAGACCATGGAAGAAAGAAAAAAGGGGAGGAGCACCAGAGGGAGGCAATGGGCAGACAAGGAGATAAGGTGAGCGAAGGAAAAAGGGATGGGAGATGGTAAAGGGGGGGGGGGAGAGGCATTACCAGAAGTTGGAGAAATCGATGTTCATGCCATCAGATTGGAGGCTACCCAAACAGAATATAAGGTGTTGTTCCTCCAACCTAAGTGTGGATACTCATGAGTTGGTAGAGTGTTATTTTGCTCCTGAGCTAACTTAGGAAATGTCCAAGTTTTTCTTCTGCCTTCCGAGACAACTTTTGCCTTAACAGATTTTCGAATAAAGGACAATTTTCAGGAAACTGGTATCAATGTTGTCCTCTTCCAAAATTGATTGAATGCAATAAGAAATTTAATGCTGGCCTGGAGGAGGATACTATCAATGGTTAGGCTATCCTACCAGCTGAGGTGGAGGTTTTGCCTTTTTCCATTAAATAACAACTTAAAAATCAGTTCAAGCGCTGACATAGTTTCTTTCTTGCTTAATTCCACTATATGGAAATTATCTGTGTGAAAAGGTTTATCTTGCTCCTTGCTTATTTAAAACAAAATCATTTTGTATCTCTAGCTCCTAGTTTTAAATCTCTCAAAAAACTAGAAATATTGTAATTTTAAAAACTTCTATTGTGAACT
This sequence comes from Mobula hypostoma, assembly GCF_963921235.1. Classification (NCBI taxonomy): domain Eukaryota; kingdom Metazoa; phylum Chordata; class Chondrichthyes; order Myliobatiformes; family Myliobatidae; genus Mobula; species Mobula hypostoma. The sequence continues at coordinate 36,400,480 of NC_086103.1, read as the reverse complement.
CATCTTACAGTGCCAGAGTGGATTAAGTTTTCCTCTCTGGGTTATTTTATGTGTCAGCTTTGTATTTTAGTATTGCCATCAGATGCGCAACAGTGCAATGTGTCCTATCTTATACTGCTATAGTGCTGACTGCATAACAATAGCATAAAAATGGATTTAATACAGGGCGAATCTATATTCGAATCACAGAGCACATAGCAAAGTATTGTCACCGTCTGTTTTTACATAGAAACATAGAAAATAGGTGCAGGAGTAGGCCATTCGGCCCTTCGAGCCTGCATCGCCATTTATTATGATCATGGCTGATCATCCAACTCAGAACTCCGCCCCAGCCTTCCCTCCATACCCCCTAACCCCCGTAGCCACAGGGGCCATATCTAACTCCCTCTTAAACATAGCCAATGAACTGGCCTCAACAGTTTCCTGTGGCAGAGAATTCCACAGATTCACCACTCTCTGTGTGAAGAAGTTTTTCCTAATCTCGGTCCTAAAAGGCTTCCCCTCTATCCTCAAACTGTGACCCCTCGTTCTGGACTTCCCCAACATCGGGAACAATCTTCCTGCATCTAGCCTGTCCAATCCCTTTAGGATCTTATACGTTTCAATCAGATCCCCCCTCAATCTTCTAAATTCCAACGAGTACAAGCCGAATTCATCCAGTCTTTCTTCATATGAAAGTCCTGCCATCCCAGGAATCAATCTGGTGAACCTTCTTTGTACTCCCTCTATGGCAAAGATGTCTTTCCTCAGATTAGGGGACCAAAACTGCACACAATACTCCAGGTGTGGTCTCACCAAGGCCTTGTACAACTGCAGTAGTACCTCCCTGCTCCTGTACTCGAATCCTCTCGCTATAAATGCCAGCATACCATTCGCCTTTTTCACCGCCTGCTGTACCTGCATGCCCACTTTCAATGACTGGTGTATAATGACACCCAGGTCTCGTTGCACCTCCCCTTTTCCTAATCGGCCACCATTCAGATAATAATCTGTTGTCCTATTTTTGCCACCAAAGTGGATAACTTCACATTTATCCACATTAAATTGCATCTGCCATGAATTTGCCCACTCACCCAACCTATCCAAGTCACCCTGCATCCTCTTAGCATCCTCCTCACAGCTAACACTGCCACCCAGCATCGTGTCATCCGCAAACTTGGAGATGTTGCACTTAATTCCCTCATCCAAGTCATTAATATATATTGTAAACAACTGGGGTCCCAGCGCTGAGCCTTGCGGTACCCCACTAGTCACCGCCTGCCATTCTGAAAAGGTCCCGTTTATTCCCACTCTTTGCTTCCTGTCTGCTAACCAATTCTCCACCCACACCAATACCTTACCCCCAATACCGTGTGCTTTAAGTTTGCACACTAATCTCCTGTGTGGGACCTTGTCAAAAGCCTTTTGAAAATCCAAATATACCACATCCACTGGTTCTCCCCTATCCACTCTACTAGTTACATCCTCAAAAAATTCTATGAGATTCGTCAGACATGATTTTCCTTTCACAAATCCATGCTGACTTTGTCTGATGATTTCACCGCTTTCCAAATGTGCTGTTATCACATCCTTGATAACTGACTCCAGCAGTTTCCCCACCACCGACGTTAGGCTAACCGGTCTATAATTCCCCAGTTTCTCTCTCCCTCCTTTTTTAAAAAGTGGGGTTACATTAGCCACCCTCCAATCCTCAGGAACTAGTTCAGAATCTAACGAGTTTTGAAAAATTATCACTAATGCATCCACTATTTCTTGGGCTACTTGTTTAAGCACTCTGGGATGCAGACCATCTGGCCCTGGGGATTTATCTGCCTTCAATCCCTTCAATTTACCTAACACCACTTCCCTACTAACATGTATTTCGCTCAGTTCCTCCATCTCACTGGACCCTCTGTCCCTTACTATTTCTGGAAGATTATTTATGTCCTCCTTAGTGAAGACAGAACCAAAGTAATTATTCAATTGGTCTGCCATGTCCTTGCTCCCCATAATCAATTCGCCTGTTTCTGTCTGCAGGGGACCTACATTTGTCTTTACCAGTCTTTTCCTTTTTACATATCTATAAAAGCTTTTACAGTCCGTTTTTATGTTCCCTGCCAGTTTTCTCTCATAATCTTTTTTCCCCTTCCTAATTAAGCCCTTTGTCCTCCTCTGCTGAACTCTGAATTTCTCCCAGTCCTCAGGTGAGCCACTTTCTCTGGCTAATTTGTATGCTTCTTCTTTGGAATTGATACTATCCCTAATTTCTCTTGTCAGCCATGGATGCACTACCTTCCTTGATTTATTCTTTTGCCAAACTGGAATGAACAATTGTTGTAGTTCATCCATGCAACCTTTAAATGCTTGCCATTGCATATCCACCGTCAATCCTTTAAGTGTCATTTGCCAGTCTATCTTAGCTAATTCACGTCTCATACCTTCAAAGTCACCCCTCTTTAAGTTCAGAACCTTTGTTTCTGAATTAACTATGTCACTCTCCATCTTAATGAAGAATTCCACCATATTATGGTCACTCTTACCCAAGGGGCCTCTCACGACAAGATCGCTAATTAACCCTTCCTCATTGCTCAAAACCCAGTCCAGGATAGCCTGCTCTCTAGTCGGTTCCTCGACATGTTGGTTCAAAAAACCATCCCGCATACATTCCAAGAAATCCTCTTCCTCAGCACCTTTACCAATTTGGTTCACCCAGTCTACATGTAGATTGAAGTCACCCATTATAACTGCTGTTCCTTTATTGCACACATTTCTAATTTCCTGTTTAATACCATCTCCAACCTCACTACGACTGTTAGGTGGCCTGTACACAACTCCCACCAGCGTCTTCTGCCCCTTGGTGTTACGCAGCTCTACCCATATCGATTCCACATCTTCCCGGCTTATGTCCTTCCTTTCTATTGCGTTAATCTCTTCTTTAACCAGCAACGCCACCCCACCTCCCCTTCCTTCATGTCTATCCCTCCTGAATATTGAATATCCCTGAACGTTGAGCTCCCATCCCTGGTCACCCTGGAGCCATGTCTCTGTGATCCCAACTATATCATAATCATTAATAACCATCTGCACTTTCAATTCATCCACCTTATTACGAATGCTCCTTGCATTGACATATAAAGCCTTCAGGCGCTCTTTTACAACTCTCTTTGCCCTTATACAATTACGTTGAAAAGTGGCCCTTTTTAATGCTTGCCCTGGATTTGTCGGCCTGCCACTTTTACTTTTCTCCTTTGTACTTTTTGCTTCTACCCTCACTTTACACCCCTCTGTCTCTCTGCACTGGTTCCCATCCCTCTGTTGTGAACTAACCTCCTCACGCCTAGCCTCTTTAATTTGATTCCCACCCCCCAACCATTCTAGTTTAAAGTCACCTCAGTAGCCCCCGCTAATCTCCCTGCCAGGATATTGGAAGGTGTTTTATCCTCAATACCAGACCTTTACTAAAACAAAATATCAGTTTTAAAAATTGCAAACTGTGTGCTTTCTGTTTTTTAAAACAATTCCTATTTGTATATTGAAGGTAAGGGAAAAAATGAAATAGGAAAGCAATTAGTGACCCAAGAATAGATTTCAATTAACAATGATTAGATATTATGATTTTTTAATGCTGCCATGATGAGAATTTACATTATGGAATATATACTAATCAATTCTCTAGGGAAATTAAAAAAGTGTTCTTATAAATTTAATCATAAAGTAGTTGCATTTTATTTCTAGTGTAGCATAGCCTTACAATGCTGTAAACTTTGTGTAACAGAGTGACAGCTGATTTGGTCCTAGACTTCAATGATATTGCAGTTCATCCCCATGGAATCCATGACAAGATTTCAGATTACTCTGTCTGATTTCTATGATCTCTTTTGGAAAATTACCAGGATAACCTAGTTGACTGAGAGTAACAACTCAACAGCTGAAGGGGAGGTAAAGGATACTAGGCAGAGAACGTTAATTCCTCTTTCACTTCATCGTACTGTGCATTGGTAACGCAAAGCACAATGCCATCAAATATATAGTTTTTAAAAATTCTGTCCCTACAAAACTAAATAAAAATAACACAATTATCTATAACCTCTAATTAAATACATGCTGTTACATCAAACAAAATATATCACACAAGAAAACAATCATTAAAAATAAACACAGCAAAAATACTCACTATAATAACTTGCAGATGAAACGGGTACAAAACAGAGGAACAGACAAAAAGAAGTTACACAATTTGTGGACTATATAGATCAATTTAAGGTGATACATATTCTAGAAATAATTTAAGTTAAATTAAATCATCAAATCATGCAAAAACAACATTTATACATTTTGAACTCGAGCTCAAACATTGAAATCAATCTGACTAAATCACAAAGACTGAAATAAATGTATCACTATTACTAGATTGTATTTAGCTCAAGCAACTATGGAAAAATAATTTCTTCATAGATTTTTAAGGAAACTAAATTGCTGAAGCTATGATTTTTTAAAAAATCCTTACGAAAACCAAGACCAAAATTTTCTATGATAACAGCTGATTATAGTAAAGAAACTGAAAAAAGATGCACAAGTCATTGAAAAAGTAAAATAAAGAATCCTCAATAGATTCTTCTTAACTGCAGGATTTGTAAAATCGAGCATACTGGTAACAGGCTGCAACAGGTCAGGGCTGCTAGAAGAAAGAGTTCCAGGGAATGGCATTATAGCAACGCTGTGTCTGAACTGCCTTGTTCCAACGATGCTATCATCCTGAGACTGGCTCACTCCAGCATCACTGTGAACCATTAAAGAAAGAATAAAACAAATTGGTGTTTGTGATAAGCTGTATGCAAGAAATAATAACAATAGCAATAATTCTTAATGGGATAGAACTGCAGTCTTCAGTGTCCAACTTTCAAACTACTAAAAATATCTATATTTCACACTTCCAATGCAATCACGCCAACAATGAAGAATATTTATTGGGCATAGGCAATGCCATACACAGGAGGGTGAAGCAAAGCAAAGTGAGAGTCACCCTGGGCTGTTCTTGGGTACTTCTGATGAATGATTGCAGATCAACACTAGCAGTAGGCCAGAAACCAGGTTACTTGTCTGCCCTCATTCAGCTCCAAAGGGACGATGCATATTTTAGGGAGTCTATGAAAACAGCACTATGATGCTAAATGTTTAAAAATGAAGGATGACACAGCACAGGCAGACAATGTTTAGTTGTTATTAAGAACAGTTACTAAAATGCGTGAGAATGAGGTTAGCGCAGAATGCAATTGACGCTTATTTCATTCACAAATACAGTATGTTCAATACAGAATAACATCGCAGCGCAAATTTATATTAAGACTTTGGTGGAAGTGGGCCAAAACATGGAAATGGGTGATGCTACCCAAGTCTGTATATCAGAAGTGTAATGGATTATCTTTTACAAAAGCACAAGTGAATGTCACATGATGTCAATCAAAAAAAGTACAAAATTATGGATGACACCTCCAGCAGTTCTGCTGCTTGACAACTTAAAAGAACAAAACTTCAACTTAGAACAAAAGAAAAATTATTTTCCTAAATTGTATAAAAACATGGCTTCCAGCAACTGGGCCTTTAAATGATTTGTATGCAAAGCCTTTAATAAATTAAATATCTTACCAAAATAGTCCCCTTTATGGGTTATGCAATCACAGAAAGAAGACAACATTTAATATAATGAGATGAATTACATTACGAAAAGCATACAAAAGACATGGATAAACAACTGGCTGTGAATGGAGGAGGGTTGGCCATGGAGCTAGCAACCCTTTCCCATAAAAACCTAGTGTTACAGAAACTCCAAAGATCTCGTGCCAAAGAGAGGAAAGATCTCTGAAGATGGGCTACACCTGGGGACCAACTGAAAGACTTGCCCAACATAAAGAACTCTGATGAGCTGCTGCCGGTGGCCTATGACCCAGTAGGGGTCATGGACTTAAGCAAGAAAGTAAATAACAAATGATTATAATAACCAACAGTATTGAAACTGTCTTACAGATCAACAGTTAAAGGCAGGACTGACTGGTTTAGATCATCAAGAAATGAGAAATAAGGATAAACAAAGGACAAACAGGAGAAACTCTGCAGATGCTGGAAATCCAAGAGACACACACAAAATGCTGGAGGAACTCAGCAGGACAGGAAGCATCTATGGAAAAAGTATAGTCAGTGTTTTGGGCTGAGACCCTTCAGCAGGATAAATAAAGGATTCAGGTTCAAATTATCTAAAAAAAACGTAAGTAATGCAATATTTAATTTCACCCTTATTTGGGAAAAATAAATAACAAGGTTCACTTTGAAGATATTTTTAAATATCCAGATTGTAACACCACCTTGTTATCTATCAAAAAAAGCATGAACCATGATCTTATTGAGATGAATCATACCAAATCACACTGATGGTCACTTATGTGCATGTGAACAATGAGCAAGAGGCCCCTGTAATGTTAGCGATGACTCAAAAGCTTCAAAGTACATTTATTATCAAAGTACGTATACAGAATACAACTCTGAGATTTGTCCTCTGGCCGGGAGTCTATCCACAATACAGGATAATACTGTTACACGATGAACATTATAACAGAAAGGAACATGGATGTCTTGGTCCACCACAAGAAAATCACTCCAATAAGCATCAAACTGGAATAACAGAAGCTTGTAACCTCTGTTTTATTAAGCTGATAGGAAAAATGTGTATTTTACTTGCTGCTGGAAACCAGCATAGACAGCTAGTATTCTATCCATTTGTCCTCTTGGATACAGGTAGCCAAGCAAATCAAAGGAAACAGAAGGATTTGATGGAAGTACTCATTTAAAAAAAAACACTGCAGCTTGTTTTGATAACAAAAAGAAAAATACTGTAGAATTCTCATGACCATTTGCAGCAGAACCATGAAAATTCAGAAGTTCTTTTATAAGATGTTATAATGAAACCAACAAGTGAACACATGGAGGAATTTAAAGCGTACACACATGTAGATTTACAGCATTTAAATTGATTTGGCATCCACGTGTAATTGAAGAATGAGCTTTGTTTTCATACCATGATGTCGCTTAACAAACTTGAAAAGCAGAGATCACATTTCAGAAATTTAGTCCTGTCACACCAGCAGTATCGCAATTGTGAACTGTGGAAAACAGAAGTGGTCGTCTTTTTGTTACATTTTGAGTCCCCGGGAATATTTTTCCAAATTTTATTTAATTTCCCAAAAACTCTCAGATAAATAGTTCAACCTTGAGAGCATATGCATGGAAGTATTTCATGAAAATACTTCAAAGTGGGTGAGAACATAGGATATTAAGATGTACCATCCTATTCTGTTTATTTACCTGATGCTTCATTTAAGATTTGAAACTTGTCCTACAGGGTTTTGTAACTTCTCAGAATACTACTGCATCGATCTGCTGTTACAACTTCTAAATTATCTAGATTAATCCAGAAGCAAAAATGGCCATTATCAATGAACAAGTAATACAATTACTGATATTTTAAATTTCAGATTTCTGTGAATAAAGTTCATGTTATTGTTATTACAGGACAGAAATTGGAACGTGTGAACATTCAACCACAGAAAATATCAACTACTGTTCCTTCTAACAAGATGCAACAAAACAGATTATCCTTATCAATCAATCCCCAGCAGCATTAATTGCTCCAGTCATATTCGCATGCTGTACTCTGCCTACCATGCTTATTTACCCGCGTCAGCAACCTCTGATAGGGACCATGCATTTCCCCATCCAACACTTCTGATCTGTCCAACTCTTCTAATCTACCGTACGGCCTCACCATTCAAATTTAAGCTCCAATCTTCCCTCTGGCTTCCAATACTCTCACCTGCTCTGGGACATACTCTTTCATCCGGCCACTAGTCAGCCTCCGCTCCAGCCTTTCTAATTGTGTTCTGCTCTCAAATTGAGACTCAGCACTTTAGACCTCCCGATCAACAGCTGCTTTCAATATGGATGGCTATAACTGGCAAATAAATATGAAAAAAAGTTGCTACACAAATTCTGCCATTCAATCTGGCATGACTTCCAATTCTATGGAGTTCCAAAATCTAAAATCATCACTTATCACCCATTTCTATGGGCTTCTAGGTTAATCTGCAGCCCAGGACTTCAATCTGCTACTTCTACTAAACCAGTTGCCTCTGGTCTTTACATTTGTCAGCATTTAAGAATATAAGAATTAAGAGTCAGAGAAGGCTATTTTGTCCCGTGTGCCTACTAAATAACACTATGGCTGATCTTTCCCTTGAGTCCAACTTTTTTCTACTATTACTCCTTGATTTCATTCATATGAAAAGATCAAATGATTTTTAGCGTGAATATATTAAAGGAACTGGATAATCTTCAATCAAAAATTCATCTCGCTGAGCATTGCACTTACCTGAATGGCTTTGGTGGCAAGATGCTGAAACTTTTGTCAAATATTTTTCTGATTTTGTTTCAGCTGCCTGACATTGTGTTGGCTTTCATTTTCTTGTTACTTTTATCTGTTCTAAATCTCTGTGTGAATCTGGACGTGAGTAACAATTCCCCTTTTTTTTCAGCGGTTTTAGGAACATGAGGAACTCCATTCTTTTTCTCCTGCATCAACCTGCTTAAGCGTTCTTAAAAACTGGAAGACAAAAGTGAAAAAAATAGTAATAGTAGAATGATATTTTTTTTTAAAAAACTCTCTGTTAAAGAATGAAAGTTGTCCAGGACATTGAGATTTTTTGGTAGTTGTTGTGGGATATTTTACAGTGATTCTGAGTTAATAAATGGGGCCTCAGTTTAATATCTTCTCCAAATGAAGCATTTTTCTCATTAATGCCACATTCTTATTTTTATAGGCATCTGTTAGTCACATGAGACCATGCGCAGGCCTGGCCAAGACCGGCAGTTGCCCATGTTGCAAGTCTCCCCTCTCCACACCGCCAATGTTGTCCAAGGGAAGGGCATTAGGGCTGATACAGCTTGGCACCAGTGTCATTACAGAGCAATGTGTGGTTAAGTGCCTTGCTCAAGGACACAACACGCTGCCTCAGCTGAGGCTCAAACTAGCGACCTTCAGATCACTAGACCGACACCTTAACCACTTGGCCACGTTCCAACACATTCTTATTATTGTACTGAAATGCCAGCTTCGATTTTAAGCTAAAGCTTCAAAAGTAATGCTTGAACGCATCACTTTATGAATCTAAAGAAAGAATGTTACCACTGAGCTACAACAGAAATTGTATTTTAAATATACTATTTTGGCATCATAGTCCTTTGGTTCACCCCAAATACAGTTGAAGTGGAATTGTTTTCAGATTTATGAATAAAAATTAAGTACCATTGGACAATTCCAAATTGATATTCAAAGGACCTACAATCATGGACTCAACAATTCTCAATGGCAGCTTAAGTCTAAACATAGTTACCAAATATGTTAGTTTTCACTGTGATGGATAGATGAGTGTTAATTCTCAGAACTTCTTGAGCTTTTGTATACTGGCTGTTCTCAAAATTCTGTCCATTGACTTCCATAATCTGTAAACAATTTATCATTGTTTTAAAAGTAGGCAGAGGAATCAAAGCATTTTCCATTCCTACAGGTTTGCATCTGTTCACAAGACTAATCACAACCACTACTGTTCAGTGATGCTCCTCTGCACATCACCATTGTAACGCATCATTATTTGAGTTACTGTCACCTTCCTGTGAGTTTGAACCATCCTCCCTCTGACCTCTGTCATGAACAAGGCATTTTCACCCACAGAACTGCTGCTCACTGGATTTTGTTTTTGTCTTGCACACTATTCTCATTGCTGCTGCATGATTAGCTGGTTAGATATTTCCATTAACATGCTCGTGTACTGGGGTAACTGATAAAGTGGCCACTGAGTGTACATTCTATTGTATCACTCTCTTCTTGTGTTCGCGCTCTCCCTCTCACTTATAAGCTCTCTGACCCAGACTCTCCCTCTTGCTCAATAATTATCTGGATTGAGAGGGAGACCAAGGAAAGGTGGAATATCTCATGAAATGTTGCTTTAAGGAAGTTTCTCAGCAATGCAAATTAAATGTGCTATCTGCAAACAGCTTCAAAATCAGATGCAAAATGCTTGGTTTGGGGCAAAGATAGAAGCAGAAGTTCAATCTCTTGTACAGATTTATATTAGTCAGTTTTATATTATTGTTCTGACATTCCAAAGAAATAGTCACAGTTCATCTCTAACCAAACAAGAATCCAAATAAACAAATGTTTCAGCAGCTACTTGAGACCCAATGCACAATTTATTTTTAGAACTGAACAAACAGAATGGTAAACACAAACTAGCATGTTCAGCTTAAATGAGGGGGAGTATACTTAGTCTCTTTGTCCAATAATTAAATACCTTTTTTTACAAAAAACTCAGAATTCAAATTGTTTAACTCTTACAAATACAGTAGCAGTATTTTCAAATAATATGTTCTTTACCTGGTCATCTCGTTTAAGTCCAGCCTCAGCAGCTTTACTACCAGGCTCTACACTTTCCACAAAGATGCCCAATCCTCTCTCACTGCCGCCAAGTAGACTAAAGTATAATGGGTGCTCCTTGGAAGGGTTTAGCAAAGTTATCTGTCACCATTTGGCTTTAGCAACAAAGCAATATTCAGCAATCTGAAATTTCCTTTCATTTTCTGAAAAGTACAATACACCCTGTACCAAATCTTACAATTCAGTTCACATATGTAAACTTGTCTCTATGAATACTTTGTAATGCTTTTGGGAAGAACAATTGACATTTGTGAGAAACACTTTGGCGATTTTTATTGTATATAAATCACTTAATTTTTATAAATGTATGTCAATCAATATAATACAGCTATATATAAATTGTTCACTAGCTACGGGAACAAAGAAGCAGAAAAAATATGAAGCTAAAAATTAAGATAGGTTAATTAAATCATCCAATTAGAAATAATCAATTACAGTTTAGAGACGGGCTAAGTTTAATAACACAATTGATAGCTGTTAACCTTAGAGCAGAAATCTTGCTGAGGTTGGTGTAGAATACACCTCCTGTTGCTACTTGGACACGTCTTCAGTGATGAAAATGGAAATGAAAAAATGTACTTGAACAGTTTATTTCAGCCACCAAAGCATTGTAATTATCACAATTGAAGACTCTGTACTTGGGAACGATATTACTGAAAAACTGAAATGCTTGCAGGAATAGGAGATGCTTACTTAAAACTATTGTCCAGTCATAATCATCTTAATCAGTGCATATTTGGCTTACCACTGTTTCTAAATTGTCTTCAAATTCCTTTAAAAATTTGGTCGTAGCAAGATCTTCAAAGTCATTGAAATGATTATTCACCCATAAGAGTACAACTCATGCGACCTACAAAAGAATTGGTTAAAAGTAGAGCACAGAATTAAGTAGTTTAAACATGCACATGAACACACACACACACACACACACACACACAGGTTCTGCAGGTGCTGGAAGTCTTGAGCAACACACACAAAGTTCTGGAGGAAGTCAGCAAGTCATGCAGCATCTGCAGAGGGGAATAAATCGTCGACATTTCAAACTGATTCCCAGTGACTACAGACACGAGGAAATCTGCAGATGCTGGAATTTCAAGCAACACACATAAAAGTTGCTGGTGAACGCAGCAGGCCAGGCAGCTTCTCTAGGAAGAGGTACAGTTGACGTTTCGGGCCGAGACCCTTTGTCAGGACTAACTGAAAGAAGAACTAGTAAGAGATTTGAAAGTGGGAGGGGGAGGGGGAGATCCAAAATGATAGGAGAAGACAGGAGGGGGAGGGATGGAGCCAAGAGCTGGACAGTAGATTGGCAAAGGGGATATGAGAGGATCATGGGACCGGAGGCCGTGGGAGAAAGAAAAGGGGGAGAGGGGAAAAAGCCCAGAGGATGGGCAAGGGGTATAGATAGAGGGACTGAGGGAGAAAAAGGAGAGAGAGAAAAAGAATGTGTGTATATAAATAAATAACGGATGGGGTACGAGGGGGAGGTGGGGCATTAGCAGAAGTTTAAGAAGTCAATGTTCATGCCATCAGGTTGGGGGCTACCCAGACTGAATATAAGGTGTTGTTCCTCCAACCTGAGTGTGGTTTCATCTTTCCACCACCTCCAACGGGATCCCACCACTAAGCACATCTTTCCCTCCCCCCCCGCCCCGCATTCCACAGGGATTGCTCCCTACGCGACTCCCTTGTCCACTCGTCCCCCCCATCCCTCCCCACTGATCTCCCTCCTGGCACTTATCCTTGTAAGCGGAACAAGTGCTACACATGCCCTTACACTTCCTCCCTTACCACCATTCAGGGCCCCAAACAGTCCTTCCAGGTGAGGCGACATTTCACCTGTGAGTCGGCTGGGGTGATATACTGCGTCCGGTGCTCCCGATGTGGCCTTCTATACATTGGCAAGACCCGACGCAGACTGGGAGATCGTTTTGCTGAACACCTACGCTCTATTCACCAGAGAAAGCAGGATCTCCCAGTGGCCACACATTTTAATTCCACGTCCCATTCCCATTCTGATATGTCTATCCACAGCCTCCTCTACTGTAAAGATGAAGCCACACTCAGGTTGGAGGAACAACACCTTATATTCCGTCTGGGTAGCCTCCAACCTGATGGCATGAACATTGACTTCTCAAACTTCCACTAATGCCCCACCTCCCCCTCATACCCCATCCATTATTTATTTATTTTATATATATATTCTTTCTCTCTCTCTTTCCTTTTTCTCCCTCTGTCCCTCTCACTATACCCCTTGCCCATCCTTTGGGCCTTCTCCCCCCTCCTTCTTTTCTTTCTCCCTAGGCCTCCTGTCCCATGATCCTCTCATAACCCTTTTACCAATCAACTGTCCAGCTCTTGGCTCCATCCCTCCCCCTCCTGTCTTCTCCTATCATTTTGGATCTCCCCCTCCCCCTCCAACTTTCAAATCTCTTACTAGCTCTTCTTTCAGTTAGTCCTGACGAAGAGTCTTGGCCCAAAAGGTCGACTGTACCTCTTCCTAGAGATGCTGCCTGGCCTGCTGCCTTCACCAGCAACTTTTATGTGTGTGGCTGCCAATTAACTTTGTGTTACAACAGTGATTACTCAAGTTTATGAGCATTTCATTGGCTGGCCCATGCACTTTATGATTTAAGGACAATCAATGCTCGCCTTGTCAACCCTATCCCAAGAGTGAAACTTTAAAAAAATTATTCCGCCTTTAAAGTTTGAAAAGTACTGTACATATGCAAGAACATACTGTATCTTGTTTTAAAAGAACAAATATTAAACTGAATTCAAAGGCACTGCAGCTTGAGCTACATGAAAATTTATCATTGCATATGTCCAAAAAAAAACCCAAGTTAAAACACCTGTATCACATGGCAGTGGAAAACTGAGTTACTAAAATCATTAAATTAAGACTGCACATCATTGCAACATTATTCTAAAAGGAAATAACATAGATGGTACTTTTGAGAATGCTACTAAATGGTAATGTGGAAAGATATTTTACATGTTCAGCAAGGGAGTATGTGGTTCTATTTCTCAAGAAGGAATCAGAAGCATTGCACAAACTCTAAATGCAGCATCTGTAGAGACCCATGAACAGGCCTCCCTCCTTGGTTAATAAGGCCACAAACAGAATTGATTAGTGGTTCTCATCAATGTGTCACAAACCCATCATCTTTCCAGCTAATGTCAAAGTGGAGAGTAATGAAAGTCTTTGTCTTTTTAAAGATTTGCAGTTGTATAGTTCCAAGATGAAAACTTGACTGGAAATCTCAGGGGTATGCAAGCCACATTGATGCTGCCGCCTCCTAGCTCCACACAACTTACAAAAGACTGATACTGCAGGAAACTGTGGCAGCAACCCACCCTCTTCCTTCACCAACCTCCTACTACCTCCGAGAACCTTGTCTTTCTAGCTGCTCCTCTTATTTGCTCCTTCTCCACCTTTCCATTAGGTCCTGACCTGGAAGAGTTTAAGAACACTTGAAATAGAGAATTCCATGGAAAAATAGCAAAAACTTTCCAGATCAAGTTGTTTGCGCTACATAAGTAAATCAAAATAGCAGCAGCAACAAATTAAACCACTTCATTAACTAAAACCACCACATTAACCATAACATTTAAGCAGTTTAAAGGCTCAGACGATAGTACATTCTAAAAGTACTACCTGTCCATTCAACAAAATCTTTTGCTTTGCTGCCATTAATATATCAAAAATTGCAAAGTGCTTTAGAGATGAAATAATCTAACTCTCAGCAGCGTGGAAAGGAAATTAGATTACAATTGAAGCTCTAATTAGAGAGAGAAGTTTTCAAATAGTTTCACAAAGAAAGCAGATTTACTAAAGTCAAACATTAGACTGAAACAAAATATATATTTAACACGTCATTTGTAAGTTGCAGACTTGTTTTTTTTGTTAATTTTTATCTACTGTGAAAGTGCATTTTAAGACTGATCTGACACCATAGGTCATAATAAATCAGCATTATGGTGTATATACAAGAATATATTGTGTGTCAAAATACAAATTTAGCCACAAGGTCTAATTACACCCAGAATGGGACCACATTACATCCAAGGGTTTATCCAAGAGTTGTAATGACAAGAGATAAATGTGAAATATCCCTTGTTGTTTCCTCTGTAATGCTTCAATTGCAAATGAATCTCTCATTACCTTTATAACTATGTGTCCAGTAGGATCCAGCTCTCTGTGCTCTTTCACCATTACTATCTCTCCTTCCTCCTCCACCTTGTGAGAATTTTCCTCCTCTTCATTCTGAAGTTGGCAATTATCCTGCTGAGTTACACTTACAAACTGGTACAAGAGAAGCAAAACTAAAACATGTAAGTTATTTTGTTAATCAACCCTTGGAATAATTAGCTAATCTTTAATGTATATAGCTTGAAACATACTTCAGGTTTAGCGCTGAAAGAAAAACATGTCCACTTATGATCACATTTCATACAGTCCAGTATTTAATGACAGTACTGGAAAATCAGCACGTCTTTCCCAAGTATTAAAATGGCACAACAGAGCACAGGTGGAAGCAACTATCAAGACTGTTTCACTCTGGTGACTGATGAAACATGAATAAAATGGATCAAGATGCCAGTAAATTAGTGTATACTTAAACAACTCTTTCAGATCGCACAACAAAACAAACACAACCCACAATGTTGTAACATTATTTACAAAAAGCATTATGGAACCCCCATTGACACTGGACTATGTAATGATCGGAGACTCCGGTCTTCGTGCTAGCCACAGTTAAGTATCTACAAGGTTTCATTTGACTATCCCAAAATGAAACGTTATGACAACAATAATTTTTACTACTAAGTTTCAGAACTGTATTTTACAAATCTAAATATTAAAAATGAATGGAAAATAGAAAAATGTAATGCATTCTATTGAAGATAGTGGTTTAATCATATTCAGAAATGTACAAAAATAACTTTTCCTCTGATCTGGACTCATATCAGCATATGAGTAACAGACTTAAAAAGAAAAAGGGGCAATTCATATTATATTTTTCTAATGCCAGCACCACAGACCCCTTGGAGATGTTGGATTGTGTAGCTTCTTCTAGTAAGAGTTTAATTGGCCGTTGGCAGACCAACATAAGGTACATTACCGCCATCTGCTGAGATGGTGTGTAGAGCAAAGAGATAGGAAATACAACCACTTTAGTCCCCCCCCTCCAAAAACTCAAATAAGATCAAAGAGTCTAATACTTTTCAGAAAGTCAAATATATATTTATATAATTAGGGTGGCAGTGATATCTTTACCAATTATCCATGTTGAACTGTGTCTATCCCAATTATCTGAACTTAGCAATCAGATGTTACCTTTGCACCTCATAGGATCTGTATTCAAACAATACAGTATATACTGTTTCTCAACAAGTGCACTCCCTGCAAATGTCTGTATCATCTATAATAGTTCTGAACAAGGAATTATTCAACCTAGTATGTTCAATATGTTAAAGTTTAAGTGTACAGTAACTTCTTCTCTCTTGTTGTACCCATCTCCCAGTTGAGCACACACCATCCTCTGAATTTTATATAAATGACATCCTTTCTTTTCCTACTCCCATCCTTGTCGCCACATTGATCAGAATTGAGAATCAGGTTTATTATCACCAGCATGTGTCGTGAAGTTTCTTCCTATACACCTTTTAATTATGCTTTTCACCTCCGCTTTATGCAAAGGCACAACTATATTTACATCCTTAATTCTGAATGATTCTTTGCCTAGAAGGTCTGTCACATGGATTCCTTCAACTCCAACACGGGCAAGGACCCATAAGAAGTGGAATCATAGGTAAGCCCAGACCCTGCAGCCTCAACAGATGTGGTCCAATTGTCTGGCCTACTACTTGAAATACCCGTTTTAATAGATGTTAAAAAATGAGAATGAATCAGAGCAAAGAAGTACATAATTAGGGCGCACTTCTTCGACCCATTCCAAAGCTAAAATGATAACAACCATCTCAGATGTGAATACTGATACTTTGTCGGATCATCCTTTCTTGTTAGTCAACCGAACCCTTGAAACATAACCAGAAACACCTAAACGACCCGTCACTGGATCTTTTGAACCATCTGTATGGATGTGTAAAAAACAAAATATTTGCCTTGCACATATTGCTGAACTACCTGTGGCACTGATATAGCATCGATCTTCATCGTGATCTTTTCTTGATGAGACATAAGCAAAGGGAAAGGCTATGATGGAATCACATAAAGGGGTACACTGGAATACATAGCTGGAGAGAGATTTCAAAAGAAGCTTTTCGTGATTTTTATTAATGACCTGGATGTGGGGGTAGAAGGGTGGGTTGGCAAGTTTGCAGATGACACAAAGGTTGGTGATGTTGTGGATAGTGTAGCGGATTGTCGAAGGTTGCAGACATTGATAGGATGTAGAAGTGGGCTGAGAAGTGGCAGATGGAGTTCAACCCGGAGAAGTGTGAGGTGGTACACTTTGGAAGGACAAACTCCAAGGCAGAGTACAAATTAATTTGCAGAATACTTGGTAGTATGGAGGAGCAGAGAGATCTGGGGGTACATGTACACAGATCCCTGAAAGTTGCCTCACAGGTAGATAGGGTAGTTAAGGAAGCTTATGGGGTGTTAGCTTTCATAAGTCGAGGGATAGAGTTTAAGAGTCGCGAGGTAATGATGCAGTTCTATAAAACTCTGGTTAGGCCACTCTTGGAGTACTGTGTCCAGTTCTGGTTGCCTCACTATAGGAAGGATGTGGAAGCATTGGAAAGGGTACAGAGGAGATTTACCAGGATGCTGCCTGGTTTAGAGAGTATGCATTATGATCAGAGATTAAGGGAGCTAGGGCTTTACTCTCTGGAGAGAAGGAGGATGAGAGGAGACATGATAGAGGTATACAAAATATTAAGAGGAATGGATAGAGTGGACTGCCAGCACCTCTTCCCCAAGGCACTACTGCTCAATACAAGAGGACATGGCTTTAAGGTAAGGGGCGGGAAATTCAAGGGGTATATTAGAGGAAGGTTTTTTACTCAGAGAGTGGTTGGTGCGTGGAATGCACTGCCTGAGTCAGTGGTGGAGGCAGATACCTAGTGAAATTTAAGAGACTACTAGGCAGGTATATGGAGGAATTTAAGGTGGGGGTTATATGGGAGGCAGGGTTTGAGGGTCAGCACAACATTGTGGGCCGAAGGGCCTGTACTGTGCTGTACTATTCTATGTTCTATGAAGCGAATGGATGCAGACCCTTGGAGACAATGGATTGCGAATTCAAGAGAAAGAAGCATGTGCACGTCACAGTTCTCTCGGAGACTTTCAAGTCCCCCGTATTCTTAAGTGGGAGGGTGAGTAACCAGAGGTCGTGCCCACGTGGTACCAATGACTTGGGTAGGAAGGATGACGAGATCCTACAAAGTGAGATCAGGGAGTTACGTGCTAAGTTACAGAATAGGACCTCCGGGGTTGTGATCTCAGGATTGGTACCCTTGCCCAATGCCAGTGAGGCCAGAAGTAGAAATATGATACAATTAAACAAGTGACTAAGGTGCTAGGGCAACAGAGAGGACTTCAGATTTTTGGTTCTTTGGGCTCTCTTTCAAGGAAATTGGGACCTTAATGAAGGGGCAGTTTGCACCTGAGCTGCAGGTGACTAACATCCTTGCAGGAGGGCTTGCCAGTGGTGTATAGCGCATGGGGGGGGTGGACTTTAAACTACAGGGGGATGGAAATCAAAGCACCAGAGCAGATTGTGGAATAATTGAGGGAGAAAACATCGTTAAGCCTACATGCAATATCAGGAATCGAAATGTTGAGCATGGTGGGACTAATGTTTTGAGTTGTGTATATTTCAATATAAGGAGCATTGTAAGAAAGGCAGGCGAGCTCAGGACATGGATAGCATACAGAATTATAACATCATAGCCGTTAGTGAGACTTGGTTGCTGGAGGGGCAGGTTTGGCAGACTGTTGCAAGAAACATAAGATTGTGGTAAGTTAATTTAATTTTCCACATGTTGACTAGGACTCCCAAATTGTAAAAGGTCCTTATGGGATAGAGTTTGTCTAACTAACTTGGCAGGGGATGGGAACTGGAGTGATAGTGCTGAAGATGAGGCAGTTGGTTTACAAACAAATGCAATGTGTAGTGAGACTCCAAGCAAGGAGAGGCTGGTGATCAGGCAAAATTGCAGTCAACAGGATGAGTTGCAACATGAAAGGTGGACAAAATCAAAAAGAGTGAATACAGGACTAATGGTGTTATATTTGAATGTGCGCAGTATACGGAATAAGATAGATGAACTTATTGCACAGTTACAGATTGACATGTATGATATTGCAGGCATCGCACTGAATCATGGCTGAAAGAAGATTATAGCTGGGAGCTTAACGTCGAAGGGTACACATTGTATCCAAAGGACAAGCAGGAAGGCAGAGGGATTGGCTTCGCTCTGTTGGTAAAAAATGAAACTAACTCACTAGAAAGAGGTGACATAGGGTCGGAAGGTGTTGAATCATGGATAGAGCTAAGGAACTGCAAGGGTAAAGAGATACTGATGGGAGTTATACACAGACCCCTACAAATTACAAAGGGAGATAGAAAATGCATGCCAAAAGGGCAATGTTACAACAGTCATGGGGAATTTCATTATGCAGGTAGATTGGGAAAATCAGGTTGGTGTGGGATTCTAAGATGTGGAATTTCTAGAATGCCTATGAAATGGCTTTTTAGAGCAGCTTGTGGTTAAGCCCACTAGGGGTTAAACTATTCTGGATTGGGTGTTGTGCAATGAACCCAAATTGATTAGAGAGATTAACGTAAAAGAACTCTAGTGACAAGTTATCATAATATGATCGAATTCACCTTGAAATTTGAGAAGGAGAAGCTAAAGTCAGATGTATCAGTATTATAGTGGATTAACAAAAATTACAGAGGCATGAGATAACAGTTTGCTAGAATTAATTGGAAAAGAACACTAGCAAGTATGACGGCAGAGCAATAATGGTTGGAATTTGTGGAAGCAATTCGGAGGGCACAGGATATATATATTCCAAAGAGGAAGAAGTATTCTACAAAAGTAAGCTGGCCAGTAATAATAAAAAGGATACTAAAAGTTTCTTCAGATACATAAAGAGTAAAAGAGAGGCAAGAATGGATATCAGACTACTGGAAAACGATGTTGTAATGGTGGTAAAAGGGGCCAAGGAAATGGCAGACAAACTGGATTTCAGAAGGCCTTTGACAAGGTGCACATATGAAGCTGCTTAACAAGCTAGGAACCCAGTGTATTACAGGAAAGATTCTAGCATGGATAAAGCAGTGGCTGATTGACAGGAGGCAATGAGTGAGGATAAAGGAAGCCTTTTCTGGTTGGCTGCTGGTGTTCCACAGGTTTGTATTGGGACCAATTCCTTTTACATTATATGTCAATTATCTGGATAATGGAATTGCTGCAAAGTTTGCAGATGATATGAAGATAGATGGGGGGGGGCTGGTAGTTTTGAGGAAATAGAGAGGCTACAGAAGGACTTAGATGGATTAGGAGAATTGACAAAGAAATGGCAGATAGAATACATTGTCGGGAAGTGTATGATCATGCACTTTGGTAGAAGAAATGAAAGGGTTAACTATTTTCTAAATGGAAGAGAATATACAAAATTCTGAGGTGCAAAGGGTCTTGGGAGCCCTTATACAGGATTCCCTAGTGGTTGATTTGCAGTTTAGGTCAATGGTAAGGAAGGCAAATGCAATGTTAACATTCATTTCAGGAGTACTAGAATATAAAAGCAAGCATGTAATGTTGAGACTTTATAAAGCACTGGTGAGGCCTCACTTGGAGTATTGCCAATAGTTTTGGACCCTTTTTCTTAGAAATGATGTGCTGAAATTGGAGTGGGTTCAAATGAGGTTCACAGAAATGATTCCAGGATTAAACTGCTTGTCATATTAAGACCATTTGATGGCTCTGGGCCTGTATTCACTGGAATTCAGAAGAGTGATGGGTGACCTAATTGAAACCTATCAAATGGTGAAAGTCCTTGACAGAGTGATGTTTCCTAAGGTGGGAATGTCTAAGACCAGATGACACAGCCTCAGAATGGAGGGGTATCCTTTTAGAACAGAGACTAGGAGGATTTTTTTTAGCCAGAGAGTGGTGAATCTGTGGAATTCTTTGATGCAGGCAGGTATGGAGGTCAAGTCTTTATGTATATTTAAGGCAGAGGTTGATAGATTCTTGTTTGTTCAAGGCATGAAGGATTACAGGGTGAAGGCAGGAGACTGGGGCTGAGGGGAAAATGGATCAGCCAAGATAAAATGGTGGAGCAGACTTGATGGGTCAAATGGCCTAATTCTGCTCCTATATCTTATAGTCTTATGGTATTCTGAAAAGATTACTTAATTAGTACACAGAGGTCCCAGCTAGAGTGTGTGATACTAGATTTCCTCTTTGGGAATGAGACAGGGCAGGTGGCAGAAGTTTATGTATGGGAACACTTTGCATCTAGTGATCACAATGCCATTAGTTTCAAGATAATTATTGACAAGGATAGGTCTGCTCTTCAGGTTAAGGTTTGAAGTTGGGGAAAGGCTAATTTTGATGGTATCAGAAAGGACTAGCAAGTGTGGATTGGGACAGGCTGTTTGCTGGCAAAGGTGTACTTCATAAATGGGAGGTCTTCAAAAGTGAATTTCTGAGAGAAAGAGAGAGAGTTTGTATTTTCCTGTCAGAATAAAAGGAAAATACAACAAGCAGAGGGAATCTTGGATTTTGAGAGAAATTGAGGCCCTGGATAAGAAAAAGAAGGAGGTACACGGCAGGTATGGCAGAAAGGAACAATTGTGGTACTTGAGGAGTATTAAGAAATGCAAGAGGACACTTAAGAAGGAAATCAGGATGGTTAAAAGAAGGCATAAAGTTGCTCTAGCAGACAAGATGAAGGAGAATCCCAAGGGCTTCTACAGACTTATTAACTGCAAAAGGATAGCAAGGAACAAAATTGGTTAACTAAAATCAGAATGGTCCTCTATGCATGGAACTGAAAAAAATGGAGGAAATCTTAAATTAATTTTTTTGCACCTGCATTTATTCTGGAGAGGAACACAGAGCCTATAGAGGTGAGGTCTAGCAGCAGAGAGGTCATGGACCATGCACAGATTAAAGAGGAAGAGGTATCTTGAGACAAATTCAGAAATCAGGGAGGGTAAATCTCAGGACCTGACAAGGTGTTTCCTTGTATCCTGTAGGAAGTTTGTGCAGAAATATTTAAAATGTCTTTAGCCATGGGCGAAGTACCAGAAAGTTAGTGGATAGCTAATGTTGTTCAGCTGTAGAATCACTCTATGAATAATCCATGAAGTTGTAGGTCAGCGAGCTTGATATCAGTAGTGGTTAGTTATTGGAAGACATATGAAGGGACCAGATGTATATGTGTTTGGATAGACAGGGACTGATTAGGAATAGTCAACATGCCTTTGTGCATGGTAGGTAGTTTCTAACTAATCTTAAAGAGTTTTTCAAGCCAGGGTAGTGGATAGTGCCTACATGGACTTCAGCATGGCCTTTGACAAGGTTGTGCATTGGAGCTCGGTCAAGAAGGTTGCTGTTGCTCAGCATCCAAGATGAGGTAGTAAATTGGATTAGACATTGAATTCGCAGGAGAAGCTGGAGAGTGGCAGTAGATGGTTGCTTCTGACAGAAGGCCTTTGATTGATGGTGTACCGCAAGGATTGGTGCTGGGTCCATTGATGTTTGTCATCTATATCAACAATCTGGGTGATAATGTCGTAAACTGGATCAGCAAATTTGTGGATGACTCCAAGATCAGGGGTGTAGTGGACAGCGAGAAAGGCTATCAATGCTTTCAGCAGGATGTGGACCAACTGGACAAATGGACTGGAAAGTGGCTGATGGAATTTACCTATATTCATAAATCAACGTTAAGAGTACAGGAGTTGGGATATTATGTTGAAATTATATAAGACGTTGGTGAGGCCTACTTTTGAGTATTGTGCATAGTTTTGGTAACCCACCACAAGAAATATGTCAATAAGATTGAAAGAAATCAGAGAAAGTTTGCAAGGATTTTGCCAGGACTTGAGGACCAGGGTTATAGGGAAAGACTGAATAGGTTAGGACTTTACTCCTAGTGTGTAGAAGAGTGAGGGGACATTTGATAGAAGTATACAAAATTATGAGGTGTATAGATAGGGTAAATGCAATCAGGCTTTTTCCACTAAGGTTGGTGAGACTAGAGCTTGAGGTGATGGGTTAAGAGTGAAAGGTGAAATGTTTTTAGGAGAACATGACAGGGAACTCCTCTATGCAGAGGGTGGTGAGAGTGTGGAATGAGCTGCCAGCAGAATGGTGGGTGTGGGTGTGGTGTCAATATTTAAGAGATGTTTGGATAGATACATGGTTGGGAAGGGTATAGAGGGCGATGGTGCAGGTGCAGGTTGATGGGAGTAGGCAGATTAATATTTCAGCATGGACTAGATGGGCTGAAGGGCCTGTTTCTGCACTGTCCTTTTCTATGACTCTATGACCAGTATAAATGCTGTGACTGTGCACTGATAATAGTTATAACAAGAAAGCAGATCTCTGCCATACCAGGAATAAGGACATGTTTGCACTGATATTCATCCCGCCATTTAATATATTTATTTCTTGATCACTTGCTGATCATAAAATTTGGATGCACCTTGCATTTTTTTCCACATTACCTCCCAATCCAGGGCTGTCATCCTCATTCCCTACGTTATCTTGCCTTATAACTCTCAGAAGTTCATCAACACTGATAAAGTTTGCTGCCTTTGAGCAGGTTAAGTGGAATATGAATCAGAAGTTATCAGAATACACCGGATGCAGGTTCTTAACTTTGAGTCAGGTAACTGACAGACACTGTAGCTTTTGATTCCCCAAAAGCATAATCTACCAATGTGAAGAGCCCAGCTGTATTCAAGATTTCGCTTTCTTGTCAGTTGTATAGGAAACAATCATCATTATAAACCCACTAAGTGTGACTAAATTAAAAATTATCTTGTTAAATTGCAATGATTGTTAAAGTGCTCTGGAATCATGTGCTTAACTGACAATCATCTGCTTTAGTCTTAATAACTCCTTTCATATATTGTTTCTCCAAGGAAGGAACAATGCCAAAACTATTTCCCATGCAAAGTGTTGCAGTTTTGCATGGGAGTCAATGATTTCCACAGAGCCATCTATGTTTGTAGAATAACGTACCATGCACCAGTCTGCGATGCTGAGATACATCCTAGGATGGGCTGGGATACATCATCAGTGATGTAACCTGGTGTCACCGGGTGTTTCGGGTCTTTCAACATCAGACTTCCTCGCTCAGGTGACCCAGCCAGGGTTGATTAGGCCCCGGCGTGTGTCCCAGCAGCACTGGTCCACGGCTCACACTTCTTGATCCATAGCCAATATGGAGGCACACTCAGCCACCTCTGTATGGTCCTGATGGCTCTTCACTTTGCTGCCCCTGCTATGCCAAGGAGGGAGTAGGTTCTGCAGAACAATCGGTCAGCAAAACCTCTACACCCCACCTCTCACCTTAAGTAAGGCAGAACTGACTTTGAGTTATTTAAGATGTATGAAAGTGAGTCCTTTTTCAAACAAAACAAAAATTTAAAGGTATTCTATGAATCATTCCTCAACTATAATACTCCGGACAAATGGGGAGGGCAAGTGCAAGGTTTCTGCATTCTGCTATTAATAGTAACATCAAAAGCATACTCATTTGACACAAATTTAGCTGTGCTAATACACAGAATCCTTTAAAAGTAATTTGAGGCAGTTAAAACTCCCTGCATGATAAATCACAATGGTTTCTAATTGCATACATTTCTTGATACTACTAATAGGAGAACAAACCTTTGCACAAATGTGAAGAAAACTTGATGATGTAAACATATCTCATTTTTAAATGATGGCCCAATATCAGCATTTTTGCTCATAAAATATTCAGAATTTGAAGACTCTGAGACAGAGACTGGTATCTCTGAAATACAGTCACGTGCTTCCTTGCAGCTTGATGCATGGCTGGCTGACTGCCTTGTACTTGGTGGATTAGGAAAATTGATTAAGGGAGTTATAAATTGTTGTGCTTTCTTAAACTCAAGCAATGCCAAAAACATCCCAGTAGAGCATCCAGATCCTCTGCTTGTTACTGCCATCAGGAAGGAGGTATAGGAGCCTGAAGATTCATATTCAATGATTCGGAAAAGGCTTCTTCCCTTCCAGATATCAGTACGGTCCATGAATACTACCTCATTATTTCCTTTTTGTGCACTATTTATTTATTTTGTAATTTATAGTAATTTTATGTCTTTGCACTGCACTGCTGCCACAAGACAATAAAATTCACATCATATAAGACGGATAATAAATATAATTTTGATTCTCTTTAGCAGAGTCACTGTCTTAAGATGGCGCTAAATGGCGACTCCTTTGTTTGCATCTTCGGAAACAGCTTTATTTCTACCTTTGATATCTCTTTTTTTCCGTTTCAGGGAGTGGGGGGGGGGTTCTCTTGAAGACCTGACCTGGAGTTGCACTGTGACTTTGGTTCTTTGTGGGAATGGGACCTGCTCTCAGGGCCTCACGACCGACCACTTTTTAATATCCAAAGGACACAGCCTGGAAGACAAGCATGCCTTCAGGGTTCTGGGATTTTGTGGCTCTAGGGACGTGCTGATTCTAGCCCGGTGCCCCTGACTGAAACATCATGAGAGAACATGTAACATCGGGGGCAGTGGGTTAGCTGCCAGAGGTTGTGTACCCAGAGAGCTGCGCCTTTTTGGTGCCAACTCTCCAGGCGCAGAGCTCAGAAAAAGCGACACAACAGACTTTTAACATCGTAAATCAGTGAGCTGTTTGTTACGTCTCTCCTCTTGCTGTGAAATGGGGACACCTCTTAGGAAGAGAGAGAGCCTATGGTATGTTGAATTACCAAGTGAACAAGTAGTTTTTGGGGTACCGCAAGTCTGTGTCTTTACTGATGCTTTGCTGCACGCTTGAGTGCTCAGTGGAGGGTGCTGATGCTTTTTTGCTGGTGGGGGTGGGGGTGGGGGTGGTAGTTGCCTTTGCTGCGGCTTGTGTGTGGGAGGGGTTTGGGGTTCTAACTTTTTAACTGTCATTCATTCTTTGGGCACTCCCCTGTTTTCATGGATGTCAGCAAAGAAAAAATAAATTCAGGATGTGTATTGTATACATTTCTCTGACATTAAATGCACCTATTGAAACCTATTAACTGTGAGGAGGAATTAATTTACATTGAAATACAATTAGTAAAATACTTTGAAGTGGCAACTTATTTAGCTGACCTGTTCTATCATTGCGCAGCAACTACACTCAGTTTAATACAATGATTCGAAAGAAAAGTAAAAATAAATATTCATGGCTTTTAGAAAAAGATTGAGAGAAAAATTTAGTTCTTCTGAAGAAAGAGCATGATTTATCAATTTTGAAAAGTGTGTTCTGTTTTGCAAAATTACCATCAGATGTTTGCTTAATACCAAGATTATCTTTCTATTGTCTACTTCTAGCTCAAAATTTATTGCATTGTCAATTAAGCTGAAAGAAAAAAGAACAGATTTTGAACATGTCAAGGTCGCACAGGAGAAACTTTGAGCAACACATAGGAAGGAATTCTCAGGACAATTGGATAGAGAGCATAAATCACACGTTAACACAATTGCAGTAAATAATAATTTCTGTAATATATTCTAGAAGAATGAGTTCAGGAAAGCTCAGAGAACTCAGGAAAGACCATAAGACCATAAGACAAAGGAGCAGGAGTTGGCCATTCGGCCCATCGAGTCTGCTCCGCCTTTTTATCATGAGCTGATCCATTCTCCCATTTAGTCCCACTGCCCCGCCTTCTCACCATAACCTTTGATGCCCTGGCTACTCAGATACCTATCAATCTCTGCCTTAACTACACCCAATGACTTGGCCTCCACTGCTGCCCGTGGCAACAAATTCCACAGATTCACCACCCTCTGACTAAAAAAATTTCTTCACAGTTCTGTTCTGAATGGGCGCCCTTCAATCCTTAAGTCATGCCCTCTCGTACTAGACTCCCCCATCATGGGAAACAACTTTGCCACATCCACTCTGTCCATGCCTTTCAAAATTTGAAATGTTTCTATGAGGTCTCCCCTCATTCTTCTAAACTCCAAGGAATACAGTCCAAGAGCGGACAAACATTCCTCATATGTTAACCCTCTCATTCCCAGAATCATTCTAGTGAATCTTCTCTGTACCCTTTCCAACGTCAGCACATCCTTCCTTAAATAAGGAGACCAAAACTGCCCACCGTACTCCAAGTAAGGTCTCACCAGCACCTTATAGAGCCTCAACATCACATCTCTGCTCCTATACTCTATTACTCTAGAAATGAATGCCAACATTGAAACATAGAAACATAGAAACTAGGTGCAGGAATAGGCCATTCGGCCCTTCGAGCCTGCACCGCCATTCAGTATGATCATGGCTGATCATCCAACTCAGAACCCTGCACCAGCCTTCCCTCCATACCCCCTGATCCCTTTAGCCACAAGGGCCATATCTAACTCCCTCTTAAATATAGCCAATGAACTGGCCTCAACTGTTTCCTGTGGCAGAGAATTCCACAGATTCACCACTCTCAGTGTGAAGAAGTTTTTCCTCATCTCGGTCCTAAAAGGCTTCCCCTTTATCCACAAACTGAACCCTCACTCCGGACTCCCCAACATCGGGAACAATTTTCCTGCATCTAGCCTGTCCAATCCCTTTAGGATTTTATACATTTCAATCAGATCCCACCTGAATCTTCTAAATTCCAACGAGTATAAGCCTAGTTCATCCAGTCTTTCATCATATGAAAGTCCTGCCATCCCAGGAATCAATCTGGTGAACCTTCTTTGTACTCCCTCTGTGGCAAGGATGTCTTTCCTCAGATTAGGGGACCAAAACTGCACACAATACTCCAGGTGTGGTCTCACCAAGGCCTTGTACAACTGCAGTAGTACCTCCCTGCTCCTGTACTCGAATCCTCCTGCTATAAATGCCAGCATACCGTTCGCCTTTTTCACCGCCTGCTGTACCTGCATGCCCACTTTCAATGACTGGTGTACAATGACACCCAGGTCTCGTTGCACCTCCCCTTTTCCTAATCGGCCACATTCAGATAATAATCTGTTTTCCTGTTTTTGCCACCAAAGTGGATAACTTCACATTTATCCACATTAAATTGCATCTGCCATGAATTTGCCCACTCATCTAACCTATCCAAGTCACCCTGCATCCTCTTAGCATTCTCCTCACAGCTAACACTGCCACCCAGCTTCGTGTCATCTGCAAACTTGGAGATGCTGCATTTAATTCCCTCATCCAAGTCATTAATATATATTGTAAACAACTGGGGTCCCAGTACTGAGCCTTGCGGTACCCCACTAGTCACTGCCTGCCATTCTGAAAAGATCCCGTTTATTCCCACTCTTTGCTTCCTGTCTGCCAACCAATTCTCTATCCACATCAATACCTTACCCCCAATACCGTGTGCTTTAAATTTGCACACTAATCTCCTGTGTGGGACCTTGTCAAAAGCCTTTTGAAAATCCAAATATACCACATCCACTGGTTCTCCCCTATCCACTCTACTAGTTACATCCTCAAAAAATTCTATGAGATTCGTCAGACATGATTTTCCTTTCACAAATCCATGCTGACTTTGTCCGATGATTTCACTGCTTTCCAAATGTGCTGTTATCACATCTTTGATAACTGGCTCTAGCAGTTTCCCCACCACCGATGTTAGGCTAACCGGTCTATAATTCCCTGGTTTCTCTCTCCCTCCTTTTTTAAAATGTGGGGTTACATTAGCCACCCTCCAATCGCCTTCGCCTTCTTCACTACTGACTCAGCCTGGAGGTTAACTTTAAGGGTATCCTGTACGAGGACTCCCAAGTCCCATTGCATCTCCGAACTTTGAATTCTTTCCCCATTTAAATAATAGTCTGCCCATTTATTTTTTCTGCCAAAGTGCATAACCATACACTTTCCAACATTGTACTTCATTTGTCACTTGCCTGCCCATTCTTCCAATCTATCCAAGTCTCTCTGCAGACTCTCCGTTTCCTCAGCACTACTGGCCCCTCCACCTATCTTTGTATCGTCAGCAAACTTAGGAAAGTTGTATATCATGACATATATGTATTTTGATAATAAGTTTACTTTGAACTTTTGAGTGCAAGAAGACATTTTTGAAGCATGAAGTTCCTTTTGTTCAATAGTTCCATTTAATATCAGAGAATGCATACAATATACAACCTGACATTCTTGTTCTTTGCAGACATCCACAAAAACCGTAGAGTGCCTCAAAGAATGAGTAGCAGTAAAAATGTTAGAACCCCAAAGCCCCCCCGCTCCCCCTCCCACACCCAAGCAGCAGTAAAGCATCAACCCTCCCCCCTCCCAATTACTTCAGCAAGAAGCATCAGCACAGTCCACCACCGAGCAAACATTAGCAACATCCCCGAGAAAGGAATACCCTTTCCTTAAATTAGGAAAAAATATAGTGGGGATGGAAATCAATGAACTGAAATAAACTTACTCTTTTAGCTAAAAATTAAAATGATTGATAATGTGAAACTTCCATGAATTATTAATACAAACAAAAACACAACCAAGTTCAGTATTTACCTCTTTCCCATTGTCAATTATTATAGTTCCTGCATTTTCCACTACTTCAAATATCATTACTCAGCAGTGTTTCCTTCTGACAAACATGGTCATGTTGGCAAAAAAAGGTCACTGGTGCATAAACACCACAGAATAATGTATTTTTTTTCTCAGCTAAAGTGGGTAAAACTAGAGCTATGGACATAGCCAAGCACACTCATTTGTCGGTTGCTAAGAACTTTCAGACCATTCTGGTGGTGTTTAGTATTGTGGTTTTCTGAAGATTTACATGGATATTACTGTGCAGCCCTATTTGTTTAATGCTATTGTGTGGTGCCTTTGGGATGATACCAGCTGTAGATATTACTATCGGAACAATGTATACCCTCTTCATGTTCCAAAGTCTTTCAATTTCCTCCTTTAATTCAGCATATTTCTGGTGTTTTTCACTTATTGAAGTCTGTAAGTTATGTGTGTTTGGAATGGATATACCTATTAAATAGTTGTTTTTGCTTGCTTATCCTCTATTATTATATCTGGATGGTTATTATTGATCCGTAACAACTGATCGGCCATAATATAACTTGTGGTATTCTGACTCTAAAACTGGATCAGGCTTGTACTTACAGTAAAGTGTGATTTCATTTATGAGTTTATTTTAAAACAAGACTTTGAGGAATGATACTTACCACTTTATGTGCCTGTGTAAGTAATCAAATTGTGTTAAACTGCTACAGGATCCTATAATGTGTTAGATTGTTTCTGGCTTTTCTCGGCATTTTCTACATTTATCATCTTGAATTTGTCGGTATTTTATTATGTATTTTTGATAATTTTCTGTGTTAACCACCTGGTCCTGTATTGCCACAAGGAACCCTTCTGTTTCTGGGAAGAGGTTCATTATTAACGCGAGAAAATGTCTGGGAGAATTTGCGTAAAGTCAGATTTTGGTTAACCAAACTCATTTGTTCCAAAGCTTTAATTTAATTAACAGATCACAATAATATGATAGCACAATGAATCAGCAACATGCACTACGTTGTGGCTTACACCACCAAATTATAATTGCCATACCATACTCCACCTCAGATTTCATTTCTTCCTGTCTACTCTTAACTTCTCCCACCATGTAAACTTTGAAATCTATATTTACCTCTTACTCCTCAGTCTCAACAACACTGACGACTTCATTCCCATTGACCATAGCCAAGGCTATTCTTTTGTCGACTTTAACACTGTTACTTTCCTTTCCATTCCCATCTCCACTTTCTGTCTATTAGTCCAAAGAAGGGTTATCCAATGCACTTGCAATCGTACATCAATTATCAAGGCTTTCCAATACCGCAATAGATATAGAAGCAAGCAAGATTAATATAACATTATTGACCTTGTTCACCTCAGTCCTTACTGCCTTTGCACTCTTCTATTCAGGTAGAAATCTAAAATCAATCCCACAAGCTCAAAGGGAATGTGTTGAGACTGAGGAGGAAATCTTGAGGTATTTAGATTAGTGGGCAAAGAAAAGAAGACGTTTGTACAAGGGCAGAAACATTAGAGCCACTGGTCTTAACATTAGGGACAAGGTAGCTCTTTGGACATAATTTTATCCAAGATGATCCAAAAACAGTAGGTTTCACTAAGCGGAACAGTCTGACTATCTATGTTGCAATCTGGCAATAAATATTTTGACTTAACATATATGCGATTTACTAGAGGAAGTTAGCAGATCGAGCAGCAATTCTGGCAAAAAAAAGAATATGATGTTTTGGGCTGAGACTCTGCATTGTCAGCCCGTATAAAAGGAGACGGGGAGAGGTCAGATAGAGACCAGCAGAGGATGGATGAACCAGGGAGAAGCGAAGGGTGATGGGCAAATGGAGCCAGGTAGTGGGTATGGAGTGAAAAGACAAAGGTAAGTGATGGATCCAGGATGGGGAAGGGGGTGCAGGGTTGGTGATGTGGGAACACAAAGGCAACCAGTGCTGAAATATGGTAGGTGAGGAAGGTGAGAATAGGAACCATTGGGAAAGGTAAAAGGCAGATGAGACCAAATGCAAGAGTGAATTCAGTAATTGAAATGTACGGATAGTAGTATAGAAAAAAGAGCAAAAATAAAAAGAATTGAGGAAGATCATAAAGGGGGAGAGGATGTAGAAAACATGAGGTAGGTGTACCTGATTTTGGAGAATTCAATGTTCATAGCATTACATTGTAGATTAGTCAGGTGGAATATGAGGTATTGTTCATCCAGTTTGCCTTGAGCCTCACCCTGGCAGTGGAGGCTAAGGATGGACAGATCAGTGTGGAATGGGAAAGGGCAGTGAAATAGCATGTGATTAAGAGTTCAAGCACTGAGCTCTTTGATAGATCAGCTGCTCAGCAAATCTGTCACCTAGTCTGTGCCTGATCTTGCTGTTCCCAGCCTTCTCCGCAGCGGGGTGAGGCCCGACCCAAGCTAGAGGAAGAACACATTATATTCTGCATGGGTAGTCTACAACCCAATGGTATTAACTACAAATTTTTACCATTTTCAGTAAAGTTTACTATTTGTGTTTTTCTCCACACCACCCCTCTCTCCTTCCAATCAACCTCCAGTCTGCCCATTTTGTTCCCAAACTCCCTACCCCCTCCAATCCCCAACACTCATTTTCATCACCCTCCCCTCATGGTTCCATGCACCTACTCCCCCATACTTTTCATCATGGTTTCCTTCCATCTGGTTCCAATTGCAGTGGGAGGGAGAGGGGGAGATCTGAAATGATGTCTTCTCGTATCATTTCGGATCTCCCCCTCCCCCTCCCACTCCCACTTTCAAATCTCTTACTATCTCTTCTTTCAGTTAGTCCTGACGAACGGTCTCGGCCCGAAACGTAAACTGTACCTCTTCCTATAGATACTGCCTGGCCTGCTGAGTTCACCAGCAGTTTTTGTGTGTGTTGCTTGGTAAACATATTGTTAATGTTAGCAATGCAAGATCTTTTAAATTTACATCTGTTATATAAGAGGAACACTCTATCAATAATTAAAAGCTTTGGAAATACTAAAAGCAGGCTCAGGTTTTATCATTTAGAAAGAATGAGCTAAATAACTTTATAAAATTACAGGAGAACCAATATGTGACAACAATTATCAGCAACCTTAATCATATAAGAAGGATTACTTAAAGGAAATACAGGCCTACGACATGGGTTATAGGGATCAACCAAGAAATAGATTTATACTGAACTTCAGTTTCCCCTACCACCCAAAAATAGGAAATTCCTTCCAACATGCTGGATAAATATTTTCATATAGGGTCTTGACCTGAAATATCGACCTACACCTTTTGTCTCTGTAGATGCTGCTTGTCCTGCTGAGTTCTTCCAGCAGCATGTTTATCTCAGTTTTTTTTTGTCTGGATAAGTGCTCTCATCTTTATTTAAATGTTATATGCCATCTGGGTAATGGCTACTGCTAGAAGACTTAATTTATCCTTTTCTCAGCAGGGCATGAAGATGCTCTTTTCCTGCTTAACCCTGAGGAGAGGCATACAGCTGGGATGAGAGGAATTTGATCTCATTGCTACTAATCAAATCAACAAGAAGCCAATCCAAGCCATCCGTAATTAGAAGCTTCAGGAAGAGTAGTGTGGAACATTGACGTCTATCGGATAAGTCAATTTGAACACCTGAAGATACAATAATTTTTAGGATGCCTGAGTTAAAACAAATTAACCAGTTAAAATTTATATTTAATCTAAACTACTTCTCGTTGTAAAGACTTTACTCAAGATATGATAGTGATAGTAGCATTTTTGATATATTTTACTTATTTTCCCCCCAGGAACATTACTGAACATATTGACAAGTTTTAATCATGATCATTGTGTTAAAGATTGAGTGAATTTGGAATGCCCTGGGTCCATTAAGTTTCCAGGAATGTTAAACTCATATCAGACTCAATAAGGATTTTGACATCATTTCCTTTGATTTTTAAAGCACTGAATATAAACAATGTAGCTTGAAGACGGGGTACTCGTTTGCAAGGAAACTGAACTACTAGTTAGTTTAAGATCAAGTAAATGAAAACATTACTCTAGTTTCAATGACTGTCATCAAAAATTCTCCTAAGTCACTGAAATCCAAAAGATAAAATCCAGTATCACGAGTTATTTAATAATATTCAAACGTCAGGAAGAAACAAAGAGATAAGTAGAAGCCTTTCACGATTACATCTCCAGTGATACAAAGAGAACATGAAAAACATGTGGAGTGTCCAGTACGCTAATAAAAATGTTATTAAGTATTCTGTGCCTATAAAACAAGCAACCACAGTGTATTTTTATCACCATTGAGTATTTTGTAGGACAATATCATCCTTCAGCATTTGTTTATGCAGTATAACATCAATTTAATTGGAATCAATACCTTAACATGATTAATTGTATGAACAATACTTCCTCCTGTCTGAAGTTGCTTCATCATTTTATCTTTCGCACCTCCATATGTTAGAAAGCTAACAGCCTAATCTATCCATGCTTCATTTGGAATGAAAAAAATTACAGCTTTCATCACATTTACTGGGAGAACCTGAAGCAAATAACCATATTGCAACATAAATAAGGAGTTTTGACTGTCATTTCTCCCGAGACCAAGCTCCAACTGACATAATTCAGAACATAGCCTAGCAGACGATGGCAGGTGTGAACTGGAAATTGACAAGTATCTCAATCTGCAAAATACAATCTGGTCCATTGGCAACCCTCTTCTCAGTATTTCCCTGCAGGTAGTGATATCAAATGGCCACTTCATACACATTTAAAAATCTCTTTACTTTAGGTATAGAAAAAACTCTGAATCTTTTAAATGATTACAAATCAAAAGCCTTTGTGTGTGATGTTGGTATGATGTCATTAGAAGATAATGCTAAAGGTTACAGGGGTATTTTAGATTCTTTAAGCCGGCAATAGATTACTTCATTAATATCAACATGACATTTCAGCTCAAGCACGTTAGTCAGAGAAATCTGTAGTCATAATGCCACATCGAAAATCAATGATATGTTAAATTAAGTTGATGTCCTCACTTATCGAAGCTTATATAAAATTCACTTTACACTCGCATTACATACTGTATTTGCTCAGTCACAACTATGGACTCTCCCC
Source organism: Mobula hypostoma (assembly GCF_963921235.1). NCBI lineage: Eukaryota > Metazoa > Chordata > Chondrichthyes > Myliobatiformes > Myliobatidae > Mobula > Mobula hypostoma. The sequence goes on along the minus strand of NC_086103.1, from coordinate 36,366,137 downwards.
TGGGGTCTGCATGTACTCACAGGTGGGCTGCAGAGTGGATTTGGCACTCATGCTCGTGAGTATGCATGTTCCAGCCAATTGGAGCTTCATTGTGGTGGTACTTAACACCCTTCCACTCGTTCAATCATATCGAGACTTGACCAAAGGCACAGCAACATCTATGCTCCCTGCTTGCCTTCATCGTTGTCCCGGGGAAGAAGAATACCATTTTGATTGAAGCTTTAAAGCAGCATTGTTCATGTAGCAGCAAGTTGTTGCTTTCTAGCCACAGTGTTGGTGTTAGCTTTCAGCTAGAGCATTTTAGTTAACGGTCCTGTTGGCTTAGCATTGTTTTTTTTTTCTTTTTCCTGCACAGATGTTTTTAAAAAGCAGTGAATTGTTCATCTGCTTCAGTGCCTCCCTCTGCACTTGTCTATAACCACACATTTGCATCAGCAAGTCTCGACCAACTAAAATGGACCCAGCGGAGAGAGATCAGCTGATCTCAGCCATGAATTTGGTTGGCAGGTAGGAGAGAGGCTAAAGCCAGTACGGGCTGGTTTGGCTGATGTGACTCAGATGGTGCAACAACTACTCGCAGAGCGTCCAGACCGAAGATTGTTGGTCAGCTAGAGAGGTTAAAGTTAATGGAGACTGGTTTGGCAGAAATGGCAGAGCGGCAAGCCCATTCCAGACAGGAAGAGCAGGTGACAGGCTTGCAGTGCCAGTTCAACAACTCGCCACAGACAGCTGGAGTCAGGTGGCAGCCATTGCTGTTCTCACTGCCACAATTCAGCAGCCTGCACTCAGGACAGTCCCACTCTGCATCTCCTGGCTTACATGATGAAACTTAGACAGACCCCCCACACAGCCTGGCCAACAGTCTACGACAACAAGTTTCCCCCGCAGGCCCATCCTTAAGGCACTTCGTGATTGATTTCAAGAGAGTATCTTCCAGTACAGGGTCAGGAGACAAGGGAAAGGGACAGTGATGTACTGCGCATTAAAGTTCTGCATGCTTGCAGTTGACAGAGAATATCAGTGCCAAGGCTCTGGATGGTTGGCCTCTGGGTATTGGCAAGATCAACCTTTCCACAGAACACCTCCAACTTCTTCTACAGCGCAACCATAGGGAACAGCTCTCCTGTCTTGTTGATTCACCTGAACTTAGTGCTTCACCTTCCTTGGCTATCTCAACACAACCCACAGTTTGATTGGTCCCTAAAGGCACTCCAAGAGGGGGATGGCATATCTGTCTACCTGTCTGGGTTCAGTTCAACCCTCTATCAGTGTATCCCCACCTGTGCCAACTGCTAGTATGGATCTGTCTGGTGTTCTAGCTGAATATGCTGAACAACTTGAGGTCTTCAGTAAGAAGAAGGCCACTTCCCAGCCGCTACACCGGCCACATGACTGTGCAATGGATCTCTTACCTGGCACTAGTCCTCCCCAGTGCCAGCTCCTTTCCCTCTCTCATTCAGAAATGCTGTTTATGGAAGAATACATGAAAGAGGCATTAGCCTTGGGACTTATCTGCCCAATCTGCAGGGCTAGGCTTCCATTTAGTAAGCAAGAAGTATGTCAAGCTTAGTCGCAGCATTGATTACTGGCCCCTCAAAAACATCACGGTGAAGAACCGCTACCCTCTTTCCCTGGTTTGCTTCTGTGTTTCAACACCTCCAAGGAGCAACCATATTCTCCAAGATAGATATGCGTAATGCTTACGATTTGGTTTGTATCCGAGAAGGGGGCAAGTGGACGACAGCATTGAACACCTCCACTGGCCACTACAAATACCTCGTGATGCCTTTTGGTCTGGACAATGCCTCCGCTGCACTTCAGGCCCTGGTCAACGATGTGCTCTGGGTAATGTTGCAGGAACACATGACTGGAGGGTTCTCAGATGGTTTCTCGAGAATAACATTTACACCAAGCCTGAGAAGTGTGAGTTCCATAAAGAGCAGGTGTCAAGTTGGGCTGCTTTCTCACCCCGTACAGGGATGCATGTTGCTGCGTTGTCTTGCCTGTTGCATGGACAAGTCCCACATGCCTCAGAACCATCTGTTGCGTTTGCTAGCAAAGGAGACACTGGAACTGGCTATGCGCCGCTGGATTCTGCATTGGGTTGGGGGCTGGCCCTTACCATCAGTATTGCCCTCTAGTGTTTGCTCCTGCAATTACAGGCTGGAATGCCTTCATCTGTGACTGCATTTGTCTGAAATGAGGAACTGCTGTGGATTGTCCTTGCAAAAACATGGCTCCAGTACAGCATCCATGTTCTGTCATTCTATAGGCCATGACAATCTGGGTCCTTAGGCTTTATTATTTTTATATATCTTTTTTAATTGTATTTTTTCTGTTATCATACTTATATGTGCTAAATGTGCTGTGTATGTGTGTGACTGTAATACTGTGTATTACATCTTGGCCCCAGGGAATGCCGTTTTGTTTGACTGTACTCCTGTGTATGGTTGAATGTCAATTAAACTTGAACCAGAATGTAAACATGACCCTTGACCCCAGTTCACAATTCACGCCCATATCAAGTTTATCAGGAGAGTTGTGTTGCCTTGCGAATCAGCAGAACTGCAGTTGGCACATTCAAGCATCCACTCAACTGTCAAAGCTACATTGAAGGATGCTTGCAGAAGGTCTCCAGATTTGAAGCAGTCTGCTGTGTGTCAGACAAATTCACCACAAGATTCCTTGGCACAATCTACTCACAGTGAAGGTGCCGAACAAAACTGAGTGGATAAGACAGGAGAGCCACCCTAGGCACCCACTTTTTACTGGACCACCTATAGCCAAATCGTATGAGCACTGAGCAATAAACACAACTTAATTGTTTATTTATCAGAAGTTTTCATCTTTCCTTTCTTCAGTTGCCTTCCATCACATCATTTGTTTGGCGACAATGCTGTAGTACAACCTAATACAAATTAAACATTCCAAGCTAAATCTTGGAATTCAAAGAATGCCAAATGAGAATTAATCAATCTCGTCTATCTCATTAATGCCTTTCTTATACATGACTTTCTTCATCTCAATACTCCTATACAGTTCTACTCCATTGGCTAATAGAAAGATGCTGACTCTCGGTTACCTTGCCTTGATGTTACATTCGGACAGAGAGAAGGATGTGCACTCGTGAATATGTACTAAACACATAATATGGCAGCACTCCATTTCCAAAATATTAGTTCCACTATCACTCCAATGGTGCAGATGGTAGAATTGCTGCCGTAAAGGTCCAGTGGCTTGGACTCAATCCTGATCTCCAGTGCTGCTTGGAGTCTGTACGTCCTCCCTGTGACAACATGGGCTTCTTCCAGCTGCTCCTGTTTCCTCCCACATCGTGAAGACATGTGCACTGGGAGGGTAATCAGCCGTTGTATTTTACTCCGTTTGGCAAGTGGTAGGATTTAGGTGGGGGGGGGGACATACCTGTGATTTGCTATTCTAGTAATAAGCACTGTACATAAGCTACTATTTACAATTGCACATTTTTCCTTCAAATTTATGGGCATAGAATTTTGCTTTCAAGCCACCTCCTGTATTTTTGTGAATTTGCCCAGATGGGTAGACAGACCAGATACTTGAACTGTGCTCAGTTAATTGATCTAAACTAGTGCTAGGTAAGAAATTAAGTCAGTAACTTGAGATCTCATCTCATGCTGGCCTTCATAACAAGGGGAATTGAATATAAGAGCAAAGGGGTCCTTCTGCAGCTGTACAGGGCCCTGGTGAGACCACACCTGGAGTACTGTGTGCAGTTTTGGTCTCCAAATTTGAAGAAGGACATTCTTGCTATTGAGGGAGTGCAGCGTAGGTTCACAAGGTTAATTCCCAGGATGGCAGGACTGTCATATGTCGGAAGATTGGAGCGACTGGGCTTGTATACTCTGGAATTTAGAAGGCTGAGAGGGGATCTTATTGAAACATATAAGATTATTAAGGGATTGGACACGCTGCAGGCAGGAAGCATGTTCCCACTGATGGGTGAGTCCAGAACCAGAGGCCACAGTTTAAGAATTAGGGGTAGGCCATTTAGAACGGAGCTGAGGAAAAACTTTTTCACCCAGAGAGTGGTGGATATATGGAATGCTCTGCCCCAGAAGGCTGTGGAGGCCAGGTCTCTGGATTCAAGGAAAGTGAAGAGGTGATAGACAGGAGCTACAGGGAGGTAGTCATCCCTAAGCTACAGGGGTCAGAAAACTGGGTCACTGTCAAGAGGGGGAAGGGACATGCCCGGATAGTGGAGAGCACACCTGTGGCTGTCCCCCTCAGCAACAAATATCTTGTTCTGGATGCTGTTGAGGGGAATGACCTGACAGGGGATGCCCACGGTGACCGGGTCTCTGGCACTGAGCCTGGCGCTGTTGTGCAGGAGAGAAGGAGGGAGAAGAGAAATGCGGTAGTCACAGGGGATTCCGTAGTCAGGGGAATAGACAGGAGATTCTGTGAGCCTGACAGAGATACCCGCATGGTGTGTTGCCTCCCAGGTGCCAGGGTACAGGATGTCTCGGATCGGGTCCTGAATATTCTAAAGGGGGAGGGTGAGCAGCCAGTTGTCTTGGTACATGTTGGTACCAATGACATAAATAGGTCAAAGGAGGAGGTCCTGAAGAGAGATTTCCAGGAGTTAGGAAGGAAGCTGAGAAGCAGGACCTCCAGGGTAGTAATCTCGGGATTGCTACTTGTGCCACATGCTAGCGAGGTCAAGAATAGTCGGATCAGGCAGATGAATGCGTGGCTGAGAGACTGGTGTAGGGGGCAGGGCTTCAGATTCTTGGATAATTCGGATCTCTTCTGGGGGAAGTATGATCTGTTCAAAAAGGACAGGTTACACCTGAACCCGAAAGGGACCAATATCCTGGCGGGAAAGTTTAATAGAGCTGTTAGGGAGAGTTTAAACTAATTTGGCAGGGGGATGGGAACTGGAATGATAGAGCGGAGGAAGGGGAAAACAGAAATAAATCTAAAATAGTGAGCAGTAAAGATGTCAGGAAAGACAGGCAGGTGATGGGGCAAATTTGTAGCCATTGGGATGAGTTGCAGTGCAATGAAGTTGCAGTGAAATCAAAGCAAAAAGTATCAAATACTGGTCTTAAGGTGTTGTACTTAAATGCACACAGCATAAGGAATAAGGTGGATGATCTTGTCGTACAGCTACAGATTGGCAGGTATGATATCGTGGCCATCACTGAGACCTGGCTAAAGGATGCATGTCTCTGGGAGCTGAATGTCCAAGGATACACGGTGTATCGGAAGGATAGGAAGGTAGGCAGAGGGGGAGGCATGGCCTTATTGGTAAGAAATGATATTAAATCATTAGAAAGAAGTGATATAGGATCGGAAGGTGCAGAATCTTTATGGGTTAAGCTAAGGAATAGCAGGGGTAAAAGGACCCTGATGGCAGTTATTTATAGGCCTCCAAACAGCTGCAGGGATGTGGACTACAAATTACAACAGGAAATAGAAAAGGCTTGTCAGAACGGCAGTGTTATGATAATTGTGGGGAATTTTAACATGCGAGTGGATTGGGAAAATCAGGTCAGCACTGGATCTCAAGAGAGAGAATTTGTAGAATGTCTGCGAGATGGCTTTTTAGAACAGCTTGTTGTTGAGCCCACTAGGGGATCGGCTGTACTGGATTGGGTATTGTGTAATGAACTGGAGGTGATTAGAGAGATTGAGGTGAAGGAACCCTTAGGAGGCAGTGATCATAACATGATTGAGTTCACTGTGAAATTAGAAAAAGAGAAGCCGAAATCTGATGTGTCGGTATTTCAGTGGAGTAAAGGAAATTACAGTGGCATGAGAGAGGAACTGTCCAAAGTTGACTGGAAAGGGACACTGGCGGGAAAGACATTAGAGCAGCAGTGGCTGGAGTTTATGCGAGAAATGAGGAATGTGCAAGACAGGTATATTCCAAAAAAGAAGAAATTTTCAAGTGGAAAAAGGATGCAACCGTGGTTGACAAGAGAAGTCAAAGCCAAAGTTAAAGCAAAGGAGAGGGCATACAAGGAAGCAAAAATTAGAGGAAGACAGAGAATTTGGAAGTTTTTAAAACCTTACAAAAGGAAACCAAGAAGGTCATTAAGAGAGAAAAGATTAACTATGAAAGGAAGCTAGCAAATAATATCAAAGAGGATACTGAAAGCTTTTTCAAGTATGTAAAGAGTAAAAGACAGGTGAGAGTAGATATAGGACCAATAGAAAATGATGCTGGAGAAATTGTAATGGGAGATAAGAAGATGGCAGAGGAACTGAACGAGTATTTTGCATCAGTCTTCACTGAGGAAGACATCAGCAGTATACCAGACACTCAAGGGTGGCAGGGAAGATAAGTGTGCGCAGTCACAATTACGACAGAGAAAGTACTCAGGAAGCTGAATAGTGTTACGTACCCCGTAACTGGGTTGCCAAACCAGCAGAAATGGATCACTCAGTTGGAGTCTGGAGTACTAGAACTAAGAAAGTTTTATTAAAGAAACAAGCAACACAGTAATCGAAAGGATAATAAATGCAACAGTTCAGCGATAATAAATGCACATGTGCACAGAATTAAGATAACAGCATCAATCAAGCTCTATCGTTGTCTAGGGGTAAATGAGCAAATTTCAAAATGACTCAAAGTTCAGTCCAGTTCAGTTCGCAGTAATCGTTGCCATGGCGATGGACAACATGGGGGAAGAGAGAGATAGAACAGGAACAACTGATCATTCAGAACACTGCTTCACTCACAGACCGGCGAGATGGCTCACAAGCAACTTTTGGGCGGGTCCTTGGTGATGTCACCTGAGGTCACCGACTGTGACCCCTCCTCCAGATGTGGTCGATCCTCTGCAGTGAACCCAGCACCCAGGCAAGGGCGGACACACACCGGGTTCCCGCTGATCGTACCTTTCCACCCTGGTCGTTGTCTGGTACTTCTCACCCACTCGTGAGAGGCGCACCGCTTCCAGGGTCTCGTTACCTCGGGTGGCGTGTGTCTGTCTTAGCGAACCTGTCCCTTTTTATCCCCCTGCTGGGGTATCGCCTGTCCATCACTTCAAACAGTTCAGGGTTCAAAGGGGGAGCCGCTCCAGACAGCTCTCTCTCCCCCGTTCCTTCATTACACATCTCCAGACGCTGCTCCATTGTTCCTTATCTCTCCTTCCCCTGAGGGCAGGTGGCAGACCAACTGCTGATGTCACTGATGCTAACCCAGGCCAGCAAACATCTTAATTTTATGTGTATTCTCGTAACAATAGGCTAAAGGTAGATAAATCTCTTGGACCAGATGGAATGCACCCTCGTGTTCTGAAGCAAGTAGCTGTGGAGATTGCGGAGGCATTAGCGATGATCTTTCAAAAGTCGATAGATTCTGGCATGGTTCCGGAAGACTGGAAGATTGCAAATGTCACTCCGCTATTTAAGAAGGGGGCAAGGAAGCAAAAAGGAAATTATAGACCTGTTAACTTGACATTGGTAGTTGGGAAGTTGTTGGAGTAGATTGTCAAGGATGAGGTTACAGAGTACCTGGAGGCATATGACAAGATAGGCAGAACTCATCATCGATTCCTTAAAGGAAAATCCTGCCTGACAAACCTATTACAATTTTTTGAGGAAATTACCAGTAGGCTAGACAAGGGAGATGCAGTGGATGTTGTATATTTGGATTTTCAGAAGGCCTTTGACAAGGTGCCACACATGAGGCTACTTAACAAGATAAGAGCCCATGGAATTACGGGAAAGTTACATACGTGGATAGAGCGTTGGCTGATTGGCAGGAAACAGAGAGTGGGAATAAAGGGATCCTATTCTGGTTGGCTGCCGGTTACCAGTGGTTTTCCACAAGGATCAGTGTTGGGGCCGCTTCTTTTTACATTGTACATCAACGATTTGGATTATGGAATAGATGGCTTTGTGGCTAAGTTTGCTGACGATACAAAGATAGGTGGAGAGGCCGGTAGTGCTGAGGAAACGGAGAGTCTGCAGAGAGACTTGGATAGCTTGGAAGAATGGGCAGAGAAGTGACAAATGAAGTACAATGTTGGAAAGTGTATGGTTATGCACTTTGACAGAAAAAATAAACGGGCAGACTATTATTTAAATGGGGAAAGAATTCAAAGTTCTGAGATGCAACGGGATTTGGGAGTCCTCGTACAGGATACCCTTAAGGTTAACCTCCAGGTTGAGTCAGTAGTGAAGAAGGCAAATGCAATGTTGGCATTCATTTCTAGAGGAATAGAGTATAGGAGCAGGGATGTGATGTTGAGGCTCTATAAGGTGCTGGTGAGACCTCACTTGGAGTACTGTGGGCAGTTTTGGTCTCCTTATTTAAGAAAGGATGTGCTGACGTTGGAGAGGGTACAGAGAAGATTCACTAGAATGATTCCGGGAATGAGAGGGTTAACATATGAGGAACGTTTGTCCGCTCTTGGACTGTATTCCTTGGAGTTTAGAAGAATGAGGGGAGACCTCATAGAAACATTTTGAATGTTAAAAGGCATGGACAGACTGGCTGTGGCAAAGTTGTTTCCCATGATGGGGGAGTCTAGTACAAGAGGGCATGACTTAAGGATTGAAGGGCGCCCATTCAGAACAGAACTGCGAAGAAATTTTTTTAGTCAGAGGGTGGTGAATCTATGGAATTTGTTGCCACGGGCAGCAATGGAAGCCAACTCATTGGGTGTATTTAAGTCAGAGATTGATAGGTATCTGAGTAGCCAGGGCATCAAAGGTTATGGTGAGAAGGCAGGGGAGTGGGACGAAATAGGAGAAAATGGATCAGTTCATGATAAAATGGCGGAGCAGACTTGATGGGCTGAATGGCCTACTTCTGCTCCTTTCTTTTATGGTCTTATGGTCTTAAGAGATGGATAGTGCTCTTAAAGATAGTGGAATCAAGGGTTATGGGGATAAGGCAGGAACTGGATACTGATTGTGGATGATCAGCCATGATCACAGTGAATGGTGGTGCTGGCTCGAAGGGCCGAATGGCCTACTCCTGCACCTACTGTCTATTGTCTATTGATTTTCAATCCTAATCACTATTCAACAACCGAATGGAGTTTTCAGGGAAGGATATGATTGGACTCAAGTGACACGTGTTCTGCAAGGGAATGAACTCCCAGTTTTTGCACTGAATGGTAGATTTTTGATAAACACATGAAGATAACACAAATGTATATTAGCAGTGATCAGATAAAGACAAACAAGGGGAAAATGATGCAGTAAAATTGAAGGAAATGGCTGAAACAAAAAAGTAAGAAAAAGTGTTGTGAAATTTTTATCTTCTATCTTTCAGAAATGCCAAATCTGAAATCCTGAATGCAGAACAATTTGGCAAGCAATTTTTTTTATATATGTGCATTGTTTATCAAGAGCCCGTAAACCATAAAGCCTGTCTAACAGCCATTTTTCTTACCTTGGAACAGAGCTAAAAATAAATTTCATACATAGTCTGCCCTGTCAGTTTCACTGCATGATATAGTTATGTTGGCTGTCATACCCAAGTAAATGCCTTAATGCCACAACAGTATCACTTCCCTTTGTTAGCTACTCACCCTGGAAAAGAGAAACACTTTTGCAAGATGACTTGACAGATGACGCAATACAAAGGCCATTTTGAAACAAAATCTGATACTTGGGGGAAAGAAAGGGTATTTAGCCCAAATGAGATTGAATTTAAATATCACAACTGGAAATACTTCAAAATAAGCAGCTCAGGAAAATCATTTCATAACATGTTTAATGACAATCACACATTTCCTTGCAGCATTGAAGTAACCAGGTTATCTGGCATTTCCCAGCTTTTTAGTTACACAGTATCTGACAGCAATGGAACAGCAAAATCAATGCTAAATCTACTTAAAAATAATGTGAAGCTTCTGGTATACCTGATCCTTATTCGTCACTCCAAAGGCTTTTCTAACATTCTGCTTTTCATTACAAGCCTAATTAGTCACAGACTGTTTCTCTCTTTCACTATGAAACTGGGAATGTGGGACCTTCGTAATTCTCAGTGCTATGAGGTAGTTCCTGATCATTGGTTTGGCAGAGTTCCCTCTTTGACATCATCTACTGTCTTCCTCCCCTACCTTCATTATATCTGCAATATCTGTGCAGAAGGCAAGATACTTCCTTCATGACAGATGGGATACAAAGCACATATGATGATGAAGAATTAAACCCTCTCTCCAGAATACTGGAGAACACTTTCCAAGCAGAACCTTGTCTTGAGGAACCAAATGAAAATATATTTTAAACTTCCAATGTGACCCTATGGCTATGGAAAACCTCCCTGCCTAGCAAGTTGTCAGTCTAACAACAGATACAAAGTGAAAGAATAAGGAGCTTCCTGGCTGAGTGATGTTCAGTGGTACAATAGCACAATGCCTTACAGCACAGATGGCCACCACTGCCTGTAAGGGGTTTGTAAACTCCCGCCCATGACAGTGTGGGTTTCCCTCCGGATGCCCCAGTTTCCTCCACAGTCCAAAGACCTACCGGTTAGTAGGCTAATCGATCATTGTAAAATCGTCCTGGATTAGGCTCAGATTAAATCGGGGCAGCACAGCTTGAAGAACCAGAAGTGCCTATTCCATGCTGTATCCCGATAAGTAAATAAGTAAACTTTTATTGGATGTCATAAAACAATACATTACTTTCAGAAAATGATCATCTTTGAGTTTATGTAGATCCTCTGGATCATGAGGAGCATGGAGCACCCTAAGTGCTGTGATTACCTTTACCATTAAAAAACAGGCAAAACTGCCTACTTACTTACCGTTTCTCTTCCCACATAGGCAGCCTAACCTGCTGAGTATTTCCAGCATCTTCTGTTTTTGTTTTAAATTTACACAAATTTGGTCCATGATATACAGTCATGTTTCAGCGTTCTCTTCTCAGTCAATCCCCAAGACATTTGCAAACACAGGACAACTTCTTTAAAATGGCACATATTCAGGGTTTCACCCTGCTGTGAAAATCCACACTAGGTTAATTACTCATTTATGAGAAAGCACCAACTGGGCATTGCATTTACATCAACCATATGTGTTCTCAGGTGCTTCCAGAAAGGTACATCTTGCTGTTTGTTGGGCCCCTTAGCTCCTAGCGGAGCAGAGGCCATCATCCTCTGAATTCAATGGTATGGTTGGAGTTCGTCAATGTTTCTGCAATCCATAGTATCCTACATAGCCTGCCTACATAGCTTCACCATAGCCCAGTTGGCCAGCCTTACCCATTTCCACCTCTCATGACAGGAATGTAGGGTTGGACTTTAAGAGTCAGAAAGTGGTGCATATAAATGTGATTTAAAATTGTGCTAAGCACTTATGAAATGCCAGTCACATTTTATGATGGAATTGAGCTACATAGCCGATGTATAACATTCAAAACATTTTGCATTGAGCTTATGCTCATAACCTTTATACTCTCTGTTGCCTCACCTATTCCAAACATAATAACAAGAAGATCTTTTCCTCTGGCACATTTATCTCTGGTACAACACTCTTTCACAGATTCCTCTTTCAGTCAGTACATGCTGAACCTTTCTAAATCTCCCTCAGTGTTTCTTTCCTACCTTTACAATTTCTACATTCAAAACATTTTCCCATTACTGTTATCTGCTAAACTGACCTGCTTCACTTCAATAGCTTCTCATTTGCAGGGCAGTTTTGGACACCTTTTTGCAAGAGAATATTTGTTTTAAATAGCTCTTTTAATGTTACTTTCAGAATGTACCAAAAAACTTCATAATCCAATAAAAATGTAGATGAATTCTGTTCCACCACCTACCAATATCTGAATTTTGTCCCACTACCACCAAATCCTCACTCCTGCAATGATTCCGTGATAACTGCAAGAGCCTTGCTTCTAATAATCAGGTTGGCTTAATTTTCAAGTTTTGACTTTTGATGGTTGGAGGGAAGGGTGTTGTTGCCGAGGGGGGAAAGTGAGGGGGAAGGGCAAGGAATGTGCTACCCAAGTACGAACTCTGGAGATCAGCAGCACTTCTCGGTGTCTGCAAATTCTCCGCTGTTTCACAGCTGACCGTTTCTGAATATACATGGCTGGCAGCAACAAAATTAGAGTGTAGAGTTACACTTATTCAAGATAAGAGCTGTACTGCCGGAATTTCTTGCTCACAGGAAATAACACAAAACTAAAGTTTAACATAACTGTTCTGCCCTTTGTTCTAATCTATTCAAGTCTAATTTATTGTTGTTAATTGGGTGGAACCAACAGGAAAATCTTCGCTTGTATGTGAGAACAATAGCATTGGCATATGGCAAACACTACATGAAAAGAAATGCAAGTTTAAATTGTGAGCATTGCAAATATCAACCGCAAATCTCTTGAAATTGTTTTGTCTACTAATATCAAAATAACAAAACCATTTAATATGAGAAACTCTCATGTTTCTCAGCAAATGCCTTTGTAGTAATATTGCAGCATAATGATATTCTACTTTATCATTAGGTACATATTACAATTAGATTATGAAGACATGCAGTCCTCTTTTATTGTCATTTAGTAATGCATGTATTAAGAAATGATACAATATTTCCTCCGGTGTGATATCACAAAACACAGGACAGACCAAGACTGAAAAAAAACTAACAAAACCACATAATTATAACATATAGTTACAACAGTGCAACAATATCATAACTTGATGAAGAAGTCCACGAGCACAGTAAAAGTTCAGTCTCTCAAATGTCCCACATCTCACGCAGACGGGAGAAGGAAGAAAAACTCTCCCTGCCATGCCCGACCATGGTCCAACTCTGCGTCATCCGAAAACATTGAGCTCTGATCAGCTCTCCGACACCGAGTACTGAGCGCTATCACTATCCAAACGATTTGACCTCCTTCTCGGTCGCCAACAGCAGGCAAAGCCGGGGATTTTGCGGCCTACCCTCCAAAAGATTCCCGACTGCGCAGTAACGACAGCAGCAAACGGGCGTTTCAGAAATTTTTTCAGATGTTCCTCTGTGCTTTCACATCCATCTTCATCAAATCAGAATTGTCCACGGCCCTTATTTAACAGATATGATATCATTTTTCATCGGAGGGCTGTGCTCTCTTCTCCTCCAGCCAATTATGAAAGCACAATGTGCAAAAAGACAGCTTTTAAAATACTGAATTTGTCTGTCTCATTTGAATTCAAGTTGTTAAAGATATTCCTAGAAACCATGAATTTAAAATTAATCCCACTTTATCCAGCAATTATGACTGTAATGCTGGTGTCCATGAGAAAACTCAAAGAAATAAATCAAAGTAGTTTGGAGCACACAAGCTTCGATTGACCTGTAAGAAACTATAATGCATCAAAAATCTGTAACAAAATTCACTTCTTACAATGAACTTTCCTATTTTCTTTCCTACCTATTTCTTTAAATGAGATTACTGCATTAGTGTTAACCTTGATCTATTACAGAGAAATGAGAATGTACAAATTGTTGGGAGATGAGTTGAGAAAGAAAGCATATTTTAATTAGAATATTTAATAGGCAGGGAGGTGCCAATTACTTGAAAAATTATTGCAGTACTTTTAACTCAGTCAGCAGTTTGCACCATCCACAGTCATTCAAAAATAGATAAGCGCTTTGAAGGACATTGTACTTTGAAACAATATATACAAGACTGATGGCTATATTGCAAATTATCAAAATATGGGTTTGAATACCAATTTTACTTTTTCTTTTGCTTTTTGTTGCACACACATACATGATCAACGTGCAGAGTCAACACAGAAGAAATCTTTAATGCTTCTTTGAAATCTTTAGTTTGGATCACCTTGAATAACCTTTTTGGATTTCATCTTTGCTCAGAAAAGAGTATTTCTCAAACTTAACAGAAAGGGTTGACAGCTCTATCAATTCCTAGATGATCAGAGCTGTGCATAACAAATTTCTACTAGTTGTGAACAGATCAATTTACTCAAAAAACATCTCTTGCAAATATATTTTCAGTTTATAAAGTTCACTAAATGTTAATTTAATGTAACTGTATTTTAAAATGGACTTTGTTTTCTTGGCATTTGTGATTGTTATTATTTTACAGGATAGGTGAAACAAAATAGAAATTCTAGTTTCCAGTCTATAAAAATACTGTAACATACAGGAGAAAATAACACAATCTTCAACCGATTATGATTTTTTTCTGGAATGAATTCTCACAGAATTCGTCTTTTAGGTTTAAATTTATTATACTATTTAAAATGTCTGTTTGATCTGTTAGATTATGATGACCTTGACTGTGCAAGAATAGTAACATGCAATACTCATGCAAATTATTACAATGAAGTACCTCTATTGGATTCAGATCTGATTCTGCACACCGATGGCTCCTCAGTAATTAAGGGAGGAATTCGAATGGCTGGATGGGCCTTTGTTTCTGAAACAGCTGGTATCAGGAAGCATGACCCCGGGTGGCCCTGCGCAGCGCACTGAACTGAAAGCCCTGCTTGAAGCTGTTGGCCAGAAGGAACTATAAATCAGTGAACTGTAATGATGCAAGAGTGGTGGAAGTGAATGAAGCAAGTGTTTGTTCTTGCCATGTGATGGCAGGAATGGGGGCCGCCACTTTGTGAGATTGTCCTTACAGCTGTAATTTTGTGAACTGTGTGGTGAATTGGTTCTTGCTCTGGTATAACTTAATCAGAGCAGTTGAAAGTGGTCACAAGGAGTTTTTAGCTAATGATCTGTTACTTCTGAGACCACTCTCAGATAAGACTCAAACAAGAGAAATTCTGCAGATGCTGGAAATCCAAGCAACGTGTGTGTGTTGCTCAGATAAGAAGCTGTTTATTATGTAAAATGGAAGATTTGAAGAAAGAACAGCCTGTGATCTGGTTGTCTGTGTCCAGTGCTTGGGTGACCTGGTTAGACTGGTTTGAACCAGTCTGAGCTGGACAGAACAATACAAATCACCTAAGGCACAAAGCCGAGGAGAGAGCAATACTGCTCATAGCCCTGGGCTACACCCAATCAGATGCTGACACAGGTCAGTCAACAAAATTGCAGCATGATAGATAAATCTGTCAAGGAAAAGGATAAGAATGAGGATTTCTGGAGCTCAGGCAGCAGCAATTCTGAAGACCAAACATTGCGGATGTGGGGGACCTCTTTCCAGACACGTGGAGATCACATCAGGACCACAAGGAATGCCTGGCCAGCGTAGGTACTTTGTTCCAGGTATGACCTTTTCTCTTCTTTGACTGTTGATGAAGGGTAAGGAAAACCCAGTAGGTGTGCACGCAGGTATCTGTTTGTGTAACTTCACGTGCTTGTGAAACGAGTCAATAAAGCTACTTGTTAGTAAATGCAGATTCTCTCTGTGCCTAATTGATTATTATTATTGAGGGTAATCCTTGTAACAAAATTGATTCACTGTTGGGGGCTCAAGGATAAATTCTGTCCATTAAGTCAGTAGGAGACTTGAGTCCGACCACGTTGTAAGTTACTGAGAGATGTGGGGCTGGGTAGCTGTTACTAAACCAGGATTAAGAAATCAGGGAAGTCGGCAGGTCTGGAGGATATGGATTGTTTTCATTGGAGGAGATTCTTCCAAAAATACACAATGGGCAAATAGTTTTGTACAATACAGGGAGTATGCTGGTCACACTGGTGCTGAAGGAAAACCGCTGGGGAAGCTCTTTGGAAGATTACTGAAGGGAAATTGTCAGATACAGAATTTAAATAATTACAGAATCCAATGGCTGTTGGCGGTTTAATTGAGGATTGGATAGAATCTCAAAAAGCAAAAAGAGAGCAAGAAAGATCAGAAAATGAAAACTTAGAATATCAGCAGAAAGTTAAAATATAGGACACAGATCAGAAAAGGAAAACAGAATATCGGTAGAAAGTTAAAGTAGAATGGGACAGATTAGATTAGATTATGAGGACACTCAGTCCTCGTTTATTGTCATTTAGAAATGCATGCATTAAAAAATGATACAATGTTCCTCCAGAAAGATATCACAGGAACACAGGACAAACCAGGACTAAAACTGACAAAACCACATAATTATAACATATAGTTACAACAGTGCAAAGCAATACCGTAATTTGATAAAGAGCAGACTATAGGCACGGTAAAAAAAAAGTCTCAAATCCCGATAGCCCCATCATCTCATGCAGACGGTAGACGGGAGAAACTCTCCCTGCCATGAACCCCAAACGCCGCAAACTTGCCGATGCATTGGAAGTACCTGACCGCAGCCGACTCCGAGCCCGTCCAAAAACTTCGAGCCTCCGACTAGCCCTCCGACACTGAGCACCGAGCACTATCTCTGCCGAGTGCTTCGACCCCGCCCCAGCCGCTGAACAACAAGCAAAGCCGAGGACTCGGGGCCTTCCCCTCCGGAGATTCTGGATCACACAGTAGCAGCGGCAGCAAAGCAGGCATTTCAGAAGTTTCACCGGATGTTCCTCTGTGCTCTCATGTCTGTCTCCATCAGATCAGGATTGTGCACGGCACCCTACTTGACAGTTAACAGGTATCATTCACCGGAGTGACCGCTGCGAGCTGCGTCGCGTCGCCATCTTCTCCTCCTCCTTGGATTAGGAAAGGAAAGCAAAAGGTTTTGCAATGAGGTAGGAAACCCTAAAGAGAGGCTTACACATTTACAGGGGTAGAGGAGAATGGATTTGATACATACTGTATGTACCAGTTTCAGTTACAGTGTGAAAAACTGGTTAAAGAAAAGAGTGAACAAGAAAAGAAGCCCAAGTAGCTAAGAATGAAGTGGAGTGATTGAGGCAAAAGTGCAGTGATTTAAAGAGAGGGTTAGAGTTAAGTTGAGAGTATGCAGGCAGTGGACGAATCAGCCCTCTTGTACTTCTTGTTTTTGTCACTTGAGATTCAGTGTCACGTAACCTGGATTAGGTTTGAGGGTAGGGCTGGCGGATGTCTATGTTGGGCTGGGAGACATCAGGTTGTGGTTTTTTCTGTGGTGAGGTATGAGGTGCTATGTCAAATAGGGTAGTGTAGTGGAGCCAATTTAATCTGGCCCATGCCTTTTATTATCGTGGTTCAACACCATTTGGCTTAATGAACCAAGTGTGCACTGGGACACATCATCAGCAATGCAACCTGGGGTCAGTCTAAGATCCCCTCGTGTTTTAAGAAGGCAACGATAATCCCAGTGCTGAAGAAGAGCAAGGTGGCATGCCTGAATGACTATCGACCTGTGGCTCTGACATCAATTGCTATGAAGTGCTTCGAGAGATTGGTTATTACACACATCAACCACAGCCTACCAGTCAACCTCGACGCTTTGCAATTCACCTACCGGAGCAACAAGTCAACGGCAGATGCCATCTCTCTGGCCCTACATTCCTCCTTAGAACACCTGGAGAATAAAGACGCATACGTAAGGCTCCTTTTCATTGACTACAGCTCTGTCTTTAATACCATCATTCCAAATAAACTGATTCCTAAGCTCCGGAACCTGGGCCTTAGCACTCAGATCTGCAGCTGGATCTTCAACTTCCTCACAGACAGGACCCAGGCTGTAAAAATAGAGGACAAGCTCTCCTCTACAATCACTCTGAGCACCGGTGCCCCACAAGGCTGTGTACTCAGCCCCCTGCTGTACTCACTGTACACCCATGATTGTGTAGCCAAGTTTCCATCAAACTCTATATATAACTCTATATATAAATTGGGGTGTATGGGGGGTCAGGGAGGGGTAGCACCTCTGGTGGGGGAACATGTCACGTCCTTTTCAGGGTGGTTAGTCCACCTTTGGTCCCCACCTGGCACTCAGCTCTCACCTGTGGCTCCCCGTAGCTGTTTGCATGCGAAAGTGGCCATACCCCGGGCAACGGCTTCGACAAGCACTGAGCATCATAGGAAGTCATTCCTGCCTGTGGCCATCAAACTTTACACTCCTCCCTTGGAGGGTCAGACACCCTGAGCCGATAGGCTAGTCCTGGTCTTATTTCATAATTTATGGGCATAATTTACATATTACTATTTAACTATTTATGGTTCTATTACTATTCATTATTTATGGTGCAATTGTAACGAAAACCAATTTCCCCCGGGATCAATAAAGTATGACTATGACTATATGGCCTTCATTTTTTGGAAAGCTTCTTTCTCCATTGCTATTCTGTATTTGATACCTGTGTCGCACCTGCCATTACTTGTTATTAGACTGCCAAGATATCTGAATTTGTTCACTTGTTTGATGTTTGTATTTCCGATCTTGATCACACATTGTGGGATATTTGTCTTTCTGGAGATGACCATGCTTTCTGTCTTCCTGGTGTTGATTGAGAGGCCTCTGCGATTACTTTCTGCTGCCACTATAGTGAGTAGTTCTTGAAGTTTTGTTCCTGAGTCAGCTATTCATACGATGTCATCAGCATATCTGATGTTATTTATATTATGGCCTCCAATTGTGAATCCTTTGATGTCTTTGATACTTCTCAAGATATTTTCACTATACAGGTTGAATAAGTCTGGTGAAAAGACACAACCTTCCCTGACTCCTCTCATGATATTCACATACTCACTCGCTTTTCCCTCTATTCTGATGGATGCTGTCTGGTCCCAGTATAAGTTTCTTCAGAAACGTATATCTTTCTCATCTATGTCAGGATCTTGAAGCACTTTCAGAAGATCTTGCTGTCTGACAGTGTCAAAAGCTTTTGTATAGTCAATGAAACATAGGCAGATGTCTTTTTGTACCTGGACGGCTCGTTCACAGATCATCCATAGCATGAAAATTGCATTTCTGGTTCCAGCGTTTTCTACAAAGCTGCATTGTTCTTTACTGATTTCTGGTTTTATATTTTCTGGTTTCATTTCTGGTTTTCTTTTTACAGAACAAAAAAGATATTGCTCAAGATTTTAAACATACTAATTTTGAGTTTGAATTTCTTTGAAAATAGTTTTGATGCAATCATAGTGTTTGTCATGTAAATTACAAATGAAGGCTCAGTTTGAATATCCAGTTTATCCAAAAAGCAGTTTGGCATTGATTCCCTTGTCATCTTAAAGCACACATTTATCTAGCTGGTGCTAAATGGTTGAATTAAAATGACTTGGTCAGTCAGCCCTAACACTGCAGGATTGAGATGTAATTGTAGAGGGTATTAAGGTTTCTCACTTTTTTGCCGATAATCTTCACTGTTCTGGGGAACCGCACAGATATCAGGATATGATAGCAAATGATCCCAAGGCACCATTTGTATCAAAACAAAAGGGGGGAGTTGGAAGGAAATCAGATAAAGTTACACATGAGAGCAAAGGCACAAACAAAGGAAAAACTCCATTTAATTTTTTTTTTGGAGATGGGCCCTCACCTGTACGCAATGGTAAGAGGAAAACCAACTATGGGATATATACAAACAACAGGAATTCTGCAGATGCTGGAAATTCAAGCAACACAGCAGTCAGACCTATGGCTTATAAAGCCTCAGCATTGCTTTCATATTGTAATCCTCTCAAAATGGATGCTAACATTGCATTTGCCTTCCTGACCGCCGATTCAACCTGCAAGTTAACTTTTAGTGAATGGTGTACAAGGACTCTCAAGTCCTTTTGCACCTCTGATTTCTGAAATTTCTCCCCATATAGAAAACGGTTTCTGTCTTCATTACTTCTACCAAAAAGCAAGACTTATACTATATTCCATCTGTTACTTTGTTGCCCATTCTCCTAACCTGTTTAAATCCTTCTGCAGACCCCTTGCTTCCTCAACACTACCAACCCTGCCACCTATTTTCCTATCATCAGCCAACTTGGCCACAAAGCCAAAGCCACCAATTCCATCACCCAAATTATTGACACGTAACGTGAAAAGATGCGGTCCCAACATTGACTCCTGTGGAACACCACTAGTCACCAGCAGCCAACCAAAAATGATCCCTTATGTTCCCATATTTTGTCACCAGCCAGTCAGCCAATCTTATATCCATGCTCCTATCTTTCTCTGTAATGCTATGGGTTCTTATTTAGCAGTCTCCTGTGCTGCACAGATTTTTTAAATAATTAAAAATGAGTTTTCAATTATTTGAAAATATAATTGAAAATATTTCTTTGGATATTATTTATCTACACTTTCAATAAATCACCCTTCCCATAAAATTTTTGTTTTCTTTTCAAGATGGTCTAGAATTCATACAAACAATAAAAACAGCATGGCATAAGGTGACCACAGGCAAAATGGAATATATTAGTAAACAAGTTCTAACGACATTACTGATATATTAAAATGTGGATATTTCAAGATCAGTGTTGGAGATAGTCCACTCCTGCAAATGTTACAGTACTTCATTGATTCATTCAAAGCAATGGCTTGGTCACAAGCTCCTATCAAGACATCATTAGAATGCAGGCTGTGTGTATTAGGACAATGTGAATATTTAACAGCATGATAGGTAGTAATTACTGTCAAGCAACCTCCCTGGATCTGAAAATGTAATCTAACAAGTGTGGTGTCTAACTGCTTAGAGAAGTTAATTGCTATTGAAAATTTAAATGAAATTTAATTTTGTTTTACTTTTCTGGTTTTCTTTTATAGTTCCTTCTGAGCATCATACAGCATGGAACCAAGCTCTTTGATCATCTGACTCTGCACCAACCATCAAGCAGCAATCCTACACTAATCTCCTCTTATTCTCCTTGCATTCCTATTGATTCCCTTCGAGCGCTCACCTTTACACCAGCGGCAATTTACAGTGGCCAATTAACCTACAAACCTGCATGTCTTTGCATTGTGGGAAAAACTGCAACACCCTGAGAAAACCCACAAGGTCACAGGGAGAATATAGAAAATTCATACAACAGCACTGGAAGTCTGGATTAAATCTGCCTGGTAGGGCTGTAAACCAGCATTTGTTCTAGCTATGTTGTTGCACCAGTCCATTCGTCCTTGCATTACTTCTGGATTGGACTTGATAGAGGTTAAATTGGACAAGACCTGAAAACCTGGCCAAGGACTAGCTAACACTATAATTTTTGACTCCAGCCCGGAAGTCCTGAAAATAATTTTTAAAAATCTGACATACAAACCACAAATGGCAGGTCAGGCAGCATCCATGGAAAGAGAAGTAGAGTTAATGTTTCAGAGTGAAGATTCTGTGTCAACTGAAGAAGAGCTTAATGTAGATAGACTGCAATTGATCCATTGTTTTAATAGAAAAAATTTTAAAATGGTAAATATTAAAATCTATCAAATGCCAATTTAATATTCAATAGGAGAAGCAATTTGATACATGAAGGTATGTGGCTTTGGTCTTCAAAGTTCGAAGTAAATTTATTATCGAAGTGCATACTCTATACGTCATCATATACTACCTTAAGATTCACTTCCTTGCATTTCTTAGCCACTTATAAAAATAATACCACTAATATAACAGCTTTTAATGATGATATATTCTTGACCAACCTTCCAGGAAATATAAATATCCCCTTCAGTAAAAGCTATTTAATGATTTACTGAGGTTATTGGGTTGGAGAGGATGTTTTCTAATGATCAGAAAAGTCTTAAAGTAAGAAACAGTGGTTTCAACCACTCAGACAAATTATAGCTAGTAGCTTTCTTATTCCATGAGAGGGGAAATAAATTACTTGTATTTATAAAGAATCTTTCAGTTAGAATATCCCAAAGCATTTTAAAACTTTTAAACTATTTTGGATGGGTTGCCTGTTGAAGAACAACCAATTATGCAAATCCTCAAACACAATTAATGAACAGATCAACTGTTCCTTTTTTCTAAATTCAGATTAATTGAGGTAAGTAAATAATTGTTCATCACTGAGAGTGCCTCCTTCGAAGTGGTATACAGTAACGGAAACATGTATATTGTCTGAGGGGTCAAACAAGATCTTGGTTTACTGCCTCTTCATGAGCTGTAACGTCATTTGTATCATGGTGATATGTTAATACATAGTGGATTCTGAAAAAAGACTGAAAGCATCCAAGGGTGCTGGATTAGACATGACCTTAACATTGTTTTCCTGCTTATAAACTGCATTGCTTTAACAGCAAATCCAAACTTGCTTTTACAGAACTTTTGCAGCCAATGTCAATATTTTTGGTAATTGCTGTATCTGTACCCAACATTCCCCTTGCTCCTTTACCCCATTTAAAAATCAACTTTCCTACTAACTTAGCTAGTAGGGGTTTTTTTCCTTCTTTTTCTTTCAAAAAGAATATTCTTAACACTTATTTTTTCTTATTATTATTGATATACTGCTTAGCTTTGTTAATCAGTCATTTGCTAACTTAATTCTTCATTGTACATATTGACATACTGACTTGATTACTGTAATGTATTTTTTGTTGATCTTTAATAATAATTAATAAGAAAGATTTTAAAAATGAATAAAATTCAACTTTCCAAGGAATACAGTATGTGAACTCCATTTCTTCCCACAAAATAATACACATCCTCAATTGTTTACAATGGTATTTATTTACGAGTTAATCTTTTAATTCTATTCACATTTCCTCTATTTTTTTAATGGTCTTCCCTGGGAATGTTCCCAGGGAGTTGAGGACCAGTGGGCACAGCCTCAGAGTTCAGTGGTGTCCCTTTAGAACAGAAATGAGTTACTGTTCCATAGATTTGTTAAGTATGCCCACGGGAAAAAGAATATCAGGATTGTATGTAGTGACATGTATATACCTCTGATAATAAATTTTACTTTGTATTTTGTAGCCTCTTTTAACCAGCTTTAACTCAGTGTTTGTTTCAGTTTGTAGCCAGTTTGCTATGTACTATTCTATTGTCCCCTTGTCATTCATTCAGATTTTGCAGAAATGCAGAATTAAATGAAAGCCCTTTGAAAATCCAACCATGTCACCACACTGGCCACTTTCTTTCACTACAGTATTTCAAAGAATTTTGTGGACTGGAAAAGCTCACACTTTCGTTTTGAAAGTGCTCCAATTTTGCTTTTTGGATGTATTTTCTGTTTTACCTTTCAGACTGGATTCTATCATCTTTGCTACTATTGATGTCAAACTAATTATACCCAACTATAGGTAGCTATTTGTGTATAGTGTCTCTGTTATCTATTTTTAAATATGTACAGACACAAACCATTTGAAACAGAAATGAACCCTACCTGAATTTGAGTTAAATTTGCAACAATCATCCATTTAATATTTTAGATTTGTCTTTCTTTAAAATATGCATATCAAAGTTGAGTTTATTGTCATATCAGCAAGTACGTACATGTATGCACAGGTGCAAAGAAAACCGTGGACCAGCATTCACAAGTAGAACAATACTTACAAGAAAGAACACCATTAGATCAAAAAAGGAAACAAATTCTATTTTAATGCAAAGAGATCATAGAGTTGCTAAACTGTAGTGATTAGAGTCTTACCAGTTGGTTCAAGAACCAGATGGTTGAAGGGAAGTAGCTTATTTGAAAGTGATTTTCCGGCAAGTCAGGCTTCTGTACCTCCTGCACAATAGTAGCTGTCGAGATGGCATGACCCGATGATAGGGATCTTTGGTTGTGACTGTTGGTTCCTTGAGGCAGCACATCGTGTAGATACTATTGATGGTGGGAGCGACGTGTCTGTGATGTATTGGGCAGAGTCCACGACCTCTGCCATCCTTACCTACTGTAGTGCTCGTATTAGTCATCCTGGCAAATATCACCCTTTTTGTGTGTTTCTTCCATTTCATTGCAATTACCCCTGAGTTTATTGTGTGTATCAGTTTGAAGCCAAAGGTTTCTGATTTCTTTCTCTTTTGTTATTTAATGAGTGCAGAATATATTTCACTATTTTCTTTATTTTTGTTGTAAATGTAATTTTTTGTTTTCCCTTGTTAACATTTTCTTGCTTTTTCCTATTTTCATGTCATCATCTCCTCTTTCAGCGTAAGCTACATTCTTTATTCATCCATCAAATCCCATTGTTGGTTCATTTGTTTATACTTTCCTGCTCTCTACTTAAATCCATTTTAAGTATTCCCCATTGCTATTCAATCTCTTTCTGGGTGACTGAAGTTTTCTGATTTGCTTGCCAGTTTAGTTTCATCATTTAAATTCAATAATATTTTTCCAGTTTGTTACTTCACCTTATTAATTTTGTTCTACTTAATCTTGCTGTAAATTTTCTTTCTGTTCCACGTTGTAAAAATATACCTTGGCATGCAAGATATTTGGAACCGAAATGATACACAATCTATTCAGCTTCATATTTAATTTTGCCAAAAATGCTGTCTGCAGGGAATACAAATTCCCTGAAATGTATGCGGACACAATATACCATAAGTGATGCTCATTGTCCTGACGAAGGGTCTCGGCCTGAAACGGCGACTGCACCTCTTCCTAGAGATGCTGCCTGGCCTGCTGCGTTCACCAGCAACTTTTATGTGTGTTGCTTGAATTTCCAGCATCTGCAGAATTCCTGTTGTTTGATGCTCATTGTAAGGTGACTTAAATGGATGATGGAAAAAGTATAAAAATTCATGGGAAGGATGAGAATTGATATCAAATCTATTGGTATAATAACTTGAACAGTAGAATTACTAAATCTTCATAAATATTTTAAGACCTAATATCTGAAAGCTTATAATTAAAGTAAACAATCCCTTCCAAGATATAAGGCTCAAAATTTATTTGTTGCCTTGTCAATCCATAAATTACCCTGCCTCAAAGCAATTTATTAAGTAACATGAAATATTTCCTTATTAAAGTTGCATCTGGTTACTGGCGAGCATTTTTGGTGCTTACATAAAAAGAACAATAAATTATGGAATATTACAAGACCACAGGAAAATTAATGGCAAATAAATCCCCAGCATTGGAGGATTTGCACGCAGTTTTGTATGGCATCTTC